>NC_049911.1:17239402-17596902 GCF_001411555.2 Juglans regia | reverse complement strand
GAACAACCTTGATGTTCTTGGTCTATCCTTCTTCAAATCAACTCCAACAACTCCAAAAGCTAAAAAACATACTCTTAACATGTTTATAAATCAATCCTAAGAAATAATATGCTTGGAAAAACAAGTCAAAGATCACAAAACATCAACCACATAAACGGTTTGCACATTTACTCCAAAACCGAGTACTACATGTTTTGGTCTTTAATCAAACCAATAGATATGACTTTTCCATGAAGTAAACCATCAAGAAACAACATCATATTCTTCATATTCAAGTCCAAAAATTTATCTAAACCTTAAATACAAGATCACATGGCAAAAATTGCATAGAAATACAACACAACCCGTGAGCCTCAAGTTTGTGTTTCAACTGCACCTTAACATGCATAAAAATTAATTCCCTCAAGATCACAATCATAAATCTTCAAAATAACTTCTTAACACATATATGAAAGTCCTAAGAACAACATATATGAGTATCAAGGCCATGGAAGCATGCTTTCATAACAAAAGATCTAAGCTTACTCAAAACAGAAACTGTTTTTACACCTCCAGTTTCCAACTTTCTCATTATATGCAAAACTCTTACTTTTCACTAATCCAAAATTCATGAGAAATCACACAAAATATACCTATGGAAACTAGATTCAAATAGGAACAACTTATTTTAAAAGCGTTTCGTGAGAATTACAAAAGGCTTAGAAAAATTCAAGCAAAAAAGGCCAGAAAAGTAGTATGAAGTCCTTTAGTTCTCTCCAAGAGAGTGTTTCAAAAGTGAAAAACTCCTAAGGGACAAGACATGGATGACTCATATACTGCTTGAGGGTTGAGATGGGATGTGAGGGTGACTTTTTGGTAATGGGTTGTTAGCCAAAACCATGGGATATAGCACACGGTTTTGTGCCTTGAAGCTATCGTGTGATGGGGTAATGATGAGGTGGCCGATTGCCCTCCCATCAACCACTATTTGGGGCTGACATGGGTAGTGAAAGTTCACTCATGGCAGTAGAAAACTTCCTCAAGAAGTCTTGCATAGGTGGAGCTTGTCTGTGGGCCTAAATCAATTGGGCTTCATTTGGAGTTTGAATAGGGTTTGTTTAAGGTTTTAGTTCCTATTAAGCCCAATGAAACTACTATGGTATAATAGAATGGATAACAGTGTAATGACAAGAAGTTGAATGGTTAATAACATGTGGAATTGATTTAATCAAGTAATTAAACACAAAACAAAAAATGACTTCATTTGGAGTTTGGGAAACCATTTAGGGTTTGGGAAACCATTTAGGGTTTCGGTTTCCACAAGGTATTTGGGGTTTCAATTGGATTCTAAATATTTAGAGTTTTACTAGAGTTGAAACCGTCTTTGGTTTGGCTCAAAATAAATGGTTGGATGGAATAATGTTTGGCTTAGGTGGCATAATCACAATGTTTTATTTTCCTTCATTTCCTTCACATTTTCATCTCATAGTTCATCTTGGTGCCAAGTGTCCAAAAACTATTAACTAAATGTGGCTAAGATCTTACCAAGTGTCCATATGAAACTTCTCTAGATTGATTTGGACATTCCACATTGCGATATGGAAACGATTGCATTGCGTGCTACATGGCGCTAACAGAGAAGTTACTATTCACTCTAAAAATTATGAAAATAATTTTGCACTATAAAATCTTAAATAATCCTACGAAACTAGGAGCACAATTTTTTTTTCATGAATTTTGACTCCTAAGTGACAAGAATAAATTGAATTGTGTTTTTGGAAAACTGTTGCTTGGGAAACGAAAAATCATTTTATTGTGTTGTAAAATCTTAAATATTCATCTGAGACTAATGGCGCAAATTGTTTCTCATTCTCACACTCTTAAGTACCTCAAATAAATAAAATTGCATTTCTGACACCTAAGTCGATAAGAAACTGATTGATTCAAACCTACATGATTACTCGATTTGTGAGGCCTTTTTAGAGTTTTCAAGACGTTCCTAAAACTTAAAGAAATTCATCCACTGAGTTTCTGGCTAGCTGTTACACTCGTTCCTTCGCTAGATTAGACTTCATAGGACATTGGTGAATCCTCACCCTTGTCCTCATCTTGCTCATCACGTCGTTTGAGCCACGGACATACCGTTGTGGTTAAGCATTTATGATATTAGGGTCCAAGCTGTCCAAGAATTCACTTTGTCTTGATGGCATTCCTCCACCATTCCTCTTCGTTCAGTTTCTAATCTTGTCATCTCACGTCAGTCTTCCAAAAGCTGACGAATTATTTCAGGTAGCATTGCTATCCTCCGTAAAGTTATTTTCTCTCTCACCATGGTCATGGTTCTATGGATTTAGTGTTGTTGTCCAAAGTGGTAAATCGAAGGCCTACTTATAGCCCTATTCTTACCCACGATTTGACTTATTGATAATAGCTAAATTTGTGCATAATTTTACAACTTTAAATACAGCGTTATCACAATTACATAGTGTTAATCTTTATATTTTATTAGTCTTGATATATTTGTTTTCCTCACTTAACTTTCAATTTTATCTCGATGAAGGAATTAAAGTGGGAGAAAATTGTAAGACTAATATGACATTAAGATGCTATAGAAGTTGGACATCTCTTTCAAAATAGAAATAGCAAAAAAATATATTGAACTAAAAGGAGTTGGCATCAAAAGAAGGGTTGGAGTGCGGCTGGATACACAAGGAAAGAAAAGAAAAAGAAAACAACGATGAGGGCTTGGTAGAGTACAAAACAAAAAGGACTTCAAGATCTATAAATAGACCATATGTGAGACCCCACATTCTGCTTAGAATCGGACGAACTCTAAAGTGTCGGGACATGTAAAACAAGGTTACAAACTCCTGTTCATGAAAAATATAGATGCAATACACTTAATAGGCATCTAAACAATATTTCATATTGGCAGCACATAATTTTTTTCTTTGAGCAATGCTATGCACCAGATAAGATATATCCTAAATTAACGTGAGCGTACTTCATAAAAGTCACATGATAATTGATAGCCAAAGGTTATAGTACTTTGTCCATAATATTTGCAGCATAACTAGTACTGGAGATAGAGCTCCTCATGTACATAATCAAAAGAACATTATAACTACTAGGCTAGCCTAAGTAGTAGGTTGAGCAACTCGCCAGGATAGCCATAATCTTATCTATAAATTGGAGCATCAAAGAATGAGCTCCTTATCGTTGCATCATGACCTAATCGACCTCGACCAGGCGATCTTCTGCTGATTCCCCAGGTCCCGACACATGATCTACTATTTCGGAGGGAATGGTAGTTGAGACTACTAAGTGAGATTTGATTACAAATCTCAGTAAGTTAACAATTAACTTAAACTAACAGTATATAAATGCATGCATGACAGTAAAAGATATGAATGCTGATGTGCACATAAATGATCATGACATAACCTTGTAAATAACATGACATGTGCTGACATAACTTTAACCGACATGAACTGAACATGAACTGAAATTTAGCATCCCATTTGGATAGTTAAAGTGTTTCATTTTATCTCATATCATCATTACAATTTTTCTAAATTTCGCATAAAATATAATAAAATTCTCAATTTTTGTATATTCTAAAACAATAATAATATTAAAAATAATATTCTAATAGTATTTTACTCAACTTTCAACTTTTATATCAATTCATCTCATCTTAACTCACTATCTAAACCATACCTAAATTGAACATGAACTAAATCTGAAACTAAACATGAACTGAACGTAAAACTAAACATGAACTGAACATGAATGTGAACATGAATTGAACGTGAAATTGAACATGAACTGAATGTGAAATTGAACGTGAAATTGAACATGAACTAAATGTGAAACTGAACATGAACTGAACTATATTCTTGTCTCATGGGGTTACCATGATGTCATTTTCTCATGGAGTTGCCATGATGTTCTTGTCTTATGGGTTACCATAATGATACTCTTGTCTCATGGGGTTACCATAATGATGTTCTTATCTCATGAGGATACCATAATAATACTCTTGTCTCATGGGGTCACCATAATGATACTCTTGTCTCATGGGGTCACCATAATGATGTTCTTATCTCATGGGGTCACCAGAATGATGTTCTTATTTCAAGGGGTTATGATAGTGATAGTCTTGTCTCATGGGGTCACCATAATGATACTTTTGTCTCATGGGGTTACCGTAATAAAGTTATTGTCTCATGGGGTTACCATAATAATACTCTTGTCTCATGGGGTTACCATAATAATTCAAAATAATAATAACTTGATTGTACATGGAAGTAAGATGACTAGACTTGGAAAATACTGCTATGGAGACATACTCTAAACTTGAGATATGACGTGACGTGAAATGAAATGAAATGATAGATGACATGGCATAACGTAACGTGACATGTACGTGAGATGAATGACATGGCATAACATGACATGTAACGGATAAACATGTACTTGGTGTAACACCTAGGCCTAACACCAAGCCTAGGCCAAGCTGCATTCTATAATTTTTTTCAAGGTTAATATGTGTGGGAAGCTCATGATTTTTTACAAGAATTTTTGAAATAGGCTATGGGCCCAAAATTTATTTTGGTGGGATATAGATTTTTACTAGGCCTGAAAATTAGGTCAAAATTATTTAATTGATCAAGTGAGATGTATTTATTAGGCCCAAAAAATTTATAGGAAGAGTTGGGGCCCATTAGTATTTATTAAATACCCAACCCATGGAAGTATAGACAAGCCAAAGAACCCATTCGTTAAGTTCATAACTTCATACATTACCTAAGAAATGGGCCTAAGTATCCTAAAACAGACCCAAAGCCCATGAGTTGAGCCCAAGAGCACTGTTGTAAACCCGTGCATAACTCCATGCACACTGATTCCTCCCTTCTTTTTTATTAGGGTTTTCAATACTATGTATATATAGATAAATATACATGTTCACTTTACTTCACGCACAACGGTTTCTTTCCTACTGCCTCGACCAGTACAAAATCTCTTGCCATCCTGTTACAGTCCAAGAACAAAGTACATGGGCCATGGGCCAAATAACTTCATTAGCATTTTCCTTCATTTTAATTCAGCATTTTATTTAGACTATAGTATAGTTAGTGGGCTTGGACCCATAGTTTTATTTTCTTTTTATGCAATTATGTCATGTATTTAATGGGCCCAGTGGTTATGGGCTGCAGTAGTGAGTTGTATTAGTGTTAAGGGCTTAATTTGCACTATTAGGGCTTATTTTGTTTTTCCCTACTTTAGGCCTACTTGGGTTAGCAGCTATATAACTAGCCATAGGCTCCCTGTTTGTCCATCAAAAAAGTTTAATCAAGTATTTTCTTCTTTTTCTCTCTCAATCTCTTGAAGGTCTTCTCACCCTTGAACTGGGATCTTTTCATCAATTTGTCCAAGTAGTACAACAGTGTTACACATCCCCACGTTCAAGTGTCAACCACCATGAAGCCCGGTCCTCTCTCCTGTACCAAAATTGGTTGTAGCCAGTGAAGCCCCACGTTGCACTCTCTCCTCCACGCCAACCCAAACCGCAAGCTACCACTGCACACACATGCTCATATATATATATATATATATATATATATAGATCCATGCAATGTGCATGACGGTTTCGAGCTGTCTCCTGCATGATAGAAGCCACCATGCCCATTGCCTCAAGCCTCCATCTTACACCACATGGGCCAAATAGCCCTCGCTTCACCATAGGAATAGCCAACAAAGCAACCACACTGTGTCCTTTGTTCCAACGATGAAGTCATCGTGGGCCACTACATCTCACGCCACCAACTTGCTCCACCCTAACCATGCCCAACCACCCTCACCCAACACCAAACGGTAACCACCATAGCCTAGCCTTGAACCCACAAGTGGAGCCACCGTAACCCACCGTAGCTAAGCAGGTTGCAAACCACTCGAACCCTTCTATCTAGTCATTGCCCAAGTCCAAACTTAGGCCCAGTTGCACCGTTGCCTCTGCCCTACACCACCATCACCTAGCCATCGAAAGTTTCTAACAGGAGTGCTCTTTTTGGACCACACCAAAACGGAGGATTTATTTTCCCCACCCTGAGCCACAAACCAGACACCGCACATCGCTAGTCCCCCCTCCACGTCGTCATGACCTACACAGAAAGTGTTGTCGGGCACTTCATGCCACCCCAAGCCCGCCGTTTTCCTCTTGGTAATCTCTCTCTTCTCCTCACGTCGTTCTCTCTCTCTCGCCACTTTCTCTCTCCCTTCCACAGTGCTCTGTCGTCGCTCTCGTCACGCTGACCACCTTTGACCTCTACCCAGCTCACTGCCCCTCGCGCCTCTCCATCTCTCGGTGAGTATGGTCTCTTTGTCGCACGATTTTGGTATGTGGTGTTGTAATTCCAGAAATTTGCTTGTAAATTTTAGACTTCCCAAAGAGCCCATGAATTTTATGGTCATTTCCAAAAACACCCCTATCATTAGGTGGGTTTTATATTGGGCCTGGTTTTGTTTATAGATTACACTTATTTTGTGAGGGCTTTCTTTTAAATATAAGAACTTATAAAGAAAATAAATATAGATTTAAAATATTTAAAATATATTGTTTAGTATTAATATTTTTAAAAATGAATTTCAGAAGTAAATAGTAAGTATTAAATTTTCTTTTGAACCCTTTACAAATTGATCAAGTCTATTTTTTATTAAATGAAATTTTGCTTCTTTTACTTTAATATATTATGTTATAATTATGTTAAGAGAATATTAAGTTGAAGATATATTTTACATGGGTTTAGTTGTAATTGAGTACTTATGTTAGCTATACACTTTATTTTACTGAAATAATTTAGAGTCTAATAGTCAGAGAATTAAGTGGATATCAAATAATTTGAGAAGGGATGATATTTATGGTTATGAGAATCTTAGAAATTTCGGAAAGATTGGTTAATTTAGTAGTGCATGGTTAAATATCAAAATGCGTGTTTAATTAGGAATTTAAGTAATGTGTCTATTTTATAGGTGACGATTGACATTCGTATGATACAGTCATGGAAAAATTCAGAGCAGTTAAAAGGCTGAGGTAAACGGAGTTCTTATACTAGACTTTGCATAAAAAAAATGATCTGAGGTTGATTTTGAAAAATATGCATATTTTGTTATGAAAAGAAATTCAAAACAACCTTAGTTATTTGTTTTGCATTACTCATGAAATATGTATAAAATATAAATGTATTTTTGTCATGACTGGTGTAGACATGAACAATTTTTTAGCATTCTATTTTTGAACTATGCAAAAAGAGCGTATGTGAAATTTATGACAATTTGTGCATGTGTTGCAAAAATGTTCTTAATCTATTTTTGAATATGTGAAATGATCTGAATTTATTCTGTACTTTGTTTTGATATGATGTGGTATCTGAAAACCTTTGGCATGACTTTCTGATTCTGTATCTGTATTTGATTTTATTCTGTTTTTGATTTGTTCTGATAAGGCCATGCCACGGGTATAATAATGGCCTAGCCACGGGTATAATAGTGGTATACAACCCCCCACGGGTATAATAGTTGTTTATAATCCTACTACAAGGGTTGAACATGGTCTTTGTCTCGATGTGATGCTCTGATATATTATGAAGATGATGTCTCAGATTATGTTATGCCAAAGGATTTTTGAATAAGAATTTTTCTGAGAATTTCTCTCTGATATTTTGATAACATGTTTTGATTTTGCATTTTGAAAGCAAATGTTTTATTATGCATTCTGAACTCTGTAACTGCTCATGTTTACATATTAGTATATATTCTCTACTTATTGAGTTGTTGATAACTCACCCATTATCTCCATAATATTTTTCAGATAATTTAAATATTTTAGCTGAGGATCAAGATTATGGAGTATCGGTGAGATGATTTAAGCATTGTAGGTTAAGCATAGAAAGTTTCTATCAGTATGGGCAAATTTTACTAAGTAACTTTGTCGTGTTCTAATTTTTTGGTATTTTGGGAGGTTGATTATATTGAGGTAGTTGGTTCGAACAATAATTTTTATATGCCATTGAGAATTTGGAGTCTGTAAATATATTGTTAGAATGTGAGTTTAAGTGACAAGAGGTAACTCTTCGACCCCTCTGAGACCCCTCTGAGACCTGAGTGTTATACTTGGAAACAATGATGGCATGACATAACATGGCGTGTAACAGATAAATATGAAATTACATGACGTAAAGTGTAATAGATAAATTTTCATGACATGACATAACATGTAACAGATGAACAATTCGTGATATGGCACAGTGTGTAATAGATAAATACTTCTCGAAATAGCATAGTATGACATATATAAGAGTGTAGGAACATGAATAAATGTTCTCTTACCATCACACATACAATATCCTGACAGTAACTTAGAGGCTAACTTACAGTGAGCGTAGCATGACAAATAAAATGTACGAATTAACAGGAAGCTATAAGGAGATATTTCTAAACATTAGAAACACCTTATTAACAAAATTTAAAATATAGAAATACTGGCTTCAAGTAAAATTATCATTTTACCTTCTCTACATGTGGGAAAATGACCATTTTATCCCTAACTTAAGGATTTCACATCTTAATTTCAAAACTCACCAAAATTTACATTTCTCATTTAAAGTTTGTCCAAAATTCAAATATCTAATTTCAAAATTTACAACACATCACAACTAGATCAAACATGGTTAGGCCGAAATATGTATAGGTCAAACCTCTTGATTTTTTTTTGCAATTCTATCAAACCTCATTTTTAATGCTTAAAACCGAAATATAAAACATACAAAAAACATATCCTATGCTCAAATAACATACTAAGACAACCAACAAAACTTTCATCACAACAATAAAAAAGTCTTTCAATACCAAACTTCAAGTATTTAATGTTAAGCACAACCCTTGATGTTCAAGATCTTATCTCTTTTCAAAACAGTTCCAAGAACTCCAAAAGTCCAATAACATACTCTTAATACATTCAAAACACATTCCTAAGAACAATCATGCTTTGAACTGTAAAGCCAAAACCATAAAAAGTCATAAAATCCAACTAAAAACATTTGGCTATCACACTTACACTAAAACTGAAATCTATGTGGTTTAATTTTGATCAAATCATTAGATTTGAAACATTTCATGAACTAAATAAAAAATGAACGAACAACTAGGGGTGAAAACCAAAATCCATAGTTTTGGTTTTTGGGGAAAACGGAACCGACCGACTGGCTTTTTTGTGATTGGAAAACCGACCTAACTGTCCTAATGTGGGGAGGGATACCAGTTGGACCAGTTCTGGCTAGTTCTCAACCTGTTCATTGGTCTATCTTTAGTTTGGGCTAGGGGTGTAACCGGTCCAGTTCAGTCTAGTTTTGGACATATTTTAGAACCGAACCGGTATATATCGATTTTGAGATTTGAAAAACCAATACTGCACTAGATATACCCCTAAACCGGTACTTTGGATTTTACTGGTTTCGGTTCGATTTTTTTTATATATTATATAGTATATATAATATAGTATATTATAGTATATAATAATATAGTGATAATATATTGTAGTATTTTATAACATATATTATAATTGAATTGTATTATAGACTATAGTGATATAGGACTCCAAAACTTAATATTATATTGATTAGTAATTTATCATATAATAAAAAATAACTTTATATATAATTATATATAATATAAAAATCATATAAAAAATATTTTATACAATATTAAAAATTAAAAAATATATATATATATAAATCGGTCTGGTCCGGTTCGGTGTTAGAAAAAGAAAAACCAAAACTGGTCTGATTTTGACAGGTTTTAAGAAAAATGAAACTTGTACCAGACCGAACGAAACCCGGTACCTAACAAAATCTGCCAGTTTGGTCCAATCTAGTCTAATTTACCGGTTCACCGGTTTTTTTTTTCACCCCTAGTTTGGGCCATTTCTTGGGCCTAAATTTGGGCTTATTTGTTATACACTATTTCTAGTTTACTTTGGGCTGTTTTGGGATTGCTTTAAACTCTTGATTTACTGTAAACTATTTCTATATTTAAGTTTCATTTTTATTTTAATATCATTTGTATGTGTAATGTTATGTATAAAAAAATAAAAAAATTACTAAATTAGCAATAGATGTTACTTACTATAACTATAATACTAATACTAGTCTATAACTATAATACTAATAATAACTATATTACTTACTACTTACTACATAATTAAAAAAAATAAAAATAATTTCACTAGATGTTTAAAAGACATATTGTCTTGAGCATAGCAAAATGCAAGTAAATAACATAACATAAATAAATGAAAACAAGTTGTCTTAAACATAGAAAAAAAAACCATAGAATCATAGATAAATGACAACAAATTGGGAGTGATCTTCATGTTTGCTACTTCAACCTTCAATCTTCAATAGTTGTCATGTTTGATTGTGTGCCCAACTCTATGTACAAACATTAATAAATAATAAGAATTAAATATCAAATGTTAGTGAATTTGAATTATGAAAAATAAAATTAAATTACAATGAAAACAAAGAAAACATTACTAATTCTACTACGAAACTTTTCACATTATCCATAGCCTCCCGGTTATCAATGATTGGTGACAGATTCCTTAACCAACTTTGAGCACAAATAAGTGCCTCAACGGTTCTCAGAGCCAATGAACTCCGAAATGATCAAGCACACGACCTCCCATTCTAAATGTTGACTCGGATGCTACCGTGGAAACAGGCATAACCAACAAGTCTCATGCAATCCTCACAAGTATATGATGGTTATGCTCATTAACTTTTAACCAAGTCAACAAGTCAAACGATGGGTTGAGTGCCTCACAACCATCTGATAAATATCAATCCACTTCTGTTTTGGCAATAGTAGATCCCATGGCGGAAGATGCTAGATGTCGGAGGGGGCTCATGTTCTCGAGTACTCGTGGTGGAACTGAATGTAGCTTTATACTTATACGTGTTTTTTAACACCCGGACCCCACCAAACCCGCTTTACAATTTTTTTTTTTGGGTTTATAGGTATGAAAATCCCATTATGAGTAAATTTTTTTTTTTTTTTGGAAGAGAGTATGGGCCTAAGATTTTATTTTAGCGAATATCAAATTTTGTTGGGCTTGCCATGTTAGCTAAAAGCATTAAATATTTTTGTTTTGGAAGAAACCTTGGTATGCCTTAGAAATTTATGGAACTAATATTTTTCTTTTAAGGATTAGACGTGGCCCAAATACTTGGAATGGGCCAAAAAGCCCAAGCTCGTGATACCTTGTTTCAAACTCCACATTCTACACGGTTTCACGTCTGTTTTATATCTCTGCATGCACGCCACTTTCTTTGGTCTTCCACTCACCTATTTATACCTCCTGTTAGCCCTCAATATTATACATGTTTTAGGCATCCTCAACCCTAGACTAAGTTGCCACTTGTCCTCCTCATCATAGAAGATCAAAACGAGACCTCCACTCTGCTGCAGCTAGCAAGGCCAGCCTGAGACAACTGGTGGCATGTCCGTTGTGTTGCTACATTAGAAAGCCAATTCCGTGCATCCCAGCCACCGTTAGCACCACCGCTAGCCACAACCTCCGTCTAACCAATCGGAAACCACCCGATTTTTGCAACTTAAAACAGAGCACGTTCTCCCTCCACGTTGAGCCACAACCCAGCCACCCATTGTGCCAGCTCTCTCTGCATCATCATTACTTGCTGAGCCCCACAAAACCGTAGCCACCGATGCAACAGCCCAGTGCTCATCTCGTTCGACACCACCATCCATCTCACGGAAACTCAACCCTTGTTGTCCCCTGTTTTCCCACACTCGAAACAGGGGCACCCCTTTTAGCCACTGCTCATCTCCTTTTCGTTGCCACCAACCACAGCAAAGGGAAGCCCAGCAATGCCAACACCCCAACCACTCTATGATCTTATGCTGCCCAACCACCTTGTCACCGCCACACTACAACCCTCTCGGTGAGTATCCCGTGTGCTCTCTCACCCTCACATTTTGCTCTTTCTCACCATGTTTCTCTCATCTCTCATCAGTTGGTCTCTCTCTCTCTCTCTCCTCACATTTTCTCTCACTTCCACGGTGCACTCCCGCTGTGCCCAGTCACTGGCCGCTGCTCGTTGTTGATCACGGTAAGCCCACAGCTGCCCTCTACCCACGACAAATGGTTGGCTGATGTTTTTTTATAACTAAACTATTTTTGCCTAAGGCACTTACGAAGATATTAGATATAATAAAAGTTTAGTTTGTAATTACGATCTTGCCCTTCCAGTCATGATCTGAACACGTGTTATGAACTTATGTTATTGTGTTGGGTTTGTTTGTATGACGGGCCAGGTAAATCGAAATGGGCTGGTGTGTAGTTTTGGTGTTCGACCGTGTATATTTTGGGTCGAGCTCATGTATTCGCATGGAAAATATTATAAGCCAATTTATGGAGTAATATGATAATAAGAGTTAATTGTGTTTTTGTTTGGAGATTTTTTATAAAAATCAAAATACTTTGGGAAGAGAAGATATTTTAGGGTTTCGAGGATTTTAGTCATTAGGAAAATAGAGATTTTTCTCTAATATCTCGGGTATGAATTACGAAGTACATGTTTAATTTTGAGATTTATGGAAGTTACGTGTGTATTTTATAGTTGACGATTGATTTTCGTTCAGTACTGTTATGAAAATTTTTGAAAAGCTAAGAAGTCTAGGTAAACGGGATTCCTATGCCAGAGTTTGCATAAAAATAAAATGGGATGAATTTGATTTTTGGAAAATATGCATGTCTTGTTATGAAAAAAATATGAAATAACCTCAGTTATTTGTTCTACATTACTTATGAAATTTTGTATCAGAATAAAGTATTTTTTGGCATGACTGGTGTAGACATGAGCTTAATTTTACGCATTTTATTTTTTTAACTATGCAAAATGAGCGAATATGACAATTTTTGCATGTGACATGAAGATGTTCTGAATTTGTTTTGAAAAATGTGAAATGATCTAAATTTTAGTACTCTGTTTTGATATGATGTGGCATTTGAAATACCTCTGGCATGACTTTCTGATTCTGTTTTGACTTTGATTCTGATTCAGTTCTGACTTTGATTCTGGTTCTAATATAATGATTCTGATTTTGTTTTGCTCTAATGTGTGGCCCTGTCATGGGATATAAAAGTGACCTTTGACTCTGTCATGGGATACAATAGTGAGATCTGGCCTTGTGACGGGATATAATAGTGACCTCTGGCCCTGTCATGAGATACAATAGTGATTTCTGGCCTTGTCATGGGATACAATAGTGATCTTTGGCCTTGTCATGAGATATAATAGTGACCTCTGGCTCTGTCATGGGATATAATACTGACTTCTGGCCCTACCACGAGTTATAATAATGGTCTCTGCTCTGAGTGCAATCACTTTGATAACACGGTGATTTATGTTCTGCTTGGCTTTTAGCAAAATGCATAACCCTACCACGGAGGTTAAACATTGTCTCTATTCTGATATGATGTTCTGATATGATAAGATAAGATGAAGATGTTCAGTTATGCTATGCCAAAAGAATTTTGAATAAGAATATTTTTGAACTTTCTCTCTGATATTTTTGATAACATGTTCTGACTCTGCATTCTGAAAATAAAAAGTATTTTGTTCTGCATTTCAAACTCTGTAAAGGTTCATGTTTGCATACTCGTATATATTATTTGCTTACTGAGTTGTTGGTAACTCACCTCTTATCTCTACAATATTTTTTAGATAATTTTGATGGTTCAGCTGGAGAACAATAGTAGGAAGTTTTAGTAAAGTGTGATGATCGTATAGGAATAAGTGTCATTTGGTACAAGTATTATTGGGTCATGTTTAGTGGAGCCATTGTTTTCGGTTATTTTGATATGTTAAGTTATGAATATTTTTTGAGTCTTTGGTGAGTTTTTAATTTATTTTATTGAGTTTTTTCTTTAGTGTCCCTATGAAGGAACATTGAAATTTGTGTTGAATTTTTTATGGAGTTTTTGGATTATATATATTTGTGCTATTGGAGAGGATATTCAGTACTAGGAGCTAACCCTTTGGACCTCCGGGATCGTGGCGTTACATGTCTCACACTAGACACCAACTTCTCAACACGAAACTCATCATGAACTTTCTTTAGGTGGAAAGTAAGAAATCCTAACTTGCTTCATGGATCAAGCACAACTGTAATCAACATGAACAAGTTCATCCTATCTAATGACCCTCAATACTTATCATATTTTATTCTCATGTTTATGGTCATACTCCTCAAACAAATATTAGTACCCTCACTCAGCATAATCAACTCATTTTGGAGATCACAAATCTCTAGAAAACTAGTGTTGGCTGATGAGTGTATGAAAGTGTACTCTAAATATCCTATTATTGGACTAAAATACTAAAATATGACTATAAATCATAGGAATTAATGTGTATTCTTGAATTAAGTTTCTATTTACTTTGGGATACTCCTAAGCAGACTTTAATGATTAATTTCAGAGTCTATAAAAGAGAAAGTCAAAGCCCAGTCACATTCAAAGGAGGATTTTCAAGTGTGCAAGACATTGGAAAAAGCTAAGAACTTTCAATGAGTGTACAACTCTTTAAATAAGGATAATGATGAGATTTGAGAGCAATTTGGATCAAGAGAAAAAATAAAAAAATCACAAAAGGAAACCGCAAGAAGTGTCCAAGTCCGAAATTCGCTAGGAGACAACCTGACCATACTATAGTATTTTGATCGTAACTTTCCACTCACATATCATATTGATGTAATTCTTGATGCGTTGGAAAGCTATCTTAAAGGGCTACAAATTTGTTTATAGTAAGGATTTTTAGATTTGAAATCCTGAAGTATGTATGTGGCTGCCAAGATGAATCCTAAAATTTAGGTGATGTTTTATACAGGAATCATGAAGACATTAAGGTTTCTTTTCTACCCTGTATGAGCATATCATTAGCACAAAATTAAGGAGCTTTTGAGGATAGATGGCTCAATTCTAAAGAAAGGAGAAAAATACTATTTTTATTTATTTTTAGTTCTTCCATGGAGAACTAAATCTTGGGTAAAGCCAAGGGTGGAAATTGATTAGTGAAAATATTTTGACTTTATTTCAATTCATAGGTTAAGTTTTATTATTTAAAATTCTAGGATTCAATTCTCTATTTGTTTTGGAGATTATAAGTTTGAGACAACTATATTAAATCTTGCTATGGTTTGATTTTGTTGAGCTATAAGAGTAAGAATATATATGATTGTGACTTAAACATACTTTTCATGCCATTGATGTGATCTTTTGCTACATTATTATTTGTGAACATAGTGTCGCCTCTAGATCTGATATTCATTTTTATATATGAAAAACGTTGTTTGTAAAAGGAGAATAAATTCTAGAATTAAATTTGAGAAAGTAGATGAATATAATGTCATATCTTCAAATTAGGAATTTGGTGCTATAATTCTTAATTGTGTATATCGTTTGGATTCAAAAAGTCAGAGTATTGGATCCGATTGATAGAAGCCTGAAACTTTACTTGCCTTCTTATCTATGACTTAATCTCATTTTAATTACGTGCTTTAGGTAGAATTTTCAGATTCGTATCATATTGAAATTTAATCTTTTATTTTAAGCGTGTATCTTGTTGTGTTTCTTCTAACTCCCTGTGGATCAACACTTTGAACTACTATAACACCATGTGTATCACCCGTCCTTGTGGTGGGACTTTTTATAAAATGATTTTAGAAACGACGACAAGAATTATCGTTCGATTTAAAACTTTTTACTTCCATATCTAGGGTGCGAGACTCTACATTATAAAATAAAATCTGTTTTGAGAATAAAAGAGGTTTACAATGGAAAACATTAATCTTAAAATAAAAAGGCATCTCATACAATTAAACTCTTATGCCTAAATTTCCATGCTCTACCCAATGGGCCGTGTTTGTCCTGACGTGTACTGCTCATTCAGTTCCTGTGGGGGAGGGACATACATAAAAACTAAAATGAGTTGATGACTCGTAAGCATTACTTCATACAGTTTAAATATAATAAAATAGGTTTTCATTCATGCATTCATCATTCCATACATACTAAACATACATGAGACATGCGTTCAATTTGAAAACATCACTAGGCGAGATTTTTCTTTTAAAAAAAGAGATTTTCTTTTCGTAAAACATTTCTCCCGTCAGTGCCTTCATTTCTTAATGAATGCAATGCATTCATACATTCTTTCTTATTGCTTTCTTTGGCCGGTACACACTGTTACGCACCGTGTGTTGGGCTTAACAGTTTTTTGGACTTGGATTCCGCCTGTGGCCACGGGTTGGGAATCCCCTTTCTGTCAGGGGCAGCACTGGGTGCACTACCAGTACTACTTACCCAACATTGCAATATGCCCAGTCCTTTGGTACCCTTTTCATTCAGTTATGTGGTCGTTACGTATTTTCATGTATTGAAACATTCATTTTATTTCAGTCATTTCCTTTTTAGTCCTTTTCATTTAACACTTTGTTCATGGAAAAAAGTCATTTAAAAGCAAGAGCTTAAACATCATCTTTCATGGCATCATTTAAAACATTAGTTCATGGGAACGTTTAAAACACTTTTTTCGCATCGTTTAAAGTATCGCTTAAAGAACGAGGCATAAGCCTCAGTATTTCTTTTCGTGGAAAATACATACAATAGATACTGCATATAGTCATCCATTCACATGCATACAAGTAATACATTGGGTTAAAAAGGGGCTGCCAAGAAGGGACCATACATATGTATACCTTTGAACACTTAGCACGTGTTTTTCATAAAGCATCGCAAAGGAAAAGCATTTCATTTTTATTTCATATCTTTTTGAAAACTCTAGAAGAGTATGAACGTAATACTTACCTGGACTCTATGGCACCATGCTACTTTCATATCATGCAGTCCATTTATGTGCGTGTCAGATGGCAACCTACATGCATACACATAACCTTGACGTCATTCTTTATCTAATGCATAAGCAACTAACTTAGCATAGAACTACACTTCACTTGAAACACTCTCCTTCTATCTCGTGCTTTTATGTGCTCTTTACTATGCTAAAACCTTCGGGACCCACTTACGATCACTAACTCTTCCAAACTCAACTTTCTACTTCGAGTGCTTATCCACTAGAGTGAACCCATGATTCACCTTAGGATTAAGACACTACCTTCACCTTATTCTTCTTATTGATCACATTCCGACGCATGATTCCGATCGACGGAGTCACGCATCCCAATCCTAGACAATACACTCGTCACTACCTTCATGCATCTTAGCTCATACTAATCCTGATTCCCATCCAGACACGCCACACGACTTTAAGGCAACTCTGAGGCTTAAGCACCATGTAACCATGCCTAGGACAGATTACCCATTATATATGGTGAATCTGTTAGGCACATGTGTCTAACCAGATTACACACATACCTTACCACTTTATCACCTAAGATCAACATATTACATGGTGATCACTTGCTTGTATAAACAAGCACCATACTCCAATACTAACATTCTCTTAACCCGACTAGCATGACTATTCATGCTACCCATCCCTCTTGAAAATTCATCCCAATACTTAACACGACAAGACTCCATTCATAACTACACCTTACGTCACATCATATAGCTCGAGACTACTCCCAAGCTACACCGTGACCTTGTCACGTCACCTGACATCCCGCTATGTCACTCTTACGCTAACTCCTCACTCATCACATGCATGGCTTCTTGTTTAACCAAGTCACTTCGTGACATTGCTCAGTCATGCTTTCGCTGCACTACTCTATACTGTCCTGCCACTTTCCACATACTCCCAACCATAAGTCAACTACATGGTGACCATTCATACCTACACCTTACGTCACATCATATAGCTCGAGACTACTCCCAAGCTACACCGTGACCTTGTCATGTCAACTGACATCCCGTTATGTCACTCTTACGCTAACTCCTCACTCATCACATGCATGGCTTCTTGTTTAACCATGTCACTTCGTGACATTGCCCAGTCATGCTTTCGTTGCACTACTCTGATACTGTCTTGCCACTTTCCGTTGCACTACTCTGATACTGTCTTGCCACTTTCCGTTGCACTACTCTGATACTGTCTTGCCACTTTCTACATACTCCCAACCATAAGTCAACTACACGGTGACACCTGTCACCTCAGACTACAGGCCACATCATAGCAATTTGAGGATATTGTTCCACAGTTCTTGACACTACACATCATGCTTTATGCTCATCAACTATGGAACCATCCTTACCTTCGTGACACACCACACGGTGTATCGCTGCACCTTATGGAGTACACTCCATGTGTACTCCCTTTACAAACGCTACACCACACATAGTACACTCCAGATGTACTCTTCCCAGTACAGTCCACGACACTAGATGGCACAGTTCCCAACTACGCCAAACACTTCACATACACATCATATCACATCACCACTCTACATAGCGAACTCCACTAACAGCACAGTCCACAACCTAACCAGACAACTAACATTTAACATAAATAACGAGGGATAGAGGGTTATTCCATCGATGGGATAACCTGTGCATTGCCTGCTATCCGGCATGGCCAGTGGCGTTGGAAGCCACTAGCTTGGGCGGTAGCGATCACTACTGTGACCTTACGATGAGATTATCTCAGAGACCGAATTTAGGATTCTAGTGGGTGGATCTGGGCTATGCGAGGATGGCCGACATGATGGGAGTTCATGGGTAGTAGGTAGCATCGCACACGGTGGCGGTCAGCCACGTGCAATGACTATTTTGGCCACTGGAGTTGGCTAGAGGTGCGTGTCTAGAAAGGGTTGAGCATGGAGGGGATTGGGAGGACCTTGGCGAGGTGGTGGTGGTGTCGGTAAAGTGGTTCAGCGGCTCTACAGCAACAGATCTAAGCCATGCGTGAGGGAGAGGGCATGCATGAGGGGTAGGTCGGGGCTATGGGTGGCTGGGGTAGGCCGATGGTGGCCAGAGGAGGCTCTAGGCGGGGGCTGGACACCGTGGGTGGTGACATATGACGGTTGAGGTGGAGGACCCATGCGTGAGGGAGAGAGCCTGTGCATGTGAGGGAAGGGCTATCGGCTTCGAGTTAAAGGGAGGAGGAAGGGGGGAGGCCAACAGGTGCTCGTGGTGGTGCTCAGTGGCTTGGGTGGCCACATACTGCGGCGCTAGGAGCTCCGCACGGTGAACCTATGCGTGAGGAGATGTGGGCGTGCATGGGAGAGGGTGGCTGCGAGATGGAGGCTGGGTTTGATGGTGGGAGCTCGCCGGCGGTGGCTGTGAGGCTGGGCGGCGCACAGTGGTGCCAAGTTAGAGGATAGGGAGAGGAAAAGGGAAAGTGAGGGAGAAAGAGAGAGGGCTTGGGCATTTAATCCAGGCCCTTCATCTTGGGATCTTTAAAACGATCTAATGGTAAGAGATTAAATACCGATTTAACTTAAAAATACTGAGAAGAATTAAGATAGAAAATTATTTAAACTAAACTTTAGTTTATAAAATAATATTCATTTATCATTAATAAAATGATGAAGTCTTATTTAATATCTTTAAGTGAATAAAATCATTTAATTAATTAGAGTTCTCAACATAATTTAAATCCCATAATATTTTAAATAACTGAAATAATTTTAATAAAATGATATTAAAATGATTTCCTACAATTATAATATTTTTGGAGCTTTTCAAAAATATTATAATTATCTTATTTAAAATGAAGCTTGGTTCAATAGCACTGGAAATACCCCATATTAATATTTCCAGGACATTTAAAATATTCGAGGGCTTTAAAACACTGGCTTACTTTAGAAATCACATAATATCTTTAAAAACATGCCATTGAGGTTCGACACGTATAACGAGACTCATAGTCTAATTTGCTTACGTCAGAAAGGAGCGGGGTGTTACACCACATGTTAGTTTGGGCGTAATCATTGGTTGTCACATATAAAGACCTAGAAAATCTATTAGTGGCATCATAAAACATTTCCAAAAGTTTAACAAACACCCGTACTGTCTCCCACTCCCTAGCTTTAGGAGGCCCCATGTGCCCATCATCAAAGTAAGAGAGAAAATTATAATCCTCACTCTCCATCCGCCTGAAAGTCTTCTCAAACTTCTTAGCCACCTCCAACAACATATATGTTGAGTTCCATCTTGTTTGTACATCAAGACACAACATTTTCTTACAATCATTTTTTTTTCTACACATCTCTTAAACTTGTCTAATCTTGCAAGAGATGAGTGCACATATGTAATTGCATTTTTAACTATTGTGATGACATCATTTCACTCATTCAAAGCCTTATTCATAATAAGATTCAAGATATGAACACAACATCTCATATGCATATACTTACCCCCTATAACAACCCGATCTTAAGATTAGGCTATAAGCTAAGTTTTATGTATTTTTCATATAACTATAAATTATTGTATTATTATTATTATTATTATTATTATTATTATTATTATTACTATTATTGTTATTATTGTTATTATTATTATTATTATAATAATTTTATCAGATTTTACATTGTTAATTTTAATAGGATTATTATCATATTGTTGTATGACCCTTTAGATTTTGCAATAACCGCTAGAGTTCTTTTGTTTTTCTAAAGCCTTGTTCTTCCTATCTCCACCCGTAAGCCTCATTCTTATCTCTTGATTGTATAATCCTAATCTTATCTTCATTCTTATCTTGATTGTATAGTCCAATGCTTATCTCAACCAACTCAGAAATCCTATCTTCAATCCTCTATTTTCCCTCTCTATAAAATCCCACAAAGCTCTCTGAATTAACCAAACAAAATATACCTAGAGGAAGAACATGCTCCTGCACGGCTTAGCACTCTGCCCAACCGTCGTTGATCACCCTAGGACATATGAGCACCACCCACGGTGCCAAAAACTGCCGGCCATCCTAGTCCCGTCGCACCCACTCCTTAAGGTAAGCCACTATCATCGAACTCAGCCACGTGTGTTAAGACTCTGGATAGTTGTGGATATTAGGATTGTTTTTGTGTTGAATAGTGGTGGATATTAGGATTTTTGTGTGCTGTTGCGTATTGGATAGATAGTGGAAATGGAATGTGGTTTCTGTAAGGATAAAGCAGAGTGCCTGCAAGGTGTATGAAGAAATGCTAGAAAGTAAATTGACAAGGAAATGCTACGGGAGTAACTTCGAGGGCTCCCTAACCTCCAAGATGAAATATCCACTTACAGAGTAATTCACTTTTTCCAGATACCTCCTCCTCTCCCACTCACCCCCTTTTGTACTTTAAGATGCTCCCTTTCCCTAACAGAATTGAGAATAACTAAGTTAACCTGACAGTATAAAACCCATGTGACAGACGCACGCATCCTTTGGATTAAATACCAAACGATGCGTTTACAGACTAATAAAAGACTATACTACAAAGCGGTGCGTTGCACCCAACTAACAATATGAAACGATGGGTAGCACCCAGACCCTTACTGCCTCTTATTACTTCATTTTCCTTTCCACGATGTCGTTGTCCCTTCTTCAACTCCTTGTACTTCTCTACTTCGACAGTCTTCTCACTTCAACTCTTCCTTGATCTTATCTTCATGTCGGAACCCTAACATTCTCTCCCTCTTCAAAGAACCTTGCCCACAAGGTGTTGGTAAAGGTTTCGAAGCTTCCACAAGATCTCCTAGCTACTCTCTTTTGTCGGTAGCCCATTCCACTTCACCAACACCTCAGTTACCGCACGATCTCCCTGTTTCTTCATCTTCCTATCCAAAATCAGTTTCGGTTCTGGTTGAATCTCACCAGAGGAATCGGTGGGAGGGAGATTCGGGAGGATTGGGGTCTGTGATCCCAACTTCTTCTTCAGACAAGACACGTGAAACGTGGGATGTATTTTCGAAGACTCCGGTACCTTTAGACGATAGGTCACAGAGCCGATCCATTCCTCCACTTGGAAAGGCCCATAGAACCTGGGTGATAGCTTCAGATTCCGCCTCAAAGCTAGAGTCTTTTGACGATACGGCTGTAGCTTCAGGTAAACCCAGTCCCCCTTTTCAAATACACGTTCCGTTCTCTGTCTATCCGTATAAGATTTCATCCTATGTTGAGCATCTGTCAAGTTTTGTTTAAGCAAGTTTATTATCTGGTCCCTGTTGTTGAGAAAGTGATCTGCTGCTTCATTTGTAACTGTGCCTGGAAAGTAGGACATAAGAGTTGGTGGGGGGTAGCCATAGACAGCTTGGTAGGGGGTCATTTTTGTCGCTGTATGGTAGGTGGTATTATACCACCATTCGGCCATTGGGAGCCAGTGAGACCAACCTTTAGGCTTAGAACTTGCATAACAACGTAAATATCCTTCAACACATTTATTTACTGCTTCAGTTTGGCCGTCTGATTGGGGATGATAAGCTGAACTAAAGTCAAGTGAAGATCCCTGAGCAATAAAAATAGCCTTCCAAAAAGAACTCATAAAAATTGGGTTCCTATCTGACACCACAGACCTAGGAACCCCATGGAGCTTAAAAATGTTTTTCATGAACTCCTCTGCTACCACCTGAGCTGTATAGGGATGGGCCAGAGGTATGAAATGCCCATATTTAGAGAGTCAGTCAACCACCACAAATATTACACTGTATCATTTTGACACTGGCAGACCCTCCACAAAGTCAAGTGATATATCCGTCCAAGGCTGGTTGGGAATGGGAAGTTGCTGGAGTAATCCCGCTGGATGGAAAGTCTCATTTTTCATGGCTTGACAGGTATCACATTCTCTTACTAGCTTCTTGATGTCCTTCTTCATACCTTTCCAATAAAAATCCAGTTTAGCTCTCTTGTATGTTTTCAAGTACCCTGAGTGACCTGCTTGAGGGCTGTCATGAATAAACTACAGTACCTTCTTTTTAAAATCAGAGTTTCTAGCCAACACAATTCTTCCCTTTTTGATGATCACCCCTTGCCTTAGTGAGAAACCCTTGGGTACATTCTGGTTTGACTGAAGCTGGTCCAATAATACAATCAGCTCACTAGACTCTTGATAGCTCTTTTTTAACTCCTCTAACCAAGAGGGAGAAGGGAAGGACAATATAGCTGCACATTCAGCTTTTTTTGGATCCTCCGTTCTCCTTGAGAGTGCGTCAACCACTCTATTTTCTTTCCCTTTTTTTTATTCAATAGAAAATTGATAACCCATCAATTTTGCCATCCATTTATGCTGCATCTCAGTGCCCACCCGCTGTTCAAGTAAGAACTTGAGGGCTTGTTGGTCAGTCCTAATTATAAAAGACTAACCAAGGAGGTAAGGCCTCCATTTTTGGACAGCCGTCACTAGAGCCAGTAGTTTTTTCTCGTATGTCGATAAAAGGAGAGCCTTGCCCTTAATGGCCTTACTTAGATAAGCAATGGGCTGTCCGGACTGCATTAAAACTGCTCCCAGCCCAATCCCACTAGCATCACACTCAATAATAAAAGGCTTGTTGAAATCTGGTAACTTTAAAACCGAAGGTTGTGCCACAGCCTGTTTCAAAGCTGTAAATGCTTTCCTTGCCTCCTCACTCCAAGAGAAAGCATTTTTTTTAACAATTCAGTGAGTGGGGCTGCAATACTCCCGTAATTCCGGATAAACTTCCGATAATACCCAGTCAACCCTAGGAATCCCCTTAGAGATTTTACATTCTTGGGCTCGGGCCAATCTAGCATAGCAGCCACCTTAGAAGCATCTGCCATTACTCCTTCCGCATTAATCACATGACCCAAGTAATCAATTTTCCCAACAGTAAATTTACATTTAGATCTTTTGGCATATAGGCTATTTTGCTGTAATAAGGATAGAACCTTACTTAAATGCTCTAAATGTTCCACTCGACTCTTGCTATAGACCAAGATGTCGTCAAAAAATACCAGCACAAACTTCCTTAGATAGGGCTTAAAGACATCGTTCATTAATCCTTGGAATGTGGCCGGGGCATTAGTTAGGCCAAATGGCATTACTAAAAACTCGTAATGCCTATCATGAGTGCGAAATGCTGTTTTGGGTATATCCTCCTCAACTACCCTCACTTGGTGATAACCCGACCTTAAATCGAGCTTAGAGAAAATAACTGAGCCAAACAATTCATCCAACAGCTCATCAATCAACGGAATTGGAAATTTTGCCTTTACCGTCTCCTTATTTAAAGCCCTATAGTCCACACATAATCTCCAACTACCATCGACCTTGCGGACCAGCAGAATAGGAGAAGAAAACGGGCTGGAGCTAGGTCGTACCACCCCTGATTTCAAAAGCTTAGTCACTATTTTTTCTATTTCTGTTTTTTGGTAATACGGATACCGATAAGGCCTATTAGTTGTGGGTTGCGTACCCTCCTTGAGAACAATCTGGTGGTCATGGTTACGTGGTGGAGGCAGCCCTTTAGGCTCATTAAAAACTCCTTGGAACTCCTCTAGGACTTGAGTAACATCACCCTCCAAGTTTATTTGCCCCTTCCTTTCCTCTGTAACAACCATAATTTGTAACAAAACACCCTTACCCTTAGGCATTTTATGACCATTCTCCACCATAGATGGTTTCAGCTTCACCCCTTGTAATTCAATCAACTTCCCCTCATGTCTAAAACTCATAAGCAATTTAGAGAAGTCCCAAGTTATGGGGCCCAATGTTTCTAACCATTGGACTCCTAACACGACATCACATCCAGCAAGATCAAGTAAATAAAGAGAGGGTTTAAATAAGGTACCTTGCACCTTTACATTCACCGCATTGCACATTCCCCCACTTCTCAAGCATTGTCCGTTTGCTACCTTGACACTCAATGCAATTGAACGATCCACTGTCAACTTCAGCTTTGGAATTAAAGCTGAATCGATGAAATTATGTGAGCTACCCGAGTCTACTAAGATCACCATTTTCTCCCCTTTTATGCTGCCCACCAACCTCATTGTGCTTACTGTTGGAGTGCCTGCAATTGCAGCCAGTGAAATTTCAGGTAACTCTACCTTGTCATCAATCTTGTTGTCTTTACCCACTTCTTCATCAACCCTTGTAGGGTTGTCCTCCTCCTCTACATCTTCCTCATCAGCTTGGAGGAAATAAATCTTTAGTTTTCTGCATTTATGGTTTGGGTTTCACTTCTCGTCGCAGTAGTAACATAGCCCCTTTTTTCTTTTTTCATCCATTTGATTTGAGAGAACTGGTCTGGTGGCACCAGTAGGGCCAGACCACTTAGTGTTGCTGCTACCCGAGTAAGACCCTTGGGAAAAACCCCCAAAAGGTTCACTAGACTTCTCCCCTGTATGCTTGTTGGATTTTTTAACACTTAAGAGATATTCCTCTTGTATTCTTGCTAATCCATATGCTGCATTCATATTGACAGGATTAAACATTTTTATGGGAAGGCGGATTTCATCTTTCAGCCCACTTATGAAACAACATAGCTTGTGCTTATCTGAAAGACCCTTCAACCGATTGGCCAGTGCTTCAAATTGTGCCGTATACGCTGCAATAGAGCTGGACTGTTTTAATCGAGTTAGTGCCTCCATGGGACTATCGTTAGACGTCGGCCCGAATCGGAGGAGCATAGACCTGGTTAACGTGTCCTAGTCATGGAAATGGCCTCTTTCGAAAGACTCTTGGTACCACACAAGAGCCTCCCCTTCCATGTGGTAGGATGCCATGAGCATGCGATGTGGCAAGGGAGTCTGATGAAATTCAAAGTACTGGTGTGCTTCGAAAATCCATGAAGCTGGCTGGTCTCCTTGAAAATGTGGAAAGTCTAAGCGCATGCCTCTGAAGTTGCCTCTTCTTGGTTCGTGTGGTTCTTGGTCTTCATACTGTAGCTGGCGCTGTTCCTGGTGTTGGTACTGATTGTTTTGCTGATGTTGATTTTGGTTTTGATGTTGTTGTTGATGTTGCTGAACGATTGTGCGCATCATGTCATTGAGTGTGTCGAAATTATTCTGGAAGTTCTTCATTGTTTTCTGGGTTTGCTTGTTCTGTTGTCTCATTTCCAGTAGCTGTTGTTGTAACTCCTCATATTGTTGATGCTTGGATCTAGTATTTTCTGCCATAGGATCGTTGAATACTGATACCACTGTTAAGACTCTGGATAGTTGTGGATATTAGGATTGTTTGTGTTCTGAATAGTGGTGGATATTAGGATTGTTGCGTGCTGTTGCGTATTGGATAGATAGTGGAAATGGAATGTGGTTTCTGTAAGGATAAAGCAGAGTGCCTGCAAGGTGTATGAAGAAATGCTAGAAAGTAAATTGACAAGGAAATGCTACGGGAGTAACTTCGAGGGCTCCCTAACCTCCAAGATGAAATATCCACTTACAGAGTAATTCACTTTTTCCAGATACCTCCTCCTCTCCCACTCACCCCCTTTTGTACTTTAAGATGCTCCCTTTCCCTAACAGAATTGAGAATAACTAAGTTAACCTGACAGTATAAAACCCATGTGACAGACGCACGCATCCTTTGGATTAAATACCAAATGATGCGTTTACAGACTAATAAAAGACTATACTACACAGCGGTGCATTGCACCCAACTTAACAATATGAAACGGTGCGTAGCACTTAGACCCTTACTGCCTCTTATTACTTCATTTTCCTCTGCACGACGTCGTAGTCCCTTCTTCAACTCCTTGTACTTCTCTAGTTCGACAGTCTTCTCACTTCAACTCTTCCTTGATCTTATCTTCATGTCGGAACCCTAACAACGTGCTCCTCCCTCTCGATAAGTTATGCCGCCAACACTCTCTCCCCCTCTCTATGTCGTACCACCATTCCAAGAAGCCCATTTGCATCGCTGATCCTTCCCAGCCACTCCAAACCGCCACTCCTCAGCCTTCCCTCGATGTGTTTCATCACCTGTAAACGCACGCCTCTCTCCCACTCTCTCGAGCCTCTGTTTCTCTCCATATTATAAGGATGTGTTTTTAGATTTTTAGTCTACTACATACAATGTTAATAAGATTACAAAGATGCCCTTGATCCTTGTTGCATAAACCCCCGAGCCATATGTTTTTACTACCTTTAGAATTTTAATGGGCCTTGGGCCTTAAGCCCATCCGACCAAGAGCTTATGATTTCCTCATGTGGGCTTGATTATTTATTTGTTGTTGGGTTGGGCTTAATATTTTAAAGGTGAGTTTTTACTTAAATAAATATATTAGTCAAAGGCTCATTTTTATAAGAAAGTATTTAAAGAATTTGAAATATATTTTAAAGTGTATTGAGTCTAACATTTTAGTTAATAGTTCCTTTGTCTATTTAGTAGGATTTTAATAAAATTATTATGTTATACTTTAAATGGAAAAATTAAGAAATATGTTAAGATTATTTAAATGATATTAATATTTATTAGATTTCTTATAAGATCGAATAATTATGTTAAGAAAGGAAACTTATTCTAAGAATTGGGATTTTTATGACTTATTTAAAATAGCTAAAGTATTCTACTAAATTATAATATGTTATTAGTATTTAAGTAATTTAAAATATTAGGACTTATTGATTATGGCGTTACAAAAGATTTATTTGACTATCTTCTAGATTATGAATTTAATTAAGTAGGATATTAGTACATGTTGTTCCTAGACATATTTAGTGATAGTTAATACTGCGTATAGGTGACGAGCTACGAAGTGAGATTCAAGAAGAAGCGTAGCGAGGTAAGTAATTTAATCACAAATTAGGATCATCATAGTTCAACTTATATAGATTATTATTAGCGCCAATTCTTTGACGACCATTTTTATGTACCGCTCATGTCATATGCAAACATGTCATCCAACATAGCATACGATCATGTCATTTCGCATTATATTCAGATTCAGAAATTATAATTATAAATATATTATATCATGCATCTCATGTGTATAAGACATATAAGCTATATTAAGCTCAAGTATAAGATAAGATCAGGTTAGTTAATCAGATGGTCATTTAGATGTATGGTACCCATGCAATTTCAGGGTGGATGTGAAGCCACAGACTCAAGCGTGGTCCACCATCGTATGCCAGAATACTATCAGCAGCTCCCCTCGTGGTCGCGGGACGTGGGACTGGTGCACAACCTCGCACACAGGGTTAAGTGTTTTGGCCACTTAGATCAGTCAATTAAGTCAGATCAGTCAGTTAATTCAGATAAATCAAGTCATGCATAGCATAAGTATCAGTATGAACAACCCTGATTTTAAGCTCTCAGCATGAAAACTTTTATGAAAACCTTATACTTATTATGTTTATGTTGTGATGGATTTCTTTCTGACTCTTCAACTTGTTTTAGTTTATTTCATTTTTTAATCACCCAGGTGAGGATGATGAACACAAGTAGGCATACCAGGATTAGAAGGAGCAATTGATTTAGTTTAAGACCTAGAATAAAATTGCTTTTATGACATAAATTTTATTCAGCTTATTCATTTAATATTTTTGGAAGACATTTTATTAGACATTTCTTCTACAAAATAAATCTTAAATTCATTTATTAAATATGAGATCTCTTGCAAGGTTTATTTTATGAAAAACACGTGACACTCCTAGCCTACGGGAAGGGGTGTTACACCCCTAACACATTCCTTGTCAAAAACTATTTCAAATATGAAATTGCAATATCATTTAAAATTGCATTATCAACAGTTACAATAAATATTCTATGAATGCCCCAATCAAGCAAGCATGACTCAACATATCTCCCAATAGTATCCACTCGATGTTTAGTGATTAAACAAAAATTAATAATTTTTTCTGCAATTTTCAATCTTTATGAACGATGTGTGCAGTTAGACACATCATTCAAATTCTGTACAGATGTCCATATATCAGCCGTCAGCGAAATCCTCATGCCACCATCTTTAATCACTTTTTTTTAAATTTCCCATTTTCTAATTCATACAATTTCTTGCAACTGTTAAACGACATAACACTTTAAACCGAGGTTCAAGAGACCAACACACTTTCTTAAATCCCTATTATTCAACAACTTTAAATAAAATCTCATCGATAATTACTATCTCTACAATTGCCAACCTCACAGCCTCTTCACTATATTTGTGGGTTACAAGACTCCTTAATGTACTACCATCACTGTCTCCAACCCCCTGCTCAGGTGTTGCCTCACTTGTCAATATTTTTTTATACTTATATCCAAAAGCCCATGTTTATGATGATTTTTAGGACATGAAGGCATATGATTTTGCATTGTTGAAGTTACGTTCCTCTTTGAGTGACAAGCGTACATCTTGCCATAATAATTATATTTAGCCTTCATATCATCTACATGATAACCCTCCACTTTTGTAAAATGGTTCCATATAATCGATAGATCCTTCCCTTTCTATTTCTTAGGTAATAGACAAGCACTACTAGTAGGGGTACTAGGAAGTTTTGATGTTTGGGTCTCTCTCAAATCATCTCCCAAGTTAATTGGTTCATTTGAATCAACAACGATTGGAGTCGACGAAGAATCCATCTAATTTATAAATTAAAACATAAATGTTACATGTATATTATACATAGTGCATAACACAAATTATAATTACAAATTAGAATATCATAATTTAACAATATTTGTTTTCATGCAAAACATATTAAAAGCTATAAGTAAGAAGTAAGAACACTCACATGTACTTTAATGTACACACAAATTTAGTATTTACACTATGTAGAGTAATTGATCAAAATAGATTTGTATCACCCCACTCCTTTCTTCTTACGTAGACTCCTTCTTTTCGACAAAAGCAAATTTCGAGGATGAGATTATGCAACAGCCTACCCTTCCATCTAGCGACTATGAGTGTCGTTATGCGTACCAAACCTCGATGGCGTGTTTTCAAAGATATTATGTGATTTCTAAAGTACGCCCAGTGTTTTAAATGCTCTAGAAATAATTATATGAGGTATTTTCAGTATTATTAAACTAAGCTTGATTTTAAATACGACAATTATAATATTTTTGAAGAGCTCCAAAAATATTATAATTGTCGGAAATCATTTTAATATCATTTATTAAAATGTTTCCAATTATTTAAAATATTATGAGATTTAAATTATGTTTAAAACTCTAATTCATTTAAATGGTTTTCTCCTTTTAAAGATATTCGATAAGACTTCATCATTTTATTAATGATGAAGGAATATTATTTTATAAACTAAAGTTTAGTTTAAATAATATTCTACCTTAATTCCTCTTAATGCTTTTAATTAAGTTAATGTTTACGCATTTTCAAATCAGTATTTAAAGCCCATCGTTAGATTATTTTGTAGATCCCAAGATGAAGGGATCAGGATTAAAACCCAGACCCTCTCTCTTTCTCCCTCACTTTTCCCTCCCCTCTCTCTATCCTCCCTCTCCCTTATGTCGCACACTACACGCTGTCCCTCTCCTCCCCGATTCTTCCACAGCCCAACCCGGTGCCGCCGTGCGCTGCCTGTCCTCACCGCCACCACCACAGGCAACCCCTCATGCCGGCAAGCAAGCCAGCAACCTCCAACCGCCCCCACGTGCAACCTTCTCTCTCTCCTCACAGTAAGTTGGCCGAAATGGGAAAAAACCCATTTCTCTTCTGTGCACCGCTGTGCGCGGCCACCCACGGCCACCAAGTGCCTCCTTGAGCTTCTCCTTCCCTCCCTCTTGGCCCGAGGCCCATAGCCTCCCTCACACGCACTGGCACTCTCCCTCACACACACGAGTTTATCACCCATGCGTCGCCGTGCGAGGCTACCCAGACCCCCGCACCACCACCAGAGCTTCCTCTGGCCACCATCAGCCTACCCCAACCTCCTATAGCCCAGATCTACCCCTCACGCATGCCCCCTCTCTCTAACACCCACAGACTCTCCCTCCACCAGTTGGCTTCGATCCGCCTCTATAGGCCACCGTGTCGCCTCCACCTCGCCACCATAGCTCCACCAGCAACTTCCTGAGCTCCCCTAAGGCTAGCCACGGCCAACCAAGCTTCCCTCTCCATTTCCATGCTTTGGGACACATGGGTTCCCTTGGAAACCCATGGCTCCGACGTGTTCCGCCCCTCACCGCCACCATGAGACCACCCTCAGACTTCCTTGGCCTTCCCTAGCCTAGCCCTAAGCCCAAACCGGCACTTTACGTGGTGGACAACCACTGTATGTGGGTTAGCCGCCACATATGACCTTTCCAGCGTCATCAACCGTGGCGATCAGAGAGCAATGCACGGGTTATCCCGTCGATGGTATAACCCTCTATCCCTCATTATTTATGTTAGATGTTAATTAGCTTATTAGGTTGTGGACTGTGCTGTTAGTATTGTAGAGTTCGTTGTATTGTGATGTGTTGTGTAATGAAGTGTTGGGCATTCTGTGTAGTGAAGTGTTAGGGGTAGTTGGGAAGTGTGCTGTGAAGTGTAGTGTGGTTGTGAAATATGTGCTGTAATGGTGGCGTGGCATCATGTGGATTGGGAAGAGAGTTTGTACTCTCGTGGCATAGTGTGGGATAAGGAGAGTATATGTAAAATATACCCTCCTAGCGTATTGTGGGATGGGAAGAGTACACGCTAAGTGTACTTTGTGTATGAAGGGAGTACACACGAAGTGTACTCCATGTGATGGAGTGATGCACTATATGGCATGACGCCATCGTGGTTATGTGGCGTAGAGTGTGAGAAGGAGTACATGTGGAATGCATTCCATGAGGTGCAGCGACACATCATGTGGCGTGTCACAAAGATAAGGATGGTTGTGTGGTTGATGGGCGTAGAGTGTGGTGAGTAGTGTTCGAAACTGTGGAACAGTGTCCTGAAGTAGCTGTGATGGGTGCCACCTTTTAGTTTACTCATGACTGAGAGTATGGGTGAAGTAGAAGAACAAGTGTAAGAGTGCACAACGGAAGCATGACTGGGGAATGTCACGAAGTGACATGATTACCAGCAATCGTGCTTACGATAGGTGAGGAGTTAGTGCATGAATGGCGTAACAGGGATAGTGATGAGATGTCACGATGTGGTAGGAGTATGTGAGGAACTGTACTCGTAATGAGTTAGGAGTTGGCGTAGAGATGGTGTAGCGGAATGTCAGGTGACGTGAAACGATCACGGTGTAGCTTAGGAGTAACCTCGAGCTATATGACGTGACGTAAAGCGTGGTTGTGAATGGAGTCTTGTTGTGTTAAGTGTTGGGATGAACTGTCAAAAGGGATGGGTAGCATGAAGAGTCATGCTAGCTGAGTTAAGAGAAGGTTGGTATCGGATATGGAAGTAAAAAGTTTTAAATCAAACGGTAATTCCCGTCGTCCTTTCTAAAATCATTTTATAAAAAGTCCCACTACAAGGACAGACGTTACAAGATTAGTGATCACTGATCAGTCTTAGCAATCCAGGCATGAAAATAATTATGGATTTGTAGAAGTACGTAGGTTGTTCGTAGTTAATCCTAATTATTTTGGGTCGAAATAAAAAATCACAAATAATTCATAAAATAGTGAACTTAAATCACAAATCACAATTATAAGCATGAAATTGGTGAACGTAAATCACAAATCAGTGAAATCAAAACTACTTCAAATGATGGACAACTAATAATTTAGTGATTCACAAATCACAAATAATTCATTGATTCAATACACAAATAAGTGAATCACAACCACACACAAATCACAATTCACAACCACACATAAATAATCTAGATTAATTTAACTAGATGGACATTTACCTTCGTTGAGAGAGAATAGAGCATGGGCCGACGACGGCTGAGAGATGGGAGGAGGAGAGAGGCATAGGGAGTTTGAGAGAGGAGAGAGGCATGGGCGTCAGGGGTTCATCGGCGTCTTGGAGTTTGAGAGGAGAGAGGCGTGTCTGAGAGATGGATTTTGGCAAAAAAAGAAAGGGGAGGGGGGGGGGTATGCAATTCTTAACCCTAACTTAGAAACGACGTCGTTTAGTTAAGACCAAATGGCGTTGTTTCCTTTATTTTTCTTTTCATACGGTTTAAGACAAAACGGTGGAACGGTATCTTTTGTATTAGAACTATATAAAAAAGACACATATATATAATATATATTATATCAGCCGATTCAATGGTTTGTACCTAGTTTAAACTGGAACCGAACTGGCTGATGTCAATTTTATCTATTTTCCACCACAGAAGCGACCGATTCTCCATCGGTTTCGGCTAGTTTCTGTCTCCAACTGCCGGTCTCTGTTGGCAACGATCGGTTTGGCCGGTTCCTGTTCACCCCTACTATGAACAAAATCATATGTTTAATAATCAAGTCCTAGAATAGATCTAAGTATCAAACCTAAGATCACATGGCAAAATTTGAATCAAAACATAGATCTATCCGTAAGACCTATCCGAACCCTTTCATGCATAAAATTTTTTTCTTTAAAACCAATACTATAAATACTCAAAACTAAGATCCTGACATGTAAATAAGATTCCTAGGAGCATCATATGTAAATATTAAAGCTAGTGGAGCATGCTTTCACAACAAAAGATTCAAGCTTAGTCAAAACAGAATTTATTTTCAACCTCTCAATTTTCAACTTTTTAGATCTTTGCGGAACTCTTGTAAAAAACTTATAACACAACGAATCTTCATGAAACTTGTATATTAGCATGTTAAATATAATCCATAGAAAGATCAGACCAAGATCTTGACAAGAACACCATAAAACAAATCAAAGAATCACACGCTGTCCAATTTGTAGCCCAAAATGACCTCTCCATGATTAACCTAACTTTGCATCTATCAACTGACATTAAATTTAATAAAAGAATATACCCACATAAACTATACTTGAAGATGAATGACTTATGAAGGGTACTTTATAAAAAAATACTTACAACAACTTCAAGAAAGTCTAGCAAGGTAAGCCAAAAATATTTTCCGAGAGCTCCTCTGATTTTCTCTCGAAGAAAAGGCTTGAGAAGTGATCAAACGTAAGAGGAGTGGATAAGGACCACACTCAAGCATTTGGAGGGGTGATTGTAAGTGTGTGAAAGACACTTTGAGTAATGGGGTGTGTTCTCATAAAAATATATCTGCTAGTGCACAGAATTGTAACAAGTGGTAAAGTGTTTTAAAGAAAACGGATATCGAACCCATAGGGAATAATTATGCTATTGAGTATTGAAATTGACTAAATTAATTACTATTTGAAAAACTGAAATTTGAAGAATGGATTATCTAAATTAAACTGAAGAAAAAAGCATTAAAATAAAGATTTTAAAGAAAATAAGAATAGATCTAGAGCATTTGACTTCACCTAGCAATTCTCACACAATTTATTATTCTTTGCTAAAGAATTCCAATTATCCCAAGTTGATGATAAAAATTCCTTAACTATTCAAAATTTTCTCTCAAACAATACCAGAAATATCTCCAACTAATAACTGCATATCTCTATGTGAATTTAACTAATTGGAGACTCATTAAGTTCTTTAGATTTTTCTTGAAAATTACACTAGTCACGGTAAAGCATGTACGCTTTTGCTCAACTAATGGTGTTTAATCCTAGAGCTTTAATCACAAATCACCTCTCGGTCTCATTGCAATCCAAAAGATCGAATAATAGTTAGCTAAAAAATTGTAAGTATTAAGAAGAAGGAATAAACACTCAATCATAGAAATATTAAAAATAAAATAACTTAGAATATAAATTGTGTTCAATGCTTGGCTACACCAAAGCTCTAGAAAATAGAATTAGTTCATAATGAAATTGAAAAGAAAAAAAAAATAAAACTGATGTTCTTCGTTGAAGTCGGTTAATGAAGCATGCAACTCTCGCCTCAGTCCTCTAGTTCTGCCTTCTCAAAAGAACACTTAATGAATAAATTTCGAAACTCTAAACTCAAACTTAGACTAAAACTAAAACTAAGATTAAGAATCAAGACTGTCTATTCATCCCACAAGTCGAGATTAAATAGATGTCGAAATTCAAATCTGAAAACAAGATAACTGTAGCTAAAATCTTGCTTAAATATTTGGAAAATAGTTTTTAAAGATAAATGTTAACATAAAAGGAAATTATCCCAAGAATATCAGAATTATCTAAAATTGAAGATTCAGTGATATGTGGCTTGAATTGCGGCGTTTGGGAGGATTTGCTCCCACCAAGTAGATGCCGTGTGCACTGAATATAATTGGTGTGGAGGTCACAAAGACCATACGACCCTCAACTCGCCTACCGAGTGGAAAGACTCCCAAACGGGATGGAAGACTCCTCTCGCATTTTCTAGTTGTTGCCTACAATGTCGTTTAGGTTGGTTTTTTAAGTTGGTCCTTTAGACTAGCCGCCAATCTAACCGCCTAGAGCCTTGTCGCCAAGTCGTCTTGCCTTCTGATCGCGACTGCTGGTCGCGAATCTCATTGCCTACCGAGAGGTAAGTCTTCTTGCCTTTGGGCAAGAGAAATCTCTTTACTGCCCATGGGACAAGGCTCCTTGCCCAAATCTCATCGGCTCTCTTCAAATCTCGCTACCTCTCATCGGTCTACATAAGTAGTCTCTTCTTTTGTACCAAAATGCTCTCATTTTGCACTAGACCTTCTCATTCCTTCAAATCCACAAATAAATAAAAATATGTAGAAATAAAATAAAATCAATAGTATTGAAGGAAAAATGATAATTTTCATAAATAAAAGAGTAATAAAAATCACATAAAAATAATAATTATCAGGGTGTCAACCAAAACTTGGGTAATGCCATGTGCTTTAACTGCACATGGTTTTGAGCCAAGGAAGCTTCATTGTGAAGAGTGGTTGTGAGGTGGCTTTTGGCCTTCCTATCAACCATTATTTGGGCCTGACTTGGACAATGAACGGACTCTCAAGGGGGAAACTTCCTCCACACGCCTTGCCTTGATGGTTCAATTTTGTGGGTCTTAACCGAATGGGCTTCCCTTTAGGGTTTCAAATGGGTTTGGTTGGGGTTTGAGTTGCTATCAAATCCAAATCCAACTTTCTTGGCCCAACAAAAATACCAAAGTTTAAAAGATTTAGGACTTTATGATTTTATGGTGCAAAGATATTTTCACCTTTTTTTAGAGTGAATAATAGCCTCGATGTTAGCAGCTAGATAAGTGTTTTCGAAATCATAGTGTGGAATGTTCAAATTAGGTTAGAGAATTTTTATTTGGATACTTGGAAAGATTTTAGCCACACTTGGTGAATAGTATTGGACACTTGGCACCAAGAGGAACGAACCATGAGATGAAAAATGTGAATGAAATCAAGTTTTGCGATCATGCCATCTAAGCAAAACTCTATTACATCCAACCATCCAACTAGTGCCAAACCAAAGAAGGTTTAGACCCTAAAGAAATCCTAAATACTTGAAATCCAATTGAAACCCCAAAAGCTTGGAGAAAACCAAAACCCCAAATGGTTTTTCCAAACTCCAAAGTTTGCCTCCAAACCCTAAATGCACTCGATTTTAGTTTAGTGTTTAATCACTTGATTAAATCACTTCCACATGCTATTAACCACTCAAATTCTTGTTACTATATCAATATTTATTCTTTTAAATCTTAAAAATTTTATTGGGCCAAGAAAAATTAGATTTGGGCTTGATTGCAACTCAAACCCCAACCAAATCTCATTGAAACCCTAAATGGAAGCCCGTTCAGATAACGCCCATGAAATTGAGCCACCAAGGCAAGACTTGTGGAGGAAGTTTCCCCTTGTACATGATCTGGGACATCCTTGTAATCAAAGATATGTTCCACTTCATGAAACCAATTGATGAAACCCTCCGCCTGCAGAGCACCAGAAAATTCCGGTAGGTCCACTCTGAAGCCTAAAGAGTAGTAACACTGACTTTCTCGTACCTTAAATAAATAAAAGTGCATTTCTGGTACAATAGTGAGTGGTAATACTGACTTTCCTGACATGCTAAAACTTATGCAATTATTCGATTCGTGAAAACTTTGAAAGTTTTCACGAGATTCCTAAAGCCTAAAGAAATTCATTCCTTTAATTTCTAGCGGGTTGTTGCACCAAATGCTGCATGAGATGGTACATTGGAAGAGAGATGAAAAAAGACTAGTGCCGTAGAAGTGTCTCAGATGGAAGAAGAAATAAAAAACTAGAGTTCTACCTCCAGTTTTGCAGCTATGGTTATGTTTTGAGTATTGTAATTTTTATTTTTCTTCAGTTTCTTTTAAATATTATTTTGATTTTTATTTACGTTAAGTTGTTAGAGTTTATTTTCATGAACATGTCTAGCTAAATTTTAAACTAAGGATGAGGTTGAAATCTCATTGAAGATTAGTAATACTATTTATGAGATTGATTTTTTCCCAGTTATTTGTGCGTTCAGCGATATATTGTTCAATCATGTTTTCCTCATGATTTAAGATAATCTTAATCAGCTGTGAGACTGATTTATATTTTAGTTAAAAATAAAATATAATATCTTTGAGCGAAGAAGAACATACTTTAGATATTTTCTTCAAAAGAAATAGGTTTCAATGATGATATTTTTCATGATAACAAGATTGATTTCTAAATTATCATGTAGATGTTCAGGGAAAAATCAATTATCATAAATTATATACTATGAATTAATGATGTGGACTCCAGAATGTTAGTTCCTTCTCTATTAATAGTTTATTCACTGTTTAGATTAATTTGCATCTTTATAATTTATTTTAGTTCTTTATATTGTGATTAATTCATTAAACTAATTATTTCTTGCTTTTATTCATTGCTTAGTTCTTAACTTCTTATTTTATTTTAGAACTAATCTTTCTAAACTAGATTAGAATTTATTTGGTTTGTATTTGATTGGTTTCCTGTATTTTTATAAGTTCTTCTGGGTTTGTCCTTGTTGTTACTAAACTTTATTTCCATATGGGTCGTGCAGTTGCGAGTATAATTAAAGGCTCACAACACTAATTTACCCATGTCGGGTGCATTATGACACACTTATTATGGCTCAACTAAATATGGGAACTCATCCTATGTGGCCCATTTGCTTTTCTAAGTAAACTCCTCGTTTCCTGCATCTCTCCATTGTACCTTTACCAAAAATACGACTTTAGATCCACAATCTCTGCTCCTAATCTATAATTCGTAATGTTTTCAAATAAGTAATATATGGTTGCAATAGAACTAAATCTTAACTAATTACGCGGGATTGTTGATACCCGAAACTTTTCCTTAATGAGGAAACATGAAATACATTGTGAATCCTTTCGTATCCCGTCAGTAATGCAACTCGATATGCTATTGGGCCTACCCTTTCTATCACTTAGTCTGGCCCAATGTACCTTGGGCTTAATTTCCCTTTTATTCCAAATCTCTTGACTCCCTTCATAGGTAATATCTTGAGGTACACCAAGTCACATTCCTCAAAGGTCAATTCCCTTCCCACGTCAACGTAGCTCTTCTACCTATTCTGAGTAGTGGCCACCGTCACTCATATGAGTTGGACTTGTTCTGTCATCTCTTGTATGATCTCTGGTCCTATTAATTTGGCTTCTCCAACTTTATCCCAACATATCGACGATCTACATTTCCTCTCGTATAGTGTCTCGTAGGGAGCCATTTGTATGGCTAACAGATAACTATTATTATATGCAAACTTAATAAGTGAAGCACGACTTTCCTAGGGTTCTTTAAAATCCAATATGCATGCTCTCAACATGTCTTCCAACGTTTGAATGGTCCTCTTCGACTAGCCGTCGGTTTGGGGATGGTAAGCACTATTGAATTTTAGCTTGGTGCCCATCACTGCTTGTAAACTCTTCCAAAAATGAGAAGTAAATCTTAGGTCTCGGTTCGATACTACAGACTTAGGAACTCCGTATAACCTAACTATCTCTCTTATGTACAACCGAGTGAGCTTGTTTAGTGCATCCATGATAGTGATTGATAAAAAGTTGGCACTCTCATCAAGCGATCTATAACTACACATATAGCAATCCTTATCATTGGGGATTTGGGGTAACCCAACCACAAAATCCATGGCGATGTGTTCCCATTTCCTTTTTTTTAATGGAAAAGGGCTATGGTTTCCAACCGGTATTTGATGTTCAGCCTTCTCCCTATGAACGTAATGCATCTTTTAATGAAGTGAGCAATGTCCTACTTCATTCATTCCCACTAGAATCCTTTCCTAAGGTCTCGATACATCTTCGTACCTCTAGGGTGTATTGAATATGGCGACGAGTGGACCTCGACTAGGATTCGTTCTAGGATTTCAAAATTAGTTGAAATCACTTTTCGTTCTCTTTATTTATTTATTTATTTTTTTAAAAGAGCCGGAAGCCACTCACAAAGCAACCTCGTCCCAATTTTATTGAAGAAAAACCTCACTTATGGCAGAGGAATACCGTGGAACAAACAAAATATATCCAAAACCAAATATTCAACAAACCCAAACCCCAAAAACCAACAAAAAAAACTAAGGAGAACTTAGAAACCATTACTTCCTTATGGAAGGACATCCCAAGGCATCTAACCTAATAATGCCTCTCAATAGCCTCAGTATGCAATCACCAGGAAGAAAAATCCTATTTAGACCCTCCTCGCCTTTCCTTGCCAAAAAATCCACAGCTTTGTTACCTTCTCTAAGTTGATGCACCACTAGGAATTGAACTCCATCTAGTTCTTGAAGGAGAGAGTCCCAATAATCCCAAAGATACCATAAGTTACAACCTCGCTTCTTCACCCAATCAACCACTACCTTAGAATCGCACTCCAAAATAACATTTCGACAATCCATCTCTTTACATAGCCGAACCCCTTGAAGTAAAGCTCTTAATTCAGCCTCATTGTTTGTTCCGAACCCATAGTGAGCAGAAAAACCTGCCTTCATCCGACCCCTATGGTCCCACAAAACACCACCCCCACCACAATTCCCTGGATTGCCACGACAACTGCCATCCACATTCAATTTCCACCATCCCATAGGTGGTTTTAACCATACAACTTGCAATGGTTTACGTACTACCTGTTCCGGAATATTCATTTCCAAAGCCTTCAAGACCTGTGCATCAACTTTGGAGACCTTCTTATCATGCAAATCATTTACCATAATACCCAGCCATATCCGAACAGCTCTCCAAATTTCCATAGTGTTGATATGAACTCCCTCCATCCTGGCTTGACAACGTCGACGCCATAATTTCCAAGTAATGACGCTTGGTAACAGGCCAACTAAAATGCCCTTCTGCGTTCCTTTTTTCGCACATGCCATCCAAGCCTCCACTCGTTGCCACCAGGTTCTGGTTTGTACACCAATGCCCAGTGCCAGTGAAGCAAAACGCCAAACCTGTTCTGCAATCTCCCCCGTAGCAAGCACATGGTCTAGTGTTTCAGTCTGTGGGGATTGACAGCAGTTATACTTTGAAGCCATAACAACTCCACGTGACTGCACCTTAGTATCCGTAGCTAAGAATTTAAAACGGGCCCTCCACATGCAAACTGATATTTTCTTCGGCAAATATTTACTCCATATCCAATCCAACCAACCATGATAATCTCCTCTCACTTGGATTAACTCCCATGCACTGGCTATTGTAAAATCTCTCCCCAAAGTAGGTTTCTAGATTAAAATATCTTGCCTAGTGCGCCCTGCACCAATTTCCCTCATCACCTCATCCGCCAACTCCTCACCAATTAGCTGCTGGAGCATGTCACAGTCCCATGAATTCCCAACCCACACGTCTTTAATTTGTAATGAAGGCGTACTAACTAGCCCCACCAAATTGCATAAAGGACCATTCGAAAACCACCTATCATACCAGAAGGACGAGCTCCCCTCTCTCACTCTAACTTTGGAAGCCTCACAAACATCATGCATAACTGAGACTATAGAACTCCAAATTCTCGAATTGTTGCTGCGAGCTACCATCAACGAAGCATGCTGTCCTCTTCCGCATTTCAATGCCATGAACCGAGTCCACAATGAGTCCACCGACAAAATACGCCAAGCCAATTTCATATGCATCGCTTTTTGAATTTCCAGAAAATTCCTCAAACCCAGCCCACCCTCTTCTGTTGGCTTACTGATCCGAGACCACTCACACCACTTCTTTTTTGCTTTCCCATTCTTCTCTCCCAAAAAGAAAAGTGGCTAGAATTGAATTACTTTTTTTAAGCACAACTTGAGGGACGTTCATCACAACCAAACAATGGGAAGCCATACTAGATAGTACATGTTTGAGCAGAACCAATCACCCCCCTTGCGACAGAAGCCTTGCCTTCCACCCCGCCACCTTAGCCCGAATTTTCGCAACCAAATGATCCAGGTGAACAACTTTCAAGCGCCCACATACCAGCAGAACCCCCAGATACATGACTGGGAAATTACCAGGTGCAAACCCCGTTAAACGCACCAACCCACACTGCCTAGCAGCACTAATTTGTGGCGAGGAAAAAATTGTCGACTTCTCTTCACTAACCCGCTGGCCTGACCAACGCTCGTAGCATGATAAAATAGACCCCAATCGTCTTTGAGATCTTTTTTCACCATTCAAAAAAATTAGAATATCATCCACATATAACAGATGAGACACCAACGGTGCCCCTCTAGGATGATAATACTTACCAATACGACCCTCCTCAAATTCTTTCCGAAGAAGCCTTGAGAACACTTCTTGCATCAAAATAAATAAATAAGGCGACAAAGGGTCACCTTGCCGTAGGCCTCTCTTGGACTTGAAAAAACCTTTATAAGACCCATTCATCATCACCGAATACCAATGGGAGACCACACATTCCTTCACCAAGCTACAAAATTTTTCCTAAAAACCAAAGCTAGACAGAACATTTAATAAAATTCCCAATGCACCCTATCATATGCCTTTGCCATATCCAACTTTACCATCACATTTCCTCCAACTATCTTTCTCTTCAACGCATGAACCATCTCTTGAGCAAGAGTTATGTTTTAAAAAATACTATGACCCAGAATGAATGCCCCCTGTTCAGCCAAAATTAGTCTAGGCAGAAAATCCGTCAACCGATTCACCAAGATTTTCGAAAAAATCTTGTAAGCCATGGAACATAGACTTATTGGCCTGAATTTCTCAAAGCTCTTGGGATCCAGCACTTTCGAAATTAAAACAATATATGACGAAGTATAGTACCTTGGTAACAGAGAACCCGCAAAAAAATCCCTTGCGGCCTCCACCAGCTCTTCTTTCACAATATGCCAGCAAGAAATATAAAAAGAGGAACCATACCCATCCGGACCAGGGCTACTATGCTCTGGAATCGAGAAACAGCCTCTTTCACTTCCTCTTCCAAAGGCCTGCGGCACAAAATGGAATTATCCCCCTCAGATATTTCCAATCCCAAAAGAGAAGATAGATCTGCGTGTTCAATCTGCGGCATTTTTGTAAGAAACTTAGTGAAATAATCCACCACCCCCAAGTGCACCTTCTCTCTGCTGAATCCAACAAAGTACCATCTGCCAACCTCATCTGAGGAATAACTGAACCACGCCTACGCTGCGATACAACCGCATGGAAAAACTTGGAGTTCTAATCACCTTCTTTTAACCACTTATTCTTTGCTAATTGGGCTAGACGACTCTCCTCTCGCTTCTCCCAAATATCAATCTCCAATTTAGTGAAAATATAATTGGCTTCAATTTCTTTTGAATATCCAGACTGCAATTGGGCTTCCAAGACTGCCATCCTCACTTCTAGCTCCTGTATATTAGTATCCACTCTCCCAAACATAGATTTATTCCATATCCTCAGCTCCATCTTAAGTCGCTTCAATTTTGCCGCCAGCTTAACCATTCTCGAGCCCAACGTAGGCTGTTTCCATGTCTCCTCTACCAACCTTTGAAATGAACCATGAGAGCACCACATTTTTTGAAACTGAAAAGGAGAAGGCCCGTACCTAGTATTAACATGGGATAAACGAATCACCATGGGACTATGGTCCGATGTCTTTCGTTTAATATCCTCCATCTGCGCCAAATTAAAATGGTTCGAAAATGCCACATTCATAAGGATGCGGTCAAGCCTCGCCCACTTTCGTGCAGCCCCCTCCTGCCCATTACACCAGGATAGAGGATTTCCATGATAATTCAGCTCCACTAGACCACAGTGATCAATACACAAATTAAAATCATCCATAGCTTGAGAACCTCTGGGACAACCCCCCACACGTTCCCGGTCCTCTCTCGTATAATGTTAAAATCCCCCATAACAATCCATGGAGAACCAGCAGACCTACAACCAACCAGACTCTCCCATAACTCTCTTCAACCCATCTGAGTGCATTTAGCGTAAACGAATGAAACCAACGTCCGTGTCCCATCTAACAAAAACCATCCCGTAATCATCTGCGTTGACACACTAACAACCTCAAAATCATATGGAGCTCTCCACAACATCCAGATTTTCCCCCCTACACCCTCGTTTGAATAAAAACCATCGAAACCCAACGAACTGACTAAACGCTGAAGTTTATCTATTCTTGCAAAAGGCTCAAATAGCGCAACAATAGATCCATTATTTTTCTGAACCAAACTACGCAACACACGTCGAGAACTGCCCAACCACCTTATATTCCATGCAATGATGGACTCTGTCATAGATTAAGTTTATTGAGACGGGTAGACACCCGCTGAGATTGACGAAGCACAAGATTTTTTTGTTTAATACCTTCACCCTGTTTCGGAGAAATATTAGAATCATATCCTTTATGTTTGGCCAAGCCAAGAACATTTTCCTCCTCTTCCACATCAGTACCATACGAATCTGGTGGCTCTTCTATTGTAAACGACTGTAGGTGACACTCCATATCAAGCACCGTAGAGACCATCTTAGCTTGACCACGACCCCCACTACGCGGCGATTTATATGCATCAACTAGTATCAAGTCCATAGCAGGACCATCCCCCTGAGCATCCTCAACCGCCAGCGACACCGTGGTTTCTATTTGGATTGAAGGTTGCTCGACCACCTCCTCTTCCTCACATGGTTCCTCCACCATTTTCATCTCAATATTCACTAGCTCTCCTATTGAAATGGTCTATGTTTCCTCCCTAGAAACTGCTACCTCTTTCCCTTGCACTGTTTCCACTTCAACCCCATTTTCCTTCTGGATTTCCTTCAACCCATCTCCTGGGACCTCCTGCGAACTCTTCTGTTTAGGAATCTCTTGCCATATTTTTTCATCACCCCTTTTGCCACATCTCATCCCTTATGCACAACCTCTTCACTAGCTCGACATACAACCGACGTGTGACCCTAATGGCAGCACTTGTTGCAATAGAATCCAGGTCTTTCATACCGAACCTCCTGCCAAATTTTTTTGTTTGCCATTACAATTGGAAAGCTCTAAACCAGTTCATCTGTAAAGTCTATTTCCACACACATTTGAGCCCCCGAAGCTCTGGTTCTATGCAGAGTAGCATTATTAATCCCCAAAAATCGTCCAAACCTTGTTGCTAGAATTTGTAGAAAATCCGTGCGATACATATGAAGAGGCAAGCCTGGCAGAAAAATCCACTGGGGCGCTAGCGTTGATTCTTTCCGCAAATCAAAATCCTTTGTCCATCGAAATAATCGAAAAACTGATCCAGCAATCAACCGACCCTCTCGTGCCCAACCATGCACAAAATCCCTTTCAGTCTGCATCTTCACCAAAACATGATAGTCATCCATAACACTCACCGTCAGAATCTCCAGTAAACCCCATGACTTAATAATCGCCAATCATATATCATCAATCGTAGGCCTCATACACACAAACTTCATAACAATAGCATAACAAAAATCCTCTGCAGCCTCCAACATCTTTGGTTCCGTAAAAATGAAACTGGGCTCCCCATCCACATCCACAGGATATCTCATAGGAACCTTGAAAGATGAAGGTGTCACTGCCTTCGGAACAATTTGTACATATGACAGAGTCCCTCCATCTCCACCAGTAGCCCCTTCCGATGAAGGAAGGGCAGAGGGCGCTGCCATGGGCACACCCTAGGTGAACCCCGAAAGCACATATTGAGAAAAACCTTTTCGTTCTCTTTAAAATAAGGTTCCATCATTAAAATGTACAGGTCCCTTTCCTCACCCAATCCAGAAGTGCTTAAATATAGTTAAATAAGCACTTTGTCGTACGTGTCGATGAGTTTTGGATCCATATATATATATATATATATATATATCTTATAAGCTTGTACATTAAGAGTTAAATACCACAATATCACATCATCACGACCACTGATGTAATTCCCTGCTAAAGATTTTTCTTCAAGTTAAAATTTCCATTTTTGTAATACGGACATTAATTTTATGTTCATTGCAAATGGTCGATTATGAACTTATAATTGGCAACAACAATTAGGACTATAATTGAGCCAAGCTTTAAATTGACAAGTTCAGCTCAACTTAAAAAATTCGAGTTCAAGATTTTTATCTAATCATTGTTCGATCTAAACTCAATTAGCTAAGCTTCCAGTTCGAGCTCAACCCAAAAACGAGCTCGAGCTGGCACAACTCGAGTTATTTTTTTAATAAGATTTAATAATTAATAATTAGAGAAATTGTAAAAGAAGTTATAAATTTAATGAAATTTTTACAACTAATTCTTAGATCCTCTATTGAAATTTAAAATTGTAAAAATTTATAAATAATTAATATATAACTAGTTGATATTTATCCACTACTAATATATGATAGTAAATATCAACATTTCATATTTGGTTCCTACATACTAATATATGAAATTATTAAATCATACTGACTAACTATTGCATAAATTATAAAACAAAACTATGAAGTAAATTCAATATATAGACATAAGTGACTAAGCATAAGTAATTAGATTACATACTATATATCTATTTATAAAATGTTTGATGCTTAAATTATTAACTAATACACAGACACAGACACACACACACGCATGCACGCGCGCGCACGCACACACACACACATTTATTGATGTATGAATGAGCTTTAATCGAGCGAGCATAAATGAGCGGGCCTTAACTTAGCAAGTATGAAGTGGGCTATCGAATAGAGTGGTTCATTTACAGCCCTAACAACAACATAATATTGTACGTGCTTTATATATATATACATATATATGTATGCACTACAACATAGTTGAGTTTTTGTGACGGTTTTGCAATTGTAACAGTCCCTAAACCGTCACCAAAAAGCATTTTCTGTGATGGTTTATGGAAACCATCACTAAAGGCAGCCATGAAATTGAATTACATTCAAACGTATACATATTCACGTTCAAATGTGCCTTGGACATTCGAACGTTGAGGCTACTTACGTGTGAACGTGTAAATTTTTGGCGCCAATGTTCGAACGGTAGTCATTCACGTTCGAACGTTAATTGATTTAATATCAAAGTTGGATATTTCAAATTAAAAAAGATTGAGAATTGAAATTCAAAAACAAAACAACATGATAAAAGCGGAAAATACTCAAAACGAGTTGTTTACAAATGTATTAAATTCTTCAGTCAATGTATTGACCTTTTCATTTAGGATATCTAACCGATGGCCAACCTCGATGACACTCTGTTGTACTGACACGATCTGTCACTCGATGTGTGCAGTAATGTTTGAGACCATCGCATCATCCTAAGCAGTATGCACATCGAGCAAAGTTGGTCAAGCATCCCCGCAGATGTACCCGTCGACAGCTGACTAGTACTCCCAATATGGGGGGAGCAACATCAGGCCCAAACTAGATCAAAGGAACAAGATCTGGTACAGGGCCAAGCTGACGTCGAGCATGCCCCCTCTCCTGTTCAATGCTCCAATGGTGTGTGGTTAGGTCGATAGGGCTGATCTGCTCTGTTAGCCACTCCTCCTCCCAGGGTGTCACACTCCAGGCTAGAAATAGTCGGGGTAATAATGACTCCATATGGGAGGTTGTTCGTGGAGACGATGCTCACCTCATAATGGATCCTCTAAAAAATACTAAGCAGCAAGTCGATGGGCTCTCCACGTGCAATCATATAAGGAACTGTGCACGAGTTTGGCTAAATGTGGCCTTATGTGTCACAGGATCCACATTTGTTGCAACAATAAGATAAAACATGCAAAAAAAAAGGGAGGCTTTGTACCTGCCTGAATGAGTTCTTCCTATCGAGCTACTCTCTGTCTCTCCTAGTAAGGATGTAGAAATTCTCATCACGATCGTCATCCACCTCATTAGTACCCTCAGCCTCCGACCGGTCAATTGGGCTAGTAGATGATGCAAAAGTGCCTATGCATCTACTCGAGAACCATCCCTAGGCTTAGCATATCCTATAGTCGATGTCTCAGCTATGCGACGAATCCCCAATAGCTCGACAATGACATCCGCCAAGACCTCGAACTAAACACTGTGTACAATCACGATGTGAGAGGATGCATCGTGAGGCATGGAGCACATCCTCATATAAAACTCTAGAACCATTGAGTGTGCAAATACTGGTCCAGCCTTTCATAGCGAACACGTCTTTGAGGTTTGACGTCTCCCATATGAGTTCGTTGAACATGTTGATTAGGACTTCTCATTCCGCCATCACTATTCAAGCCCCGATTCGAGCAGTGTCCTAACTTGTTCCTTCCCTCCCTTGTTTCTTAGTAGTCAGAAGATGAGCCATATCATGAAAGAAAGAAAAACATTGAGCAATATTAGTACTATGATGCATATTATGTACTGTAATCTAAATTATTTCAGAAACACGTTTGAATGTTAACCTTCAACATTCAAACGTTTTAGGCTTTACATTCGCACACTAATTTTCTATAGGATAAGCATTTGAACATAAGATGAGTTACGTTCGAACGTGATGCTGGCAAACACACATTCGAATTAAACCAAGTATATATTCGAATGGTATTAATAAAATAAAAAGAAAATTATTATATTCGACTGTGAGCAAGCTCTTTAATGTATCTATTAAGACGTTTAAACGTACATTAACAATTAGGTCGAACGTTTCTGACCTTTCTGGAAGCTGAAAGGTTTTACATTTGAACGAATGTAAAATAAATGTTCGAAGGTAAGACTAACGTTTGAACGTATGTGACACTCAAGAATATGAACAATTTGATGTTCGAACATTACAAACGTACGTTCAAACGTTACAAACATATGTTCAAACGTTACAAACGTTACAAACGTACGTTCGAATGTAAAGTACACATTCAGATGTACTCTTATGTTCACACATACTATAGAACATTTGCACGTATTGTAGAACATTTGCACGTTATTTGATTTATGTTTGAACGTATTAGCCATCTTCCTCATTTGAAAGGTCTAACGTTTGAACATGAGGATGTAACGTTCGAACGTTATTACATAGAAATGGCTGAGTCGACTCAGCCATTCCCATACACCTTAAAAACAATGAAAGTGACCAAAAACAACTGTACAAATGAAGTATACACTTCAAGAAAGGTTTATATGGTGGCCGTTTGACCATTGGTAACCCGTGGTTGCCGAAAATCAAGATGAAAGTTCAGCCACTAGTGGGTTTCAAAAACTCCCGAAATCTCCGTTAAACATAAAAAAACATACTAAGGGTTAAATATGGATGCCTACATCTTTTGTGACATTTGTGGTAGTGTTTGACGATGGGGCGATGTATTTGGTGGCAGTGCGAATGGTTGCGACGAACGTTAAAAGCAGATTAGGACTTTTGTTTGAAATGTCGTTCTGCGTTTAGACGACATCTTATATACGCGTGACGTTTGAATGTTATAGTATTAACGTTCAAACCTCACTTAATGAGCGAGAGAGCCATCCGAATGTTACAATTTGTACGTTCGAATGTTTGACAATTAATTCCCGAGACATACGAACGTTATTTTTGTACATTCGAATGTTTGTCACTTAATTCCTGAGACATTTGAACGTTTTTAGAATGAATTTTTAATAATTTATACTAAATAATATATTATTTATAATATAATATATAATAGTTGTTATATATTATATAATGTAATAATATTATTATTGATAATATAGTTGTTATATATTGTGAATATGTGATTATCGATCAAGAATATTATTACTATACTATATGTAATATACTTAATATACTATACGCATACACTATGTACTAGTATATATACTATACTAGTCTAGTGTTGTTAATATATTAATAAATTATAAATAAAAATTAATATTATGTACTAATATATTATATAATAGTCTAGTATATATTAGGCGGTTAACGTTTGAACGTATAGTGTTAACGTTCGAACGGTCCACTTTTTTTATGCGGTGACTTTTCATTTAAAAAGTCACTGCCATAAGTCAAAAAAATTTCAAAAAAAATAAAGACAGGTCATCATTAGAACGCACGGGTTGAAGGCAATTCATCCCATTTGCCTTCAACCTGTGCCACATAGTGAGAGAGAGTTAGAGTGAGAGAGAGCTTGAGCGAGAGAGCTTGAGTGAGTGAGTGTGATCTTTCTTTGTTCTTGGAGAGAGGTTAGTATTGTATTCTTTTTTTTGTTTATTTAGATTTATTTAAGACTATGATTAGAAAAGGTTGGATAACAGAGATAGTCTCTAGGTTCTTTAGTAGAGCTGATATTACTGCTTGCGTGCAGTTTTCACCGTTGCTTTGTGCTATTCCGGTTCAAAGCTATGGAGGATAATCTGAATGATTTGTATCAGTGTCTGTCGTTGACGGAAGAGGAGAATGAGAAGGTGGTGGTGGAACTAGATAAGTTGGAAAATGCACTATTATGTGGGGGGAAGTATTTGATTCTAAAGCTGTTCACTGATAAGCAATAAAATAAGGAAATGTTTACGGCTACGATGAGGAAAGCTTGGTGGCCTGTGCACCAAGGTCGATTCAAGAATCTGAATGTAGAGTTGTTCCTTGTGGAGTCTGATGATATTTGGGATAAAGAAAGAGTTCTTAGAGAGGGTCCTTGGTCGATTGACAATTAACTTATTTTGATGAAGGAAGTTGATGGTGGTTAGCGAGTTCATCAGATTTCGTTTACAATGGCTTTGTTTTGGATTACACTACATGATCTTCCCTTCATGGCTAGGAATGAGTACGTGGGTCGTTTGGATGGCAAAAAAGTTGGCAGTATAGAGAAGGTGGATCTGGTTGAAGGGGAAATAGCATGGGGCGAATTTATGCTAGTGCATGTGGTTGTTAATGTGCTCAAACCTTTAATGTGAGGAACTAAAATTAACATTGGCATTGGGAAATCTTTCTAGGTTCAATTCTCCTATGAGAGAATGCCCAACTTCTGTTATAGAAGCGGGTGTATAGATCATGCTGATAAGGACTGTGTTCATTGGGGAAAATCCCTGATTTCTAATGCGGTTGAACTCCCACATGGTGCTAGCTGAGCGCTACAGGGTCAGGTGAACGTGGTAAGGTTTTACAATCTAGAGATAAGTCTGGATTAGTGAAACACAATTTAGGTCCTGTTATGGGATCTTCTTTGGTGGCGAAACCTGGTGATCGTTCGGCAGGTGAAACTAGTGGAGTAAATCTCGGAAGAGATAAGGGACTTGATATTCAGTTTGTTAAAGACATAGAGATAATGGCCATGTTGAACAAAGGGAAGCAAATGGCGAGTTTTCAGGATATGGATACTGAGATCATGGTTGTACAGGGTCAACTCAACGGCTTTCAATCAAAGGGAAACCCTTATGTTTTTGAATCTGTGAGGAAAGTTACTTTTGAAGGGCTCGTGGATGGGCTTCCAAAGTCTCAAGGCCCAGGAGTGGAATTTATAGGAACAATGCTGGATGGGCCTCAGGAGATGCATGGGATTAATAAGTTCGTAGATAGTGTGCTATTGGCAAATGATTATGGGTTTTTTGATCCACAAGTGCTGGTAGATTCAAGTGTAGTCCATGTAATTAGTGGGCCTGATGGTATTACTAGTAGGAAATGAAAATGGATTTCATCTTTTCATCGAATAACTAAGCTACCGAAAGAGGAAAAGGGGATTATGGGCATCTCGCGAAAGAGGAAATTCAATGAAGCAGAGGGGGATCAAGGGATTTCTAAAGGCAGAGAGGCTAAAAAACACAACCTGGTCTCGTTGGCTGCGGGCGAGGTCAATGGTGATTCAGCAAATTGATTGGTGGCGGTTGGGGTCCAGCGCCGCCTAGAACCATGAGAATTATGAGCTGGAATGCCTGTGGGCTTAGGAACGCACGGGGCATTCGTACCATCTGTGATTTGATTAGGAGGGAAGGGCTTGATGTGTTGTTCTTGCAAGAAACAAGGCTTTCAATTTGTGAATTCGAGCACTGTAAGTTCAGATTTGGTTTTTCTAATTGCTTACCAATGTGGAAGAAGGGGTTTTAGCTTTGTTACGGGGAAAAAATGTGAATTTATCTACTATTAATTACTCTAATTTCCATATTCATGCTGTTGTTCAATGTGATTTGAATTCTTGGTTTTTATCTGGTATTTATGGAAATCTTGATGTTAGTCAAAGGTTTCGAACCTGGGAGTTGATGAGGACTTTGAGAAGTGCGAATGGGAATCCTTCGTTGGTCCAAGGGGATTTCAATGAAGTGTCGTGTCACTCTAAAAAAAGGGTGGCAGGCCCTGACCTAAGAGACAAATTGAATCCTTTAGGGCAGTTGTTGATGACTGTGGTTGGAGAGAATTGGGATTTAGAGGTAGTATTTTTACCTAGTGTAATCGTAGGGAAGGGGAACAGTGTATCAGTGATGTAACGCCCCGTTCCCTGAGGTCCTGAGAGTTAACTCTTAATACCTCAAATCAACTTAAATAGTACAACTATAAAATCCGAAAAAATCCAATAAAATATTAATCAATCTAATCAATCCAAATATCTAAGTTCCTCCATAGGGACAATAAAGAAAATCTCAATAACATAAATTAAAAACTCTCTAAAACTTGAAATTATCCTTAACTCATCAAATCAAAATATCTGAAACATAAATTTGGTTTACCCATGCTCCATATCCTTGATCCTCAACTGAAACATTCAAATCATCTGAAAAATATTGTGGAGATAAGGGGTGAGTTATCAACAACTCAGTAAGCAGAGAACATATACTAGTATGTAAACATGAGCATTTTCAGAAAGTTCAATATGCAGAAACAAAAACATTTTATTTTTATATGCAGATCTCAGAAAAACGTGTTATCAGAAAATCAGAGCGACTTTTCAATCTTTTCATACTCAAAATCAACAATTCATATTTAAGGATCAATTTCATATTCAAAAGCGCTTTGGCATAACTTAACTGAACATCTTCATTTTATCATATCATATCATATACCATGTTTAACCCCCGTGGTAGGGTTGTGCTATCCCCGATGGCCAAACTAGGCATGTATCATATGGTGAACTTCCCCTTTTTCAATCTCGGAGCCCCGAGTGTGCACACAGGAAAGAACACGTAAAAAGACTACTTTGTTTCCAAAGTGGGTGCACTCTATCATATCATGGTAGTACCAACCATATCACATGAACCAGTATCATCATCTCAGAACCATATTCAGAACAGATAAGTATGCCAAAGTTTTATCATATCCATATCATATCAAAACACGTGCGAAACATATTCATATCATTTCCATTTGATCAAAAACAGATCAAAATCATTTCATATCACATGCATAAAAATCTCAATGATATCATATTCGCTCTTTTGCATATTTCAAAAACATGTCAAATATTGCTCATGTCTACACATTTCATGTCAAAAACATTTCTTTTCTCTTTCATATGTATCTCATGATGGAATGCGAAACATATACTGAGGTTGTTTTTTACTTTTTCTTTTTAAAACAACATGCACATTTTTTTACAAACCAACCTCAGTTCATTTTTTTTTTTATGCAAATCTAGTATAAGAACCCCGCTTACTTGGACGACTTAACTTTTCCTGAATTTTCCTCAAATATGTGGAGTCGACTATAAATCGTCACCTATAAAGATAACCACGTAAGTTTCCGTAAGTTTCCAATCAATCACGTATTTCGATATTTAAGTCTAAACTTCAAAAATAACCTATTTTAATTCCTCGAAACTTAAAACCCTCATAATTCCAAAAATATATCATCACTTTCTAAAATCATCAATATCCACCATAACCAAAGTCAAACTCAAAACACCAATATTTAAACCCGAAACTGTCAATAAATCTCACATCATAAATCAATCACTCAAACAACTCCATAATTCAATCCAACCGACCCCCCCTTACTCCTCGGACTCAGTCCGGCACAACCAACCAATTTACAGTAAATATGAGTTAGCGCTAATGTAACACCCTGTATTTTTTAGTGTATTTTTTTTAATTGAATGATTATTTGTTATTAATTTAAAATTAGATTTTCAGATTTTAGTGGGTTTATTTTTATGATTTTTAATTTGTGAAAATTAAATTTGACATGTTTCCTTAATATTAATTATTGTTATGCATTTAATTTTCTTTTCATATTAAATTAACTTATTGTTGGATTTAATTATTTATTTTCATTTTAATCACTGCGTTTGAATTATCTTATTTCACTTGCTGTTTTAAAATCGTCTCCATTAGATTATTTTTTTTTTGTGACCCAAGATGTGAGGACTGGACCTCATTTCTTTCCTTACATTTTTCTCTTTCCTCTTTTCTTTTCTTCCTTTTTCTTTTTTCTTCTTTTCTTTCTTTTCTTTTTTTTCTTCTCCCCTGGTTTCTTTTCCGCGCGCCGCAACCCCCCTTCCCTCTCTCCGTCCGATCCTCCTTCTCACCCCAGCGCCACCGTGCGCCGGCGGTGGTCGACACCGCCTGGCTTCCCAGCACCCCCACCCACCGGAGACCTCCCCCTCCGGTTTCCGGCCCCAGCCGTGCAGCCATTAGCCTCCATGCACCACACGAAGCCGCGACATTCCTTGCACCGCTGCGCCGCCGTCGCGCCATCTCCGACGACCATCTTCTCACCACATCGTCATCTACCTTCTAGCAACCTAATGCACCAATCCTTGACTCCGATTTGTCACCAGTGAAGCCCCATCTATCTCCATCTCCGATTTGAGCATTTTGGCCTTAAACCGCCGCCCACGCCGCCATCCACGGCCAACCACCACAACCACTAGCTTCACCGACATCCCTAAGCCCTACCCTATCAATTTCGGGTCTTCGTTTACACCCGTTCAAAAGTGGGTTTTTGAGACCCACGGCCACAGTGCATTTCTCACTATTTTGTTGCTGCATTGCCGCTTCTAGCACCTTCATGATCTTTCAAAAATTATATTATATCATTGTAAGTATTTTTCCCAAATAACTTTTGAGATTAAATGTATTTTTGTGCTAATTCATTTTTACTGTGAATTTGTTAGTTGTGCCGACTGAGTCCGAGTAGTAAGGGGGTCGATTGGATTGGATGATGGAATTGTTTGTGTGAGATTGGTTTATGCTTTAAAATTTGTTGGTTGTTTCGGGTTTAAATATTGGTGTTTTGAGTTTGACGTTGGTCATGGTGGATATTGGTGATTTTTAGGAAGTGATGATATATTTTGGGATTATGAGGGTTTTAAGTTTTGAGATATTAAAATAGATTATTTTAGAAGTTTATGCTTAAATATAGAAATCCGTGATTTATTGAAAACTTACGGAAATTATGTGATTATTTTTATAGGTGAAGATTTATAGTCAACTTGACATTTTTTGAGGAAAATTCTGAAAAGCCAAGTTGTCCAGGTAAGCGGGGTTCATATACTAGTTTTGCATTAAAGAAATGAAATGAGGTCGACTTTGAAAATATGCATGTTTGTTTGAAAAGAAATATGAAAACGACCTCAAATGTTTGTTCTACATATGCATAAATTCTATATAAGAGAAATTATTTTCTGACATGACTGGTGTAGACATGAGCTAGTTTTGTGCACTTTGTTTTTGAATTATACAAAAAGAGCGAATATGAAAGTCTAAAAGTTTGTTATGAACAAATGAAAATGTTTTGTTTCTGTTTATTTCGAACATGTGAAATGATCTGAGGTGATTCAGTATTTTGTTTTGATATGATGTGTTATCTGAAAACCTTGGCATGAAGTTCTGATTCTGTATATGATTGTAATCGGATTTTCGATGAAATCTGTTCTGTTTTTGTTAAGGCCCAGCCACGGGTATAATGGTGGTTTATAACCCTACCACGGGGGTGAAACATGGTATATGGCCCAGCCACGGGTATAATGGTGGTTTATAACCCTACCACGGGGGTGAAACATGGAATATGGCCCAGCCACGGGTATAATGGTGGTTTATAACACTACCACGGGGGTGAAACATGGAATATGGCCCAGCCACGGGTATAATGGTGGTTTATAACCCTACCACGGGGGTTAAACATGGTATTGTCCCAATGTGATACTAAACGATGATGTGATTATAATGTTTCAGTTTGGAAATGCCAAAGGATTTTCTTTTCGGTAATAAGTTTGTTTTTCTGAAAATTTCGCTCTGATGTTTTTGTACAAAGTTTTGTTTATGCATTCGGAAAGAAAATATTTTGTTTTTGCTTTCTGAAAGTAAATGTTTTGTTCTGCTTATCAAATGTTATAAATCCTCATGTTTACATGCTAGTATATGCTCTCTGCTTACTGAGTTATTGATAACTCACCCCTTATCTCCACAATATTTTTCAGATATTATGATGGTTCATTTGAGGATCAAGATTATGAGGCATTGGGTGAGATGTTTTAAGTGTGGTGGTTCAAGCATAGGAAGTTTTTTATGAGTATTGTCGATTTTATTAAGAAGTTTTATTGTGTTATAATGACTTGGTATTTTTAAAAATTTGTTATATTGAGGAAATTAGATTTAATCGAATTTTCTATATGATATTGAGAATTTGGAGTATTTTTTTTTATATTGTTGAAAGGTGAGTTTAAGTGTTAGGAAGTAACTTTCTGACCCCGACCGGGGCGTTACAGCTAAAATACATTTAAATCTCAAAAGTTCTTTAGAAAAATACTTACAATGCTATAATGTAATTTTTGAAAGATCACGGAGGTGCTAGAAGCGGCAACGCAGCAACAAAACAGTGCCAAATGCACTGTGGCCGTGGGTTTCAAAAACCTACTTTTGAACGGGTGCAAACGAAGACCCGAGATTGATAGGGTAGGCCTAGGGATGTTGGTGAAGCTAGTGGTAGTGGTGGTTGGCCGTGGGTGGCGGCGCAATAGGCGGTTGAAGTGCAAAAACACCTAAAACGGAAATAGAGTTGGAAGTGCTTCACTGGTGACGGATCGGAGCCGGGGTTGGGTCCAATGGGTTGCTAAGAGGTCGAGGATGAAGTGGTGAGAAGATGGTGGCCGGAGGTGGCGAGACGGCGGCGCGCGAGCACAAGAGGTGCCGCGGCTTGAGTGAGCTCATGGTGGCTAACGGCGGTGCAGCTGGGGAAGCTGGGGGGCTGGGCGGTGTCGACCACCGCCGGCACACGACGGCGGGCTGGGGAGGAGAAAGATCGGATGGAGAGAGAGAGGGAGGGAGGGGCTGGGTCGCTCATGGGAAAGAGACAGGGGAGAAGAAAAAAGAAAAGAAAGAAGAAAAGAAAAGGAGAGGAAAGAAAAATGGAGGAAAAGAAATGAAGTCCAATCCTCATATCTTGGGTCACAAAAATGATCCAACGGAAACGATTTTAAAACAGCTAGTGAAATAAAATAATTCAAATGCAGTGATTACAATGAAAATAAATAATTAAACCCAATAATAAGTTAATTTAATTTGAAAAGAAATTTAAACGCATAACAATAATTAATTTAAGGAAGGCACTTCAAAAATAATTTTCGTAAATTAAAAATCATAAAAATATTCCAATTAAAAATCCAATAATTTTAAAACAAGAGAATAAATTCTGAATCATTAAAAAGAATTCCTTCATTAAAAATACACTAAAATATGGGGTGTTACAGAGGCAGTTCAAATTTCTTTTCAACATCAAATATGTATATTTTCCAAAATTAACCTCAGCTCATTTTATTTTAAATGCAAAGTCTAGTATAGGAACCCCGCTTACATGAACTTCTTAACTTTTTCGAAATTACTCAAAAACGTCGGATAATAATTAATCGTCACCTATAAAATAATCACGTAATTCTCATAAATTTCCAATTAATCACGTATTTCGATATTTAATCCTAAGCTTATAAAATAATCTATTTAATTCCTCAAAACCTAAAATTACCAATCATCACTTTCTAAAATCTTCAATGCTAATTTAATACTATGACTAAAACATTTAAAAGTCAGACCTATTTACTAATGAAAACAACTTATGAAGCTTAATACTAAGTAATATAATTATCCCAAAATATTTTAAAATAAACCATAACTATTATTAAAAAGACTAAAATATATCTAAAATGTAGAAATAACATTACACCAATATTGTTTACTCTTAAAATAAACCTTTACTTAATAACGTGTTAAAATATTTAAGCGATTCAAGGTAAGTACAAGTAAAAATTTCGTTAAATAAAAATAAACAAATAGCTTTAATCGTAATTTAAATGTTTAAAAGAAAAAAAATACACAATTACTAAAATAATTTGTTACCAAAGTAAAATTTGAAAATCCTATTTATTTCTGTAAACTTTTCTTATACCACCCGTATAAACCATGTAAAAACAGACCAAAAATATCAACTTGAACACATTCTAAAACTAAGGGAAAAACTGTAATTCCTTATTCAAAAGTTTACATATACTGGAATTGCATTCACGCAGTCTCTGTGCACAACCGTGAGAACAGGGGCACGAGGTACTCATTGCCAAGGGAGGAGTTGTGAGCGACGCGGCGAAGAAGGTCACGGTGGTGAGGCACTGCGGTGGTGCACTGGAAGAGAGAGAGAGAGAAAAAGAAAAATACGGTGAGATAGAAACAAAGAAGATGGAGAAGCAGTGCAAGCGTTCGGCAAAAGCTCACTGCGAGTGACAAGACAGAACTGAGGCGGCTCGAGGTTGACGAAAAGGTGACAAACGGCGGATTCTGTGGCTAGCCCAAAAGTTTTCCCAACATACGGTGGTGACCAACCGAAAAAGTGGTGATGCTCTGTTTTTTAGAGGAGAAACAAGGGCTCTCCTATTTTTCTTGGTGATGGTCAGCGGAGGTTCCATGTGGGTTCACGGCGGCTTAAGGAGGTGTAGACCAGGTTCGTCGGGAAGGCGGCTGCGATGGCTTCCTGCGGCATGCAACTCGGTGCACGCTACGCGGAGTAGGAAGGCAGAGGCTTCCTGTTAAACTGGCGTGGTGCTTTCCGAATGGGTGAGGACAGGCTGTGTTGCTGCTGGGACGGCGTGGGTCGAGACCGAGCTAGAGGGTGAGCGTTGTTTGCAAAGAGGAGGAAAAAAAAATGCTAGGCTAAGGTTTCGCGTAAGAGGGTAGCGGCGGAAGCTTTCTTCGAATAGAAATATATAAAATATATATAGGTGGATGAACAAGAAAGAAAACCCTAGAGGAGGAGACGTGTGAGTGGATGAAGATGAGTTGTGTGTGAGCATGCACGACGTGAACGAGAGAAAAAAAAAACTTACGCGAAATAAGAGATAAAGACCGAAAGAGAAAAAAAAACAAAAACAAAAAATGAAACATGTGGGAAAATAAATAAATAAATAAATAAACGTGTGCAGAAAATGAAATAAAAAAATCATTACTCTAGTCCGTACTATAAAAACTTAAAATATCAAGCTCCAAAAAATAAATAAATAAAATCCATAGTCAAACTATACCAATTTTGGGTCCGGGTGTTACAAGTGAAACGCTAGATCGTTGTCTAGCTAATTTTTCTTGGTGGAACTTATTCCCAAATGCCACTGTTACTCATAGCTTGGTAGCATACTTGGATTATGTGCCAATTTAGGTAGATATGGAAGATGTTTTGGAGCTTTCTAGAGTTAAAAAGCCTTTTAAATTTGAGGCTATATGGGTGGCTGAGGAGGCTTGTGTGAGAATTATTCAAGAAAATTGAGAAAGATGTGCATCTCAGCCCAACATGGGTGAGGTGATGAATCTCATTAAAAGCTGTGGAAATCAGTTGAGTTCTTGGAATAGATAGTCTTTTGGGCATGTGCAGTAGAAACTTCTCAAAGCAAAACAAAATTTCGCTTTGCTTCATGATAAAGGCCTATTATGGGTTGGTAGAGAGGAATATGATTGTGCAAGAGATGAGGTGTAGAAATGACTTGAAAGGGACGAAATTATGTGGCGACAAAGGTCTAAAGCGTTGTGGTTGAAGGAGGGAGACCAAAACTCAAACTATTTCCATATGAAAGCTTCAAAGAGGAGGAGGAAGAACAAACTTATTAAAATATAGGATGATTATGGGATTTGGCATGAATCTCAAGGTCGGGAAAGAATAATCTTGGATTACTTCCAGAATTTGTTTACTTGCTTTAATCCGAGTGGTTCTTTGGATTTTTTGGAGTCTTTATGAGGTAGAGTGAATACTGCAATGAATCATGAGTTGATATGGATATACATTGTGGATGAGATCAAAAGTGCACTTGTCCAAATGGATCCCTGAACAGCTCCAGGTCAATATGGTATGTCTCCAGTCTTCTTTCAAAAATATTGGTATGTGGTGGGTGAGTCATTGACTTATGCAGTTTTGGAGGCATTGAATTCAGGTTATTTTCCAGTCTCTTTAAATCACACATATATTACTCTTATACCAAAAAAGAAATCTCCTTTAAAAGTCAGTGATTATAGGCCCATTAGTCTTTATAATATGGATTATAAATTGATTGCAAAGGTGATTTCTAATAGATTCAAAACTGTTTTGAATGGGGTTATTGGGGAGAGCCAAAGTGCTTTTGTTCCTAGTTATATGATTACAGATAATGTTCTAATTGCTTATGAATTAGTGAATTCCTTAAAAGAAGGGGTTTATGTCTTTGAAATTAGACATGAGTAAGGCGTATGACAAAGTTGAATGGAGCTTTATTAAGTCAGTAATGGAGATGACGGGGTTCAACCAAAATTTCTTTAGATTGATTATGTATTTTATCAGCTCTGTTTCTTGTTCAATGCTAATCAATGGTTATCCAAAAGGCCCTGTAAATCCAACTAGAGGATTGAGGCAAGGGGACTCTTTATCCCCTATTTATTTCTTCTTTGTATTGAAGGTTTGAGTACATTATTAAAGGAAAAAAGGGTTAAAAGGGGATATTTGTGGTTTGAAAATCTGTAAAGGTGCTCCAAACAATAATCATCTACTCTTTGTAGATGATAATGTTATTTTTTGTAAGGCTGAGGAGGGGGAAAATAGAAGAGTGCATGCTATAGATAGATATGAATCTGTTTCAGGTTAGAGAATCAACAAGGAGAAGATAGCTATGGTATTTAGTAGCAATGTTTCAAGAGAAGTTAGAAATGAAATAAAACAACTTTGGGGAAATAGATTCAGCAGTATGAACGATACCTGGAACTTCCTCCTATTGTCGGTAGGTCTAGGCATAGAGCTTTTCACTCTATAAAATAGAAAGTTTGGGAAAAGTTTCAATGTTGAAAGAAAAGTTATTATCTCAAGGGGGAAAGAAAGTGCTTTTAAAAGCAGTGACACTCTCTATACCTTCCTATTCCTTGGGCTGTTTTTTGTTACCTTCTTCTTTGTATTCTGATTTGGAGGGATTAGTGTTGAAATTTTGGTGGGGACAAAATGGAGAAGAAAGGAAGATTCATTGGATGAGTTGGTCTCGAATGTGTGAGACAAAGTCTTGTGTGGGGATGGGGGTTTAAAGAACTCATGTTATTTAATTTAACACTTTTGGCAAAACAAGGTTGGAGATTGCTGCAAAATGATAATTCTCTCATATACAGGTTGTTTAAGTCAAAATACTTTCCTAATTCCACTTTTGCACAAGCTAGGTTAGGAAGGAGTCTTTCTTACACTTGGAGGGGAATATGGGAAGCAAAGAAATGAATGTTTGAAGGTTGTAAATGAAGGATTGGTGATGGAAGAACAACTTGAATATGGTCTGATCAGTGGATTCCAGGGCATGGGGCTATGCTTTCAGAGGGTTTGATTGGGCCAACCACTAGTACTAAAGATGTTGTTAGTACTCTCTTTGAAGCCAATGCAAAAAGTTGGGATATGCATAAGCTGAGATCTCTCTTCAATCCAAATGTGGTGGTAGATATTCTCAAGATAGTAATCTATCCAAGAGCAAATAGTGATAGGCGAATCTAGGCTCATGAGAGAAATGGAGTCTTTAGCGCGAAAAGCTGCTTCAGGTTTCTTAAAACAAGGTTGGGATCACATGGTGCAGAAACTTCATCAACTAGCTCTACCAAGGTTGTATGGAGACAGATTTGGAAGATGCCAGTGCTAAGTAAAATTAGAGTTTTTGCTTGGTGTGCTTGCAAAGAAGGACTCCCCACAAAAGATAATTTGTTGAAGAGAAAAGTAATAACTGATGCACAGTGTGGGTTTTGTGGTTTCTAGTGTGAAGATCTCAATCATGCTTTGATAAATTGTGCTAGTTTACAGGGTATTTGGAGGGAGATCTTGCCAGAAATGAGCTTTGCTGATGATATGAGAATATATGATATTGTTTTATCCGTTTTTAAAGGGGTAGTCAGTGAGAAGTTGCCTGTATTCTTTGTATTGGCGTGGAATTTCTAGTATAGACGTAACAAAATCGTACATGATCAAGTCATTCTAAGTCCAAAATTGTTGCTGCCAATGCACTGAGTTTGCTTAGAAACTATAAAGAGGTAAGATTTCAGCCTAATGCCTAGTTGAAAAAGTATTTTTGTTGGAAACCTCCACCAACAGGTTTATTAAAGTTAAATGTTGATGGAGCTGTTTCTACGGAGGTAGGCAAATCTAGTATGGGTTGTATTTTACATGATGACCATGGTAAAGTTCTAATGGCATCTAGTAAGCTTGAACATGAGGTTGAGGAACCAGAAGTTATTGAACTAACTGTTGTTTTTCGAGGGCAAAAGCTGTGTTCTAGTATGGGCATTACAAACATTCAAGTTGAATCAGATTGCTTATTAGTAGTCGAGGCTTTGCAGCGTCATCCAATGGAAAATTCTCTGCTTGGGCTATTATATCTAGAAAATAAGTTATTTTCCACATATTTTGCTAAATGTAGTTTTATCTATGCACATAGAGAAGAAATAGGGCAACTCATTGTTTAGCTCGTTATGCAATAAATGTAGATGATATCGCTATGTGGTGTGATTGTATTCCAAACTTTCTTTCTCAAGTCCTTTGCCTTGATAAATGTCTGTAATCTCCTTTTATTAATGGAAGTTACGATTCTTATAAAAAAAAAATTATTTTGTTGTAACTATGTATTGTTTAGTTTGAACCAACATAGTATTGTGTTTTTGTCTGAAGGATTATTTGTTGGGGCTTGTTGAAACTTTTTCATTTGTAAAGGGATATTGTTGTGCTAGGTATATTTAAAAACTTTGTTGGGAATATGTTCTGAATGGATTGTGAATATGTTGTGATTTTTTGTGAATTGATTGTGAATATGTTCAAAATTTAATAAGAATATGTTGTTAGTTAATTGATTTTGATTTAATAAGAATTGATTGTGATTATGTTGTGAATATATTGTTAATTTGTTGTGAATATGTTGTGAATTTAATAAGAATAGCGAGTGGAAGGCAACAGGGTGTGATTTTTGCAAATAGTTGCAAGGTGTGAAGTTGCCAGATAGTTATGCCTCCAATCTCGGTAGACGTGTAAACCCTGATGACTAGAAAATAAGTGGATTGAAAAGTCATAATTGTTACATATTTTTGTAGAAATTGTTACTGGTGGGAATTTGTGGGAAACTGACTTCCAACGTGAGTGTCGCCATAACTGAATTTTGCATGTTTTTCAAAGATTTATATTCTCGGGTAGTAGATTGAGATATCTTATGGAAGATGGAAGAAGACGTTGCTACTATACTGTGTAAATTCAAGTTGATATTTTCAACATAATTTTTTGATGTAATGGTCCATTTACCTTGAGAGGTACTATTAGGTAGCCCGATGCAGTTCCGTTGGATGTATCTAGTTGAAAAATATTTGGGTAGATTGAAGCGTACTGTTGGGAATAAAGTCCGAGATGATGGTTCAATAGCAGAGGCTTATATACTCAATGAATGGTTGACATTTTGCTATCTATATCTTCGTGGTGTTGAGACATGATTTAATCGTGAAGAGTGGAATGCTGATCTTGCTACTCCTCCCCCTTGTGAACTACTAGTAGTGTTTTCTCAGAATGTACAACCCTTGGATGCACTAACGAGATACGACTTAATTGGTGAAGAGTTAGGAAAAGCTTGGTAGTATGTGTTGAATAATTGTCGGGAGATTGATGACTATCTTAGGTATGTCGACGCATGCTTAGAATAATTCTAATTAAAAAAAATTGAACTATAACGACTGTGTTCAAATATTCTATTCTTTTATACTTCTATATAGTGAGCACATGGACAAACTTAGGACAGAAGGCGTATAGAATATATAGGCAAGTCACGAAAAAGAATTTTTCGGATGGTTTGAACAACGCGTATGCATTTAAATATCCCATGACTTAAAATCATTTTGAACCATTTTAATTCTTGTTCACTTTTAATAATTTTGTTACTATTTCAATTGTTAGATTTTGGATCAACGTGCACATGATCCTGCATCAGTTTCTTCTAAATTGCATTCATTGGCCCGTGGTCCTTCACATAGATCACTTTGATACACTACATGCATAATTCAAGGTTATAGATTCCATGCTATAGACCGTAAACGTAATTGAAAGACACAAAACTATGGTGTGTTGTCGAGAGAAGTCATGGAACAAATGATATTGACTACTATGGTGTCATACTTGATATTATCGGATTAAAATACCTGGGTGGGAATGTGACATATGTTTTTAAATGTGATTGGTGAGATATAGGCAGTGGTCGGGTTTCGATATATAGGGATAGTCACTTTACGAGTGTCAATACTGCATGTAAATGGTATGAAAATGATCCATTCATATTGGCTTGCCAAGCTACCCAAGTCTTTTACTTGGTTGATCCAATGAAATGGGCCGATGAAGATAATGGAGAGATAACTTGATGAGCAGTACAAAAATTTGCTCCTCGGAATATTTGTGATGCATGAATGGTAGTGGATTACGATCAAAGTAGAGATGAATATGACACTCATATTATAGAGGCATTCTAGGAAGATGGAGAGGGTATTAATTTATTTGTTGACCTTGGTGCACTAGAACTAATCCTCTTATGTAGAGATAACATCTCACCCGTACATCTCGACCCATCCGTATTAAATAATCATTCAGTTCATGAAGTAAGTGAGGAAGAAGAAACAGTCTGAAGAAGAAGAAGAGTGCGAAGAGCAAGTTGACGAAGAAGATGAAGAAGAAGATGATGACAACAAAGATGTTATTGAAGTCGATTCTAAAACAAGCATGTAAAATACATTTGGAGATGAAGAATAAAAGTATTAAATATTTTATTTACATAAGAGACAATACAATACATTTTTTATAAATATGTCGACCCAGCAAACTGATAACGAAGAAATATGCCTCCTCTAAGTCCCTAAACCGTTCACGACTCCCCAATTGAGAACTCCTCTCCTAAACAAGTTGATACATAGGAGACAAACAACCAGTTGACATCTACCAGTAAGGAAATTTTGTTGATAATTAATTATATTTCAATATTTGGGGACTGTATTTAACAATTTTAAAAATATAAGCTTATGCCTTGTCACGTCGCAGACGTGGCTTAACACATGGCCTTGCTCTGGAAAAAAATATAAGGCATGAAAAAATCAAGGTCAACATTCCTGATAACTTCATTAGGGGAGTGGATGACAGTACAACGTCGCTTTCCTCTTATGTCGACACACTAGTCCGAGTTTATGCCCCATTTTATGTGCGATCATGGAAAGATGTTCCGAATAAGGTTAAGGATCATGTTTAGAGTCGTGTACTGGTGAGTTTATATACGAACATAAATCTTTTTAGAGATATTTTGATTTCATATTTTTGACGCAATTTACTTCTTACGATGAATTCGACCTCAATTTTAGCCATAGCGAGGATGTGTGAACTGTGATTGAGTTGATGGCTACATTATTCCGACGTCACAAGGGACGATGTCATAACCACTTCAAGAAGTTCGAGACATTGGAAGAGGTTGTTCAGTCCCCTTTTCAGAAAATGAAGTTAGATGATTAGAGGAAGTGTCTTGATTTTTTCGCAAGTCCAGATTATCAAATATTCTAGATTTATCCCCTATATCTTATTTACATCTATATTGGTTTCATATATTATGTTTAACATTGTTAATTTGTCCTGCATCACTTAAGTTCTATTAATGTACATAATAGAACGACTTTGACAATCCACCATCGTGCTGGTTCAAAGTCATTCCAACGTCATACCGATAAAATGATAATTAATAACTTCTTAAAATTCACTCATTTTTATCATATTCTTTTATTTAAATACTAATATTATTTTTTAAAATTACTGCTTTGTTAGAAACGTGATGATCCTGAAAATTTTTCTCTCATTCATGTCTATATTGCTACTCACACTAATAAGCACAGTGAGTGGGTTGATCCTGTTGCTAAAAATAATTATGTAAGTGAGGTTATTTTCTATGAATAAATTATTCAACATGTGAATTCATATTATGTTGGATTACTCATTTCTTTTAATAAGTTAGTTTGGTTGTAATTGCAGAAAAAAAATGATTGAGATCCAGTCAGCCTCTGAGGAATCCTCTCCTATTGATATGAACATATTCATGCAAGTGCAGAGCAAGTCTAGTTTGGAAAGAGGTTTGGGACATTCTTCCAAACATGTCGGTTCATCCTTTACGACCTCGACTTCTGAAATTAATAATCTTACTAAAGATTTAGATGCAGCACGCTAAGAAATTGAGCAAATGAAGTCGAGATAGTAGGAGTTGAAATCTCTCTTATCGCGACATCTGATTTACATACGTGTTTGCAAGAGCGACAAAGAGACCCGGAGTAGAGAATACGCATTGAAGATCAAGAGCAAATACAAAGGGAGACGCTAGTCCAGATGGAATATGTTATGTCACTACAGCAGGATCGCGGGGGGCGAGGAAAGAAAAAGAAATGAATATATCATTATCATTATTAGAAACTTTTTTTGTCTGTTTTTACAACTCTATAAGACGTTATTAGCTGTTATATTTATAATGTAATATGATACAATTTGTATCTTTTTAATTTTATGAAATTACTATTTCTAATTAGTACATTCAAATGTAAAGAAAAAACATTCGAACTAATGTTCAAATATAATACCACCGAATTCCAACAAAACGTTCAAATGTAAGTCACTTTGTTTGAATGTTTCCACACACAAATGATCTAAACGTTCTAATGATTAGAATAGATATGTTTGAATGACAACCCAACATCCGAACGTTAAACTTTCACATTCGAACGCTTAATCATTAACATCCGAATGCTACATGCAAAACGTCTATGAGCAAACGTTCAAACGTAAATATTAATCGTGTGAAGCAAAAGCAATGAACGTCTATTTTTTTACGTTCAAATGTTAATCAGTCGAGTTAACGTGCAAACGTCAATTTTGACGTGCAAACGTTATTTTCTGTGACGGATTTTAATTGTTATAAAAAATATCATGTTCGAACGTTACATTTCACGGAAGACTTACAACTGTCACAAAAAAATTTGTTGTGATGGTTGAACAGTAAATTGTCACAAAATGACGCCTTTTAAGTGACGGTTTCGTTGGTCACAAACGCCAAAATCTGTTGTAGTGATGTATATGTATTAATAATGTTTGTTGTATTCATGGGATCGATGCACGCGGTATCTCTTGAGGTAAAAGATTGAAAGTAAGTACTAGGCAACAATTAGGCTGAAGTTGAACATGTTCAAAAGAAAACAAAATGGAAAGGAAATAACTAAAATAAAACAGAAAGACCAACGATCTTTAGCTTTCTGATCCCTTTCTTTTGTAAAAACCCTCATCCGAGGGTATCAATATACAAACTCTAAAATAGCATAATAAGCTATCAACAATGGAAGTGAAACCATCATGCCAAAGATCACCCTGCAAAAGAAAAAAAAAGACGAGCCAAAAAAGAATAGTCAAGTTGAATTTATGCATGTATAATAGTAATCAATCCAAGGCTTTTGTTTTAGTTTTCCACGCATAAGAAACATTCTATTTTGCAAAATATTCTCTCGAAATTTCATTACTGAATAATTTTCATGAAAGTCTTCATGTATTGTAATAGTGAAAGTTCATGTGAAGAGATTATATATCATGAGTTTTAAGCGACTTACGCAGTGCTAAGTACGTCTGCATGTAATCCATATTCTTTAGCAAAGATGAAGGACGTAATGGATTGTGGCAGTGCTGCCTGCATGCAAACATCATATCAGAATAGAATAGATTGGTACTGATATGATCTTTACTGTTTATGTAAAAAGTATATATACTAAAATGTGCGAAAGAAGATGCCGATCGAGGATCAAAACCAAGTGTTCAAAGGCGAATGTAGAGAACATCTATTCCCAATCGTTAACTGATGATCAGAGACACATGATGATCTTGTCGGTTCATATATTATCATTGATCGAACGTATATAAGCAGTAAAAGCATGAAGATAGTGGACGAGGAGATCTTCATGGGTATACTTTATAATTCTATTGTTGATCAGTGAGACCTTATAAAGACTTTAATGCCATATATTGAAAGCTATTAAAGGCTTTAAACAGTGGATTATCATCACTAATGTCTTAACAGTGGATTCCATGAATTTATTGGCAACGGTACTTAATTTCCCTTGTATCAATATCACCATGCATGGTCTATTTATATGTAGCTTTCTATTAATAAGGCTAAGGAATATTCCTATAAAAAAAGTACTGCTTATATATTACGACAATATGAGCTAGCCCACAACTTTGTGTAGTACTTCTACGTTCATGACAAGCTTCCACCTGTTGATGAGGGGCAGAATTTCTAATAGCTAGAGATAGACAAAGTAGATGTCTGTGTCCACTCATTTTAATCATATTATTTAATCTTGAATAAATTTCATAATCGTTAGTGAATTTATCCTAATGGCCACGTTGCCAGACAGCAGCAGCGACAATATTCAAACTTTAAAACACTAGTTCAAAACTGCGTGAGACAGCCAACCTAAAAGTTTAAAGCATGCTTAGCATTTATATGACAACAACAATATATATTATGTTATTTATGAAATAATTTTAGATTAAAAATAAAAGTTAAAAAAAAATATTATTAAAATATTATTTTTTAGTATTATTATTATTTTAAAATTTAAAAAAATTAAATTATTTATTATATTTTATGTGAGAATTTAAAAAAATTATAATAATAAGATGAAATAAAATAAAACCAAACATTTTCTGAGTGCAAACAGAGCCCATCTCTCTCTCCCCACTTTTTTTTTTTTTTGGTTCTTGTTTTGACCAAGGAGCCACTTTCTTGCACCAAGAAAGGGTAATTAATTCCTTGTTATCCTTGTCAGCATCTTAAGGAAAAAAACACAAAATTGGTGGTTGACATCATTCAACCTTTGACGTGTTGTACACTCAAAAGTAGTCGTGTATGAAGTGAATTAAATAGTCAAATGCACACCAGCCATGCATTTTCTACTATTAACTATTACATCTAGTTACACTATGCCCTTATAAGCATGAATGGAGGACATTGGTAGCATAGATGATCAGTGGCTGACCTGGGTATATATATATATATATATATATATATATTATATATTAATTTGATACTCCAATATTGACAAGTCGCATGCAACAAGTACTTATGCTAGCTGCATGAGTTTATAAAAAGGGGAAAAAAATACCTGAATGATAGCAATACGTAATGCATCACCATGCAAACCCACTGCGATAGCACCAATAGCCATAGCGGCTGGTCCCGCTATGAACCTTAAAATCATCCCAATCATAGTGAGGCCTGGGCCGCATGCAACCAATTTTTCTTGAAGTGCCATGAAGATCCCTGCACATGATATTTAATCAAATAACGACATCAAGATTGAACAGAACACGGAATAAGATTAATTAGCTAGATCGATCTCTTAATAATGTTCTCACCCATGCTAAACATGGCAGTGCCTGTCCCAGCTTTTGACATGATCAGTATGGATCCCTCCACGATGCTTGGCATCTGCAAATGCCACCTGAAAACATATGAAACTAATAAATTAACAGAACTCAAATTAATATAAATGGTATACAACTTCATCCACGAACGTCTAAGACAAGATCATGTTCTATTTGCTGTTTTACTCTTTCCTGATCAACACTACTTGATCATCATGTTCTACTATGTACATACGTACTTGCAATAATAGTTAAAGAAGCATGCTTTACATATATATATATATACATACCTACTTGATATAAATGCCCAAACAATGCCTAGTATACAGGCATACGAGTTCGGATTCATGGCTAGTTTCACCCACACCGTCCTCATCAAATACCAGAACGACGGCCTGGTGCTTGGCTCAACATTGACACTGCTCTGCTCTAAATCTTTTCCTGGTTCAACCCCAGATTGCACCCGAGAATTATCACCAACACTCGTATCGGAAGAAAAATCAATACCCGTCCGTCGAAATTCCAGGACGAACAAGAGAACAGTGAGCCAAAGGATTCCCTGCACAATCGATGATTGAACGACCATGTCCACCGCCAATTGGCCATACATGGCCTTCATTAAGGGCACCCCTACAACAAGAGAATTGGTTAGAGTACACAAAGAGAAGCTCGTTATGGACCAGCGATAGCTTCCTTTGCTAGTGCACTTAGCCCACAAAGCGAGCACCACCACGATAATGAGCTTGGAAACGGCGTCAGCACCAATGAAAAGAAAGTTCCATTCGAAAGGATCGGCGTGGGCGGTGAATTCAAAGGTGAAGAGTGGCAGAGTGAAAAAGCAAACGAAGCGATTGACTGCGTCGCACTGTTCACGAGTAAAGACACGCCACCACCTGACGGAGCCGTACCCCAAAATCAGTGCAAAATAAAGAGGAACCATGGCCACCACCACTTTGTAAACGTCTCCCCACCCTATCATTTTTAATCTCTTCTCGATGATCAGCTACGTACGTACGTGAAAAACTAGCCCTGATTTCGAAGTAGGAGTACCTAGTCTAGTACTACTTATAAGTGTAGGGTTGAATAATATTGAGAGAACGTAACTTGTATGACAATATTTATATGAGCTGGGGTATTTATACACGCATGCAGTACTGAAAAATTGTTGTTTCTCTCCAATCCCTTTTTCTTTTTTCTGTTTTCTTTTTTTCTTCAGAATTTTTTTTTTTTAAGAGATTGAGAATTGGTGGGTGCATACGATTCTATGCCCTGGATTCTTTTTAAGGGTGATATAATTTTTGTGGGTTTTGTGAGTGCTTGGAAGTGTATAGTTGCTTTCACTCATGGTTTTTTGTTACGCCAGGCCAGCAATTGTAATAGAATAAGGAATGAGGTCCAGCAATAATTCCACTCAACTGTGCAAATAGGGTTCCTGAGTACGTGTGGTTTTTATTTAATTATATATATATGCCGAGAAGTGGAGGCTTAGAGGCTTCAGACGTGTGAATTTTTTGATTATGGCATATGCAAAATTATATGCAAGTGGACTGGTGAAAAAATTGTTCCAGGTGATGCATATATGCATGCTAATGACTTATGCATTATGCAGTTCAGATGAGATGAGATCAGATCATATGAGAAGATATGTTTTATTAAAAGTTGAATAAAATATTATTATAATATAATTTTTATTTTGAAATTTGAAAAAATTAAATTATTTATTATATTTTATGTGAAAGTTTAGAAAAATTATAATGAATATATGGAATAAGATAAGATGATATAATTTAATTTTGTGTAACTAAAACAATCCTTAAGAAACAAAAAAAATAATAATAATTGAATTATAGAAGTACTAGAATTCTCAGATTGAGTGCTAGCTCCTCGTGATCATGTGACAGACACTAATCATATATTGATCGCAACATTGTGACGATAATTTATTATTGATGTTTAATAATTCTAAGATTTTTGTATGAATAATTGATCTAAGAGTAATTAAATATTAATACGTTAATTATATAATGTGATAATGATAAGATAGTGATCTATCTATGCAGTTTCTAGCATTTTCTTTCAGGAAAAACAAACAGAATAAGTTCCATTTTCCGATGATTGATCATACGTACGTACTACGTACGCTAGCCCAAAAGCAATTAATACTACTACTACTCTTAACTCCAATAATTCCCATCCTTCAATGTTAGCTTTACATTCTTCGAGCTCGTAACTTGATCCACTCATTATATTCCTGTGTGCTGATCTGGCTTTCGATGGGATGTGCTGTTTACGACGTTTAGGGTAGAAATTGTACGGAATTCCATCGAGTGGAGCTCGTTAGTTGATCAGTGAATCAACGAGCTTCTGTTTTCTTTTCTCCTTTTCGATTGAATGGTATAGGACTAATTAATATTAATTGGTCGTGTTCCTGCATAAATTTTTTGGATATTATTATAAAATAATTATTTATTTACGATTAGTTAATTTTAACGAAATGATTATTTATAATTAAAATTAATTATAAATAATTTTTTAATTATAATAAATTAATCACAAAAATTTATTTTTCTTATAATACGTGTGGAATAATAACTTTGATCGTTCTAACTACTAGGAAAGGTTTAGCTTCTCGATCCATGAGTACGTACATTGTCAATTTCGATCATTGCATGCATACGGTGTAGGTACTACTACTACCACTTTGAGCCTCAACCACCAAATTAAATAAATATTGTATAACCTTTTTCTATGGTTTTTGTGTGCATCGTACATATGAATGGAGGAGTTTAGTGCGCAGATCAAGATATTGTGATAACCTTTTTCAGTTGGAATAAAACTGGCTAGCTTCTTTTTTTGGGCAAGTAAAACTAGCTTCCTTTTTCTTTATTCTCCACAATAAATTGTTGGTAGGGTGAAGTACACTATCAACACAGCAGAATATTTTCTATCTTTTTTGTGTAAATTAAATCGATAATTTAGAAATTAAAATAAAACCACAAATGGAATAAAGAAAATCAAGCAATTCACAAGCAAAACACCAAGATTTTTATGTGGAAAATCCTCCGACACGACGGAAAAAACTACGGGATCTAATCTAATTAAAAGTTCCACTATGAATAATAATAGGTTTACAATTTGTCTTCTCTAGAGCAATTTCTAGTGGCAAACACTACATGATCAAGATCAAGATTTAGATTCTTGATTTCATCACCTTATAAACGGATATCAACCTCGACGATAAGAAATATCTCACCAACTGGGTATTTGCATTTAACTAGCGAAGAGGGATGTTGTAACAACCCGATCTTAAGTTTAGGCTATAATATAAGTTTTATGTATTTTTTTCATATAGCTATAAATATTCTATTATTATTATTATTGTGATTATTATTATTATCAGATTTTACAGTTATTTATTTCTATTATGATTTTGTTTGAATTTACTAGAGTTTTGTTTTATTATTAATAATTATTACTAGATTTTATCAGATTTCTAGAGTTTTTGTTGAATTTAAATCTTGTTTCTTCCTATCCCTACTACATTCACGGCAACAACTTGCATGGGAGATATACGTTCACATATGCAGTTTTTCTACCTTTTGTTTCTCTAGGGTTTTTATCACTTTCTCTCTATATATATGCGTTTCGCACTTCACGCACACGGCCCAACCCCTTATGCATGTGATCATCTTCAACCTAAGCTAGAGTGCCGTCCACCACCCTTCTCTCTCTCCCTCTTGTTTCGGCATAACAGAATCTTGTCCTCTCTCTCTTGGTGTTGCACTACCCAGCTTAGAGAAACCAGCCGCAGCAACTCCACACCACCACCAGCCACCACAAAAGACAGCAGACCATCCTCAGCGGCCAAGGCACGCCACAGTAGCCACGGACGTGGAGAAGCCTCTACTTCTCTTCCACGGTAGCGACCACACGGACGCACCTCTGTCTAGTACTCCCAAAAACAGAGCATCCCGATCGTCCGAAACCACCATCACCCACATTCCTCCATGGCGACTCCACCACAGCCCAGAACATGCCGACGCCGCCACCACTTTCAGATCACGCCGGTGCCAGCTCATGGACCGCCACTGCCGAGAAACCAACTCAACCACATTGCGGCCTCTTGCACCCGTAGACGAGCACCTCGGGGCAGCCTATCCAAGTGGTTTCGCCAGCCACCTTAAGGACGTCGGAGCACCTCTCGGGGATCACAAAAACCGCCGGTGAGGACTTTCCGTCACCCCAGGGATGCCGCGCGCCACCTCAGCCTCGACTGCCTCACAGTGATCTCCCCCCGTTATTCTCGGCTAGGCAGTCCTCTCTCTCTCTCTCTCTCTCTCTCTCTCTCTCTGTGTCACGGCATCGCACCACCCTGCCCAGAGACCCCATCACGCCGCCTCGTTTTCCAGCCACCGGAACCACCGCACCGTCGCGTTTCCTCCTCTCGGTGAGTTCCCTGCTCTTGACCATCCCATTGTTTTGAACCTGTGTATTTCCTAAGGTGAAAGACACTTCATGATGAGCCATGGGCCTTAAAGCCCATCCGGCCGAAAGCCCTGGTTCTTAGTGGACTTCTTCAAGCGGGCCTCAGGCTTTCTTGTTTTTATGTAAGGGGCTAATTTTTGTAAATTGGTATATGTTTTTTTTAAATGGGCTTGGACTCTTGTGGGACTGATTATTGCAATTAAATAGTGCTTAAGAAAATGTTAAAGGAATTTAAAATTTGTTTTGAAGTATATTATGGAGCCTATTATTTTAGCTAATTTTCCTTTATCTTTTTAGTCAGATGTTAATAAAATTATTATGTTATACTTTAAAAATAAATTAAGGAATATGTTATAAGTGTTGAATAATATATGATTGAGTCTACTTTTATTAATCGAATGTTTCCACCAATTATTTTAGATTCATATAAATATATATATATATATATATATATTTATATATAGTTAAATTATATTGAAAGATTAGATATCATATTTCAGCAGTAAAAGTTGTTAAATTATTTTGAACGATTTATTAAATGAGATTCTACTGTCTACTTTAATAGATGTTGTTATAATTATGCTATTAAAGTTGTAGGTTGAAAATAAAGAAATATGTTAAGAATATTTAAATGATATTATTATTTATATTTCTTGTTTAATTATGTTAATTATAAGAAATGAAACCTATTTTAAGAATTGAAGTTTTTATGACTTATTTTTAATAGAATTGATTATATCTCAAGTATTATCTAAATCATATTTTTAAAGTAAGAATATGCTATTAGTATTGTAAATAATTTAAGATATCAGTATTCATTAATTTTGTGATAAATAGAATATTTATTTGATTATGTTCTACGATGTGAATTTAATTAAGTAGGATATTCATACTTATTCGTTTCCAAATAGATTTAGTGATAGTTATTATTGTGTATAGGTGTCGAGTTACGAGGTGATATTCAAGAAGTAGCGCAGCGAGGTAAGTAATTTGATCATAAATTAGGATCATCACAATTTAGCTTATATATAGGTATTATTCAAGCCAGTTCATTGACAGCCATTATTTATGAACCACTCATGTCATATGCAAACATGTCATCCAGCATAGCATAAGATCATGTCATTCCGCATCATGTTCAGATTCAAAAATTATAATTATGTATGTATTATGTCATGCATCTCATGTGTATAAGACACATAAGCTATCTTAAGTTCAAAGTGCAAGATAATATCAGATCAGTTTAATAAGATGGTCATTCAGATGCATGGTACCAATGCAGTTCAGTTCAGGGTGGATGTGCAAGCCACGAACTCAATCGTGGTCCACCATAGTATGCTAGAATACTATCAGCGGTTCCCCTTGCTGCATCGGGATGTGGGGCCGGTGCACAACCTCGCACACAGGGTTAAGTGTGTTGGCCAGTCAGATAAATCAGTTAAATCAGTCAGTTAATTCAGATAAATCAGTCATGCATAGCATAAGTATCAGTATGAACAGTCATGAATTTTAAGCTCAGCATGAAAGTTTTTTATGAAAATCTTATGTTTATTACGTTTACGTTGTGATGGATTTCTTACTGAGTCTTCGACTCATTTTAGTTTGTTTTCATGTTTTTAACCACCCAGGTGAGGATGATGATTATGAGCAGGCAGGCCAGGAATAGAAGGAGCAGTTAATTGTAGTTTCAGACTTTCTAAAAATAAGACATGCTTTTATGACATGAATTTTTTTAGTTTATTTATTTAATGTTTTTAGAAAACATTTTTATTAGACAGTTTTTCTACAAAATAAATCCTAAGTTCATTTATTAAAAATGAGATATCTTGCCGAGTTTATTTTATGAAAAAACACGTGACACACCTAGCCTACGGGAAGGGGGTGTTACAGATGTCAACGATTAGCACGAACCAAAGAGAAACTCTCACCTTCAAAGAATAACATAGTGAAATTTCATCAAAATCAGACCACAGATCTAAAAAATCTATAGAAGTGTGAGAAAAAGAATAAATTCTCACTCTTTCGTATGTACAGCTGCAACTTCTTCTCTTTATTTTATTTTATTTTCTCTCTCTTACCCACACCAGCATACACGGCACACTTTTATAAATAAAAAATCCCACCTATTTTGAAATTAACAAATTGTCACTAAGTGGCTTAAATGGGCTTCACTCACATGGAGGAACCTAACCAACAAATATTCCCCTTTCAGCTATGTGAGGGACTCCACCAAGCTTGTTTTTCTTCTACATACTTCAAGCTTTCGCATAGGTAGTAGTTTTGTCATCATATCTTACCCTTTTTTGTCAGTGTGAATTTCCTCAAACTATAACAACTTCATCTTCAATGCATCACGAATCCAGTAATACCTCACATCAATATGCTTAGATCTTGAACAAATAGTTAATTTCTTAATGAGATGGATAATACTCTCACTATCACAATAGAAAATATAATTCTCTTATTTCTGAGTAAGTTGATCTTTTAAGAACATTTCCATCCATAACAATTTCTTGCTAGTTTCAGTGATGACAATATACTTAACATCTGTAGTAGACAAAGCAACACATTTCTGCAATCTAGATTACCATGACACAACTTTCAGAAAGTAATCAAGTGCCCTAAAGTAGACTTCCTAGAATCAATGTCACTAGCTATAACTGCATCTGTAAATTCATCCAGCATTGGCTTACTATTTCCAAAGGATAAACACACCCTAGAAGTACCTCTAAGACACCTAAGAATCTAATTTCTAGCTGGCCAATGTTCTTTGCTAGAATTAAAGAGGAATCGAATAACAACTTCAAAAGCACGAGTGATATCAGGTCTTGTGCAAACCATGATATACATTAAGCTACACACAGTTTATGCATAAGGCATATTTTGCACCTCTTCCTTCTCCTTCTCACTTGTAGGAGTCTGCCTTGAACTTAACTTCAAATGGCCTGCAAGTAGAGAAACATGGTTTTGCATTGCCCATATTGAACCTATCTAGTACCTTCTTGATATAACTCTATTGAGATAGTCACAACTTGGCATTTTTTCTTTCACGAGAGATCTTTGTACCAAGAATCTATTTTGCGATTCCCAAGACTTAACTATCCTTTTAATTTGTCAATCTTTTCATAATCACGACCAACTATCAACTGTCATCCACATATAGTAAGGGACTAATAAGTTCACCATCAGATAACTTTTTAACAAACACACAATGATTAGAAGTAGTTTTATCATACTCATGCTCAACTATAAAGAAATCCAATTTCTTGAACCACTATCTAGGTGCTTGCTTGAATCCATATAAACTCTTTTTTAGTCAATGCACAAGATCCTCTTTGCCCTTTACTATGAACCTTTCTGGTTACTCCATATATATTTTCTCCTCCAGGGTGACCTGGAGGAAAGCGATCTTCACATCAAGCTAGTCAATCTCAAAATTTATACTAGTAGCTAAACTCAAGACAACTTTGATAGAAGACATTTTTACTACGGGTGAAAAAATTTCTTCAAAATCAATACGGCCTTTCTTATGACTAAACCCATTCACAACCAAATATGCCTTGTACATTGATTTTGAACTATTTGGCTCAATCCTCTATCTAAAAGCTCATTTACTCTTCAGTCCTCTTTTACCCTTTGATAGTTCTATCAACTTATAGGCAAGGTTCTCATGTAGGGATTTCATTTGTTCTTGCATAGCTCTCAGCCACGCATTTTTTCTGATCTTGCTACATAGCCTCTTGATAAGATTCTGGCTCTACTCTATTTGAAAGTAAAACATACTTAGAACCAGAAAACCTAGTGGAAGGTTGACAGTCTCTAGTAGATCTTCTTAACTGATCTTCTGTAGGTAATTCTAAATGAAGTTGCTCTGCTTGTTGTTCTTGTCTCATATCATCAATTTCAGGTTCATCACTTTCAACAGTATCAACATGTTCTTCCAATTCAACTCCCTCATGTTCATCAAACATCACAAAAGAAGAATAAATTGAATCCATGTCAACAAGTTCTTCATTGAAAGACTCAGACTTTTTACTTTGATCCACATCTTCAATGGTTTGATCTTTAAACAAAACAACATCTCTACTTCTCTGATTTTCTTCTTAACTGAATCCCACAGTCGATAAACAAATCCTTCATGTTCATAATACCCAGGAAGATGCGCTACTTGGATTCGCTATCAAGCTTGGATCTCTCATCGTTAGGAACATGAACAAAAAGTCTTGCAACTGAACACCCACAAATGTCCAAGAGAGAAATCTTCCCTTATACAAACCCTTTCAAGAATGTCACCATCCATAGGAATGGAAGGAGAAAGGTTGACCAAGTTAACTATTGTCCTCAGTGCCTCACTTTCAAAATGAATTAGGCAATTTTGCATGAGAGAGCATACGCCTAATTCTTTCACAAATTGTTCTGTTCATTCTCTCTACTACACCACTCGGTTGTGGTGTCTTAAGAATTATTTTCTTCAGCTTGATGCCATGAGTTTTGCAATACTCTTAAAATGGTCATCCGTACTCACCACCATTATCTGCCCAAACACATTTTAAATGTCTTTTGATTTCCCTTTCAAAATTCTCATGTAGGACCATGAACACATCTAGCACTCGATCTTTAGTTTTCAGTAAAAAAGCCCACTTTTTTCTAGAGTAATCATCAATAAAAGTAATATAATAAAGTGCACCACCAAGACTTTTGGCATTCATAGTGCAAACATTAGTATGACCAATCAAGAATATTACCCTTTCTAGATAGAGAATGCAACACCCCAAGGCAAGGTGTGAATCAAGAATTTTGGTTATGGATATTTGGACCATGGAGATCACGGGTTGAAATAAATCTTAGGCCCAAGAATTCAAAATGACCTTAGAATTGGTCTAGCTTCTCATAATTTTTCAAGGTCCATAAGAGGATCATTTGACAAAAAAGATTTTAGAATTTTTAGAAATTTTGTGCAATAAGAACTTTCTGATGACATCACCAATTAGTGGCCCTTGACATGTGGCAACCCACTTTATCACCTCATTCTTAGGGGCCTAGCACCCATAGCCACCTGGATAATGGGTTTTGATTGTTCTAAATACATGACCAAGTCACCTCTTACTTCCATGCATCATCATATCTTACACTTGATAAAAAGACTCTTCTCAAGTCTACTTTTTCAAATTTTGTCCCCCATGCCATAGCCATGTGCGCCGCCCGCCCCTCTTCACCAATAGAATTCACTATCTTTGGCCAGCTTTCTAATCATTTTTAGTTGGAGTAATTATTAAGATTCAAATCTTGTTAAAGCTGGAAATTTTGAGAGGAAAGCTAGAGGCTTCGCCGAAAATTGGAAGCAATCTTCATATTCTCCTCTGTTGATTGCCGCCCCTCTCCGCTGCTCACGCTTTACAGTTTTTGGTTTGATTTATAATCATTTTCGGTCAGTTAAATCAGTAGAATTCAAAGTATTTTATTTAGAAATTTCAAAAGGAAGAGAAAGCAATAGGGGTGTAAGGTCAAGCCCCTCTTGCAAGCACCAAATCTATTTTTTTTTTCTCTAATGCGTGTTGCCTTCTTCCACCATCTAGATTCATGAAGATTTTTATTACATATTTTGTACCGATCCAAAAAACATTCGTTAGGAAATTTCTTTAGACCGTAGAAACGTAATGAAATCCTTTTGGATTTCATGAATTGAGCAATCGATTAGGTTTTAGTCCATTAGCGTGGTCGGATCCCAAATCCACTATGGCGACAAAGTTGTCTTTTTTGTTTAACTAGAAAACTTTGGAGTATAAGTTTACGAAACAAATTGCATCATTAGATTGATTTGAATATTTATGATTTTATGGTGCAATAATACATTTCCAATGTTTCAAATGAAAAGTAGTTAGGATTGCCTTTTTATTTAATTAAGGTACTTAGAAGTAAATTTTCGTGAAAAAAGTTGTACCATTTGACTCATAAGAATATTTAGGATTTCATGGTACAATAAAAAGTTTCAAATTTTATGGGTGAATAATAACCCTCAGGAGAGCACCACAGGGCAATTGCTTAAAATAGCTATCAAATCGCCGTGTAGGATGTCCAAATCCACTTAGTATCACTAGAATTACCTTTTAGTTGGATGCATGCCACAATCCTAACCATCCATTTGGAAACCCTTGGACACATGTCAAGTGGAGGACAAATGTGTAAGTGTTGGAGCGTAAATCAAGCCATGTGATCACGTCACTTACACCAAATACTATTCCAACCAACCAAACACTATTTGGTTAATCTTCTAGAAATAGGGTCTCAACCCTAATGAAACTCCAAAAAGTTGGAAGCCAACCGAAACCAAAATCCTTGGAGGTAACCAAACCGCAAATTAGTTTCCAAACCCTAAACCAACTAGATTTTGATTAAAAGTTTTATCACTTAGTTAAATCAGTTCCTCATGAAATTAACTAGTCAATCACACACTCTTACACCCTTAACTACTCCCTTACATCTTGGTAATGTTATTTAATCAATAAAATTTTGATTTGAGCCCACCAATTAACGAAACCCTAACGAGACCCAAACTAGATGCATTTCGGTTAAGTCCACTTAGTCCCACTAAAACCACCCCTTTTGGCCAATCTTCTTGAGAAAGATTCCTCCCACTTTCACAGCCATGCTTTGGGTGTCATGCCACCTTATGAATAGCCTCAAATACTGGCTTGATGGCAATCCCAACCACCCACATCAGCCCCCATGTGATTCAAGTAGCCCGCCCCCATGTCATTCAAGAACCATCCATGTCAGGCCTTCCCCTATACCACACGTCCACTCCATTCACTTCTCGCACTTTGCATTTTTCACTTGTCTTTCAAGAGAGAAACGAAGAGAGATTTGAGAGAGTTTTATGGCAACTTCTTGTTCTAATGTTCTAGCCCTTTGTAAGTTAATTTATATGGATTTATCCTATGGTACATTGTTTATCATTGAGTTTAGTTTACTTGGGTATGTGTTGAAAAATGTTTCATGGAGCTCTAATTGATGAAAGTCGGGTTTCATGATGGAAAGATTTTGGTGTTGACAATTTTGATGTTTGTGTGGAACTTTGAAAGTTTTATTATATTTTTTTATAAAATATTAGGTCGATCTTGATATGGTGAGCTCCTAACATGTCAATATGCAAGTTATGACTTGATTCAAAGTATGTTAGTCTTTTTATAAAAGACTTTTGCATGATTACAAAGTACTAGAAATCGATTGGCTCAAAATATTTTCTGTTTTGGCTTAGGTTGTTATTTTGGCTCTTGGAACTTGATTCTATGGCATTTATTTTCATATATGTTGTTCTTGAGGCTTGATGTATGTATTAGGAGTTTAATTTTGAAGCATTATGCTTTAGATCTTTGATGGAGTGTTGATGAACATGCAAGAGTTTGGTTTAAACCCAATCTAGAGGCTCTCGGGTTTGATCGTGTGTTTTGTTGAAATATTTGCCATGACATGCTAGTTCTAATGCTTAGATGTAGTTAGAAATTGAATGTGAGGTATATGGTTGTGTTAACTCAAGATTTATTGCATAAAAGTAAAGGATCTAGTCACTTTGTTTCAAGTCCAAAGCATGCTATACTCAATTTTATGGTCTTTGTGCAAACCGATTGTATTGAGTTGTGTTTTGTGATTTTTGGTTGTTTATTCAAGTATGATATCACTTAGGTTCGAATAATTAACATGCTAGAAAATTATTTATGGACTTTTGGATTCCTTAGAGTTGATTTAAAAGTGTTAGACCAAGAACATCAAGAGTAGGTTCTATTTGACATTGTCTTGATTGGTTTGGGGAGTGAGATGAGAATTTTTAGTTTTAGATGAAAATTTAAAATATTATGTTAAAATATATTATTATTATTTTGGGATTTGAAAAAGTTGAATTGAGAGTTGAAAATGTTGAATTGTTTATTATATTTTATGTGGGAGTTTGGAAAAGTTATAATGATGAGATGAGATGAAATGGTAACATGAGATGATATAAGAATTGTTTATTATAGGATTTGGCATTTTCTATGGTGTAGTGAGTTGAAGTTTTCATGAAATGTGTAAATTAGTATCTTACCATGATTTTCTAACTAAGGATGTGGTTTTTTACAGTTTGTAAAATCAATTTAAGCATATTAGTATGTTGAAAGATCAAGTAGCAATAAAATCATGTTTTGGCCTAATACATGAATCGGATTAAGCATGTTTCTCATAGTTGTGATGAGTTTTAAATTTTTCTAAGTGCATATTTAGATTTAGGAAAAAAACATAAATGAGGAATGTAAATTTTGATAAGTTTTGGATTTTTTTTGAAAAATCCTTATTTTAGAAGCAAAATTATAATTTTCCACAAGTAGAGGGATAACTTTGTAAATTTAGCCTTAAGTTAGTGAGTTTTATATTTATAAGAATTTAGAGGGATTTTCTAATCCTAGAAAACATCTTATTTCAGTTCACGCACTTTTTACGCTCGCTTTATGTTACACTATATCACTGTAAATTAGCCTCTAACTTACTCTCGATATATTCATGTATATACGATGGTAAAATTGCTAATTTTTATCATGTCATTATGGTTATTGTAAATGTTATAATATACCATGCCATATCTCTACTATTGTTGCACATTTATTTGTTACATGAATACCATGTCATTGTTACATGCCATGAATACCATGTCATCTGTTACATGTTATTATGTTATATATGTCACGAATGTCATATCATTTTTCATACGTCATTCTATTACATGTCACTAATGTCATGTCATCTGTTACATGAGTATGTCATGAGTTATGTCTAAGTCATGCATGAGTTATTTATTTTATCACGACCCCAAGTGCTAGAATGAGGAATTATTATTGTGGTATTCCCTTATCCACGCTGGAGTGTTTAAATTAAATGCGGAATCCCCCAGGTTGACAAGGTACAATCAGCAGGATTCGAATGGGACCTAAGTAACTAGTTACCAGAGCGAAATCAAGCACCCAATGTCGATGGTGCCAACTACACGTTTACCAGTTTTATCAGTTCAGTTATCATGATATACTCACAGCTGGCGCATATGTCTGTGATGTAACGTAGTACCAGTAGGAGCACACAGTCATTGGGGAGTCATGGAGCATCTATAGTTCACGTTAAACAAAATATATGTATGTAACAAGGTCATATTCATGTCAAGTCAAGGTCATGTTCATGTCAAGTCATGCTACATTTACCTCAAATCATGTTACGTTCATGTATAGTCATGTTATTCACAAGTCACGTCATGCATGTTCAAGTCCATGTCATGATTCATACATGCCATTTTACTATCATGCATGCCTATGTATATTGTTTGTAGTTTAGTAGCTTACAAATTTCACTCGATAATCTCAACTACCATTCCCCATGGAATGGTAGACGATGTGTCAGGACTTGGAAAATCCACGCACAACCAATTAGATGAGGTTGAATAGACCACAGAGCGATGAAGAGGAGCTGATAGCATTGATACTCCATTTTTTGGATATGATTTTGGATACTGCTCATGCAGCTCATTGATTTAGGTCAGTCTACATTTCATGTTTGTATTATGCAGCATTGACTCTAGTACCTGTTTTGACTCAAGCTTATGTTATAACTTTTGGATATTTGAATTTGTGAAGTATGATTATGTTTTGGGATATAGTAATTCTGGCGCATTGTATATTGCTAAAAAAAAATATCATTTGTGAATGCTGCATATTGTTAGATGTATGCTAGGTGTACTGCATCTTTAATTGTCTTGATCGAAGTATGTAACCTTGTGTTACATATCTCGAATGGAGTTTGGGGGGCGTCACATAGTTGGGAAACTTTTGAGCAATGAATCATTGAATATCTATACCGTTCATTGGACACATGAAGGAGAGAAACTTGTAGAAACAATCTTTGGGAACCCGAGCACCCCCATTCAACTTTTATCCATCATTGTTTTGCTGTCATTTGCGCCACATGTCCAACATCCACAAGGTTGGTTTGCACCCTGATAGTTCTCAAGTATTAGCTATAATCGAGTAGGGGTGCTACTCACCCCCTATGAGGTGGGGTAGCCCCCACCCCGTCCTCCGCCCCCTCATGGGCCAGGGGTTGTTTTTCTAACCTAACCCCTGCCCCCGGAGTGCGGGGCCGGGGGACCCCATCCTGGATAACAGGGTGCAAGTGAAAGGGGTCCTCCGTCAGCCCCCCCGCACCCTACTGGGCCATTTTTTGCCCAGAAACCGCTTAAATGGGCCGAAAATGGCCCAAAAACAGCTTCTGAGCCATTTTGGGTCCACAAAAATAGAAGTTTTTTTTTTTCATAAAAAAAAAAGAGTTTAAAAAAGAAAAAAAGTAACAAGAATAAAAATAATATATACATACACATTTTTATATAATTAAGACTAATGAAGTACTCCTATTGTAATACCCGAGTCCTACTACATAGGTCCTTACGTCATTTTATTAATTCTTTAAGTTAAATATTTAGAGATGAAAACTTTCAGTAATTTTATTAAATTATTTTAAGATGGGTGTGCTTTTATTTTTAAATGGGTCATTAAATAATTCATGGGTATGATTTTTATGACCTTACAATATTTCTTTCAAATGTTTTAATTTTATTTACCCAAGAAATGGCCCAAACTCTTTTTAATCTTCACCATTCATTCCCTAGCTTATGGGACAAGTTTGATTATATTCATTGATTTTTCATTCTCCCTTACCTGTAGCTTCCCCCATAAGCCAAGTGAATTCATTTCCTTCTCCTACAAGTTGGCTTCCTCAACAAGCCATTAGACTTTCCCATTCCTCTCTTCACCGTAAGCTTCCTCAAGAAGCTGAGTAAATCCTCTTGCTTGCAGCTTCCTTCAGAAGCTAATCAAATATCATTCCCTTCTCCTATACGCCAGCGTCTAAGGCAAGGCAAGTAATACTCTTCTTCCTTCTCTTACACGCTGATTCCAAGGGACAAGAAAAACAAAAACAATTCCTTTCTCTTCCTCACTTACCCATCGGTCCCAAGGCACACGGAGGAGAGAAAACTTCTCTAGTCTCCTCACTCACACGAAGAACCCTTCGGTTTCCCCTCTCCCAACCGCGCGACCTCTTCTTCTCCTCAAGCTGATTCTCCCATTTCGTAAACCCAGGTTTCCACCGAAAGCCTTCAAGGAAAATCCACCGTGTAAGTGCATTTTTGTGGCTCTAAATTCTAGTTTAGAAATCTTAGATTTATGATTTAATCTAGGGTTTGTTTTAAGAATTCTTCCGTTATTCCAGCTTTGAGGTTTCGAACTTCTCTTCATTTCTTGTTGCTGTGTACTTCCGTGACTGCAAAAGAGACCCAAACAGGTATTATATCTCCCATGAGTTTTCTTGTGATTTAGGAGTTTTCAAAATATTGTGTGAACCGATTGTTGTGTAGTAATTTCTAGGTTTAATTCTCATTTGTTTCCCTTGTTAGCTACTCTAGTGTGTGTATTCGGTTTTGGTGAAATTCCAGCTGTATGTTCTGTTTTACGGTGCTCTATTTTGAGGTGGTTTTGCCATGGATCATGTTCTGTTTTGATGGGGTTCCAGCCATGTGTGTGTGTGTTCTGTTTTATGGTTCTAGCAGTGTGTGTATAAGTCCTGCTTTGTTGTGTTCCAGCCGTGTGTCCCAAGGGTGATTTTGTAGTCCTTCCTCTTATGTTTTCCAAGTCCAAGTCATGTTTTACTTTTGTTGAACTCATGTCTTTTTGTGTTAAAATTAATGAAGTTAAGATTTTAATTTTAAACATGCTTTGCTCAAGATTTATGGCCTAAGTAAGCCACCAAGACTTTTAAATTAAATTGGTAAGCTTACCTTAGAAGTTTTAAACATGCCAAGAGTTTGTATCTCCTTATTAGTATGGTTTCCAGAATATATATATATATATATATGAGGCTTTCTTGAGTTCTACGTCTCTTGTACTAGTTAATTGGATGATTGATATTTGATTAAGTAAGGGATGTTTAATACCATGAAAACATTGAGATTTGCTAGCTGTCCATGCATTACAGAAACTAGAAAACAGGTTCTGTTTTGGAAGCCTAAACCAGTCACTTTACCTTTGCTTAACCTTACCCCTTCTCGTTTAATCAAAGATAAACTTTAGCATGAAAAACCATTGGAGAATGAGTGACAAAACCAACCCTCTTATTAGCATTACCCCTTGTTGGATCTATCTTCCATATGATGATGCAAAACTGTCAAAATGCCCTCCTTTATGAAAATTTCCAGATTTATAGCACCTCTTCATTTTTAACTTATGATTTCCATCTATTACCATTATAGAAAACAATAGCCTTTAAGAAATGGACAGCAAGCAAGCCTCATACTCTCATAGGTACTTAAATATTGTAATGAAGATACTAAGAGTTGACTTAGTGCCATGTATGTAGCTAAATAGGTTAAGCAAGACGTCTTAATTCCACTTGGAATTTAAGTGAGCACGTATGGGTATTAGATAGTCAAGTCTTAAGTGAAATGAATATTAATATGTTTATTTCATTTCATTGAATATGAGTTTATTTTCAAGATTCAAGGAACTTACTTGTAAAGCCATGAGGTAAGTAGCTATGACCATGCTCCTTACACACAAAGCTCTTTTATGAAAAAGTCTCTCTCTCTCTCTTTCCAAATGTTTCTCTTATGAAATAATAGATGCATGTATAGTATGTATAAGCCTTTCTTGGTAACTCCTGTTAAGTACCTTGTTAATTACCATTGTGTGTATGTAAGGTAATGCATCATGAGATTTTATGCATGCTCTCTCAAATAATTATGCCGTACCTATATGTATCATGACATGAAACATTCCTTTCAAAGAAACGCATATGCATTGGCACTAAATGAAGATGATGAAAACGTTACTTTTTCTAAAGAAAGGAAAGGAAAAGGAATGAAAGCATGGATGTATGAATGTACGTAATGGCCACATGTATGAAAACGGTACCAAATGAATGGGCAGATTGCAATGCCGGGTAAGTAGTACTGGAAGTGCACCTAGTGCTGCCCCCCATGAAAAAGGGGTTCCCAACCTGCTGCCGCGGGCGGGAATCCAGGTCCAAAAGACCGCTAACCCCAACACACGGGGCGTAATAGTGTGTACTGGCCCAAGAAAGTGAAACGTAAAGCAAAGTCATTTCTAAATAATGTTATGCATGAAAGCAAGTAATGTTTATGCATGAAAAGTATAGTTAAGCATGAAAAGTATAGTTATGCATGAAAGGTACAGTTATGCATGAAAGGTACAGTTATGCATGAAAAGTACAGTTATTCTTAAATTGTTATGCATGAAAGCATTATCAAGAATAAGCAAATGTTTATGTATGCATGTTTCAAAAAGAAAAGAATAGATGCCTAGTATGTTTATTGCATGGTGTACTACTTACTGAGTATTCGACTCATTTTTGTGTTAAATGTTTTAAACGTCCAGGTAATGATGAAAAGGCTGGGGAGTAAGGCATTACTGCAGAGGGAGAGGCAGACGCTTAGGACTTTCCCTAACGAGGACAGTTATGTTACGAATGATGGGTTATGTTATGTATAGATATTTTAATTTGAGATGGACTCTGAGAGTCTCTTATGGATGAATGTTCGAATAGAACGTCCATTAAGTGTTCCCTTTTATTAAACGAAAAATTTAGAGTGCATGTGTGTCATGTCCATGCCAATCGCATATTATTAGGAAAAAAAAAAAAAAAAAAAAAGAACAGCCATGTAAGTCAGGATTCCGTCCTTCCTGGGACGGGGTCGTGACAACTATAGTATAGACTACAAGTCTACTACCTAATAAACTAAAAATAATAATAATAATAATTAAGCTATTACAAAAATAAAATGGAAAGTCTAAATAATTACAAAATTACAAAATCAAAAAGTGTCCAAGGGACATTGTATCAACATTACAAAATTACATAATACGTACAACTGATTCAAATTTCAATATTATAAGAAATTAATAATCTAAAGAAAGATGCGAGATGTTTAGGTCTTTGACTGTGACATTTAGGGCAGCCGGATGGGTAGTATTTTGAGGCTTGAGCACATATTCATATTGCAGTAGAGGAAGACATCGTTTGAGTCGTCTCATGTGTTGCTACAATAATCACTACTAAAATTAATACTGATGAAATTGAAATAAATATAAATAAATCAAAATAATAAAATAAAAACAACAATTATCAGATGGTCCAGATCTAGACTAATCACCACCCTCTTCGTTGGTCTCTTTAAAATCTAAAACATCCAGAACATAAATATATTTTCCCATCATCCAACTTTGTGTGCATATCAATGCCTCCACAGTTGTAGGAGACAATGAACTACGAAATGGATCTAATATGCGTCCTCTGGTACTAAAGGCAGACTCCGAGGCAACGATGCTAATAGGGATGACCAACATACAACGGGCAATCTCAGAAAGGATGGGATATTTCTTTGATGCTGCCTTCCATCATCCTAATATGTCAAAATCATCATCATCTTGAATAAGATCCCCTGACAAATAATTATCTAACTCTGAAACCACCTCCGTAGATTGATGGACTAGTGTGGGATTATGTGCAAGGGTCTTAGTCTATGCCAATCTACGCTTCTTTGTTGCCCCGGTGTCTTGAGGAGGTGTTGGGGTAGGTGTAGCTGTAGTAGATGCAGTACCACCCTTAATTGCTTTAAACTTATCATAAAATTTATAAAGGATATCTCGGGCCATCTCACCAATAAGATCAGTCCATGCCTGATCATGTGCAAGTCTCAAACCATAAAATATGCCTGAAATTTTTAGACGGGAATCAAGAATAACAGCCACATATAACAAAATATTTAGTCTAGTCAAATCTCCCCAATACTTGTCATATATGACCCTTATGGTCAATGTCATCCCCCTCATCCTTAGATTGAAACCCCTACACATGTCGTCTAATTCTTCTTTCACCCTACATATTTGTTGACAAAATTCATGGGATGTAGGGTGTAAAGAAGCAGATAACTTCAACGTGACATCGTAAAAAAATCCGAAAAAATCAACAAAAGTAGCAACTACCTCCCAATCATCATCATTAGGCTTTCCTAAACCCCCGTGCTCATCAAAGTATTTGACATATTGAATGTCTTCATCACCCAATAATTGAAAGGCTGCCTTATATTCTTCGGCCGCCTCCAACATCAAGAAAGTTGAAATCCATCTGGTAGGAACATCAGTACAAAGACCATTCTTTGATGTTATGCCTACACTCTTCAGTAATCTTGAATTTCTCCAAACTAGAAGGAGAAGACCTCACAAATTTCATAGCTAATTTAACTCGGGCAACCGAGTCATTGACATCTTTCAACCCCTCAGTCACAATTAGATTCAAGATATGTGCAGAACATCTAATATGCAAATATTCACCACCCAAGAATGTCTTATTTGCCTCTCTAAGATAATTCTTCAGATATCCCAAAGTGACGTCATTAGACGAGACATTGTCGACCAAAACTGTCAAAACCCATGCCAACCCCCACTCCTTTATTGAGGCCTCTAAGGCCTTCCCAATCATCTCACCCTTGTGATCAGTTATTTGACAAAACTTAATAATCTTTTTATGAAGAATCTAATCAAATTCAATGAAATGAACCGTCAAAGACATATAATTAAAATTTTGGACAGAAGTCCAAGTATCGGTAGTGAGGCAAACTACCAAACCCACCAATTGGCCATTCAACACATCTTTATCTTTCAAGTACATCTTTTTAATATCCTTTGCCACAGTATGGCGAGAAGGAAGCATAAACCTAGGTTCCAATTCTTGAACAAATTCTTGGAACCCTCTCCCATCCACAAACTAAAAAAGGTAGCTCGTCTATGATAACCATACGAGCTAACTTCCATCTACACTCATCAGCATTATATTTTGTAAACCCCTTCAACGTTGGACCCCCACTACTCTCATCCGCCATTTTTTTCAATCCAATTTCTAGTTTAGATTGACTGTTCTTCTGTAAGGATCTTAATACTGGACTCTTCTTGCATTGTTCCTCTAGATGGACCTTTATCTGAGATGTACCAAATTTCCTATAAAGACATCCATATATTTTCTCACAATAATTACATTGAGCTTCGGGGTTATTGGGGTCACCACCCTCTAGTTTGGTAAAATGAGACCAAAGTACAGAAACATGTTTCTTGCTTTGTGTGGGCTTGGGGGTGGGGCAAGGCATATTCCTACTCCCTGGGGTTTGAGTAGGGTTAGGTGCTGGGGTAGGGGTACTGGTAAGGGTAGGGGTACCTATACGGGTAGGAGAGCTATCAGTGAAATCCCTTTGAGAAGACATTCTTGATTCTACAACACAATAAAAAATTATAAAAAAAAAATAGATAAAAAACAAACAAACACACAACGAATCAAACACATGCTCAAATTTCTCCACAGCACACAAGTTCACAATTATTCCCATCCTCCATCTCCGATTCAACCCATCCTTCCTCCAATATCCAATCCAAAACTAAAAAAATAAAATCTAGAGTTTTGGATTTCTTACCTTTGAGTGGCGGCGAATGCAAAGTGTCAACTTTCAAAATAGGTTTGCACGAGTCAACGAAGGTGGAGTGACTGGACTGTGGTCTTGCTCATGCAATCGTGCGAGATGGAGAGAGAGAATAGATCAAGTGAGAGAGAGAGAGCACGAGAGAGATCGAGGGAGAGAGAGTGGGTTTGAGAGTGAGAGAGATTGAGAGAAGAGAGTTCGAGAAGGTGTCTGAACGCGAGGGGAGGGAACCTTAACTAAAAGTGAAACGGCGCCATTTCACTTGACAAAACAGTATCGTTTCACTTACTTATGGTTTTTTTTTTTATTTATATATATAATTTTAATTTATATATAATATATAAGCGGGGCGGGGGAAAAGTGGAACAGGGCTTCGCCTCCTCCGTCCCACGCCTTCGCATGAGCCCTGGGGTGCAGGCGGGGACCCCTACACCCCGCTTGAGCAGGCCGGAACCCCTGCCCCGCATGGGCAGGGGCGGGGCAGGGGTTCGGGTCAGCGGGGCATGGGGCCCCGCTGCCCACCCCTATAATAGAGTGAGATTTTGGGGGTTATCTGTTGGGCTGCAAAAAGTTGGAGTAAGGAGCATTTAATGGGCAGTTTTAGCACAAGACTTGTGTGGATTTCTCTTATTTTCCCATTTGAAACCAAGAGCTTCATAGAGAGTGTTGTCTACTTCCTTCTCGCTTCTTCTTCTCTTCTTCTTTTCATAACTTGTTTGCCATGCTTACATCTTTGTTTGGGAGTATCCATAAGTTCTATCATAATAATATTTATGATCTAAGCCATGCATGCTTCGCATCGACATTGTTTTGCACATACAACTTTTGAGTTGATCTCATAGAAGAATAATGCTCATGCATGTTACAATACTTGGAGATGTAAGTATGATTTATAGATGAAAATAGAGTTGTGTTTAAGAAAAATCATCAATGTGCATAAGAGTGTGAATCAAGGAGTAAGGTTATCAAGCATGTTTTGGTTCCAATCTTTATGTTTGCATCTATTATTTATTTCCCAGGTTTGTTTCGGCTTAAGCATTCATGGAGGGTTTTTGAACTTGGTTGTGATTATGATCTTGATAGTATGGATGATTTATTTGTTGAGAGCACAAAGGCGTAAGATCAATTGACTTAGTTTAAGTTTTAGGGTTCCAATGTTCTTGAACATGTGCTTAATTGTTTTCCTTTAAGTTTGTGTGTAAATAGAATGAACCAAGGTAGTAATGTGCTTTTCAGATCTATTTTGGGAGTACGATGAGTGATGTTTAGCGCTAATGATTTCTCTATGCTTAAGTCTATGTTTGAATGCAAGATTACGACTCAAGGTTTTGATTTTTATCTATCATGTTTGTGAAGTTTATGTAAATACCCTTTAAAGGACAAAAATGGGATTAGCATTGAAGTTTCATGATGATTGTTAAGTTTCATAAGTTTTGGGGTTGGTTTGTGAATATAGAAAGTTTAGGGGTCGTTTGTAATTTTTATGGTTAAGGGGCCGATTTGCTATTTTAGAATTTTAATGCTTCTTTATATGACATTTGAAGTAGTCCTAACATTAAATTTCACTTCTTGCAGCATGGCAACTTTGTTTTAGGCAAAAATTTGTACGTTAACCTATAACTTACTCTTAAATCATATAATTATGTTTATGTATACAGAAATGCTATATCACACTCTACTGTACATTGCACTCTCCACACACCTCACATAGTTTTTTTTTTTTTTTCAACCCAGCACGTTAGGTGTGCTGGGGCTTATTCACACAGTAGAGTGTGAAGAAGATTTTTTCTTATGTATATATGTTTTATGCTCTCATTGCATATGTTCTATTTATTCCAAGCTATTCACATCCCATGCTTATTGTATATCTTCTGATTATTTCAAGCCATTCACATGACATGCCATTATTAAATGTCATCATCATATGTCCATGCAAAGAAGTGAATGTCGTGCATTCAAAAAATAAATTTTTGTCACAACCAAATGTAAGATGAAGAATTATCCTAGTGAAACTTCTTTATCTACTCTACAGTGATTACAAATGGAGTGGTATCATCTCCTGTGTTGATGAAGAAAAATTGATGACTTTGAATGGGATCGTAACGGTCCCAGAGCATAGGTATGAGCACTCCCACTAGTGGGTGTGCTAGAGAACTCATGGTGAAGAATGTTACATGAAGTCTAACTAAACTTACTTTAAAAATCACCCGCAATATGTAAAAACACAACTTCAATATTTAAAATGCGTAGACGAGACTCGTGATCAATTGAGAGAGAAATGAGCAGGTTGTTACACATATCACATGTACAAAAATTCTCAAATTTCATATTCGTTCTTTTGCACATTTCAGATTCATGTCAAATATTGCTTATGTCTATTTTCATGTAAACAAATATTTTTCTTTCATATAGATTTCACGAGTGAATGCAGAACACATAACTGAGGTTGTTTTCACATTTTCTTTTAAAACATAACATGCACATTTTACAAACCAACCTCAGTTCATTTTTCATTTTTATGCAAATCTAGATCCCGCTTACATGGACTTTTTAACTTTTCTAAATCTTTCTACAATCGTGCCGAATGAATACCAATCGTCACCTATACGGAAAACTAAACGTTACTAAACTTCTAAAAGGATTTCTAAAACTCTCCATCTACTTAATCCATACTACAAAAATAGTTTTATAAGTATTCAGTTTAATACGAAAATTATGAATGCTAATATTTTAAATTATTTAAAATACTAGTAACATATTTTTACTTTTAAAATATAATTTTGTAGAGTACTCGGGCTATGTTCATTCTGTTAAAACAAGTCACGAAAACTAAAATTCTTAAAATATGCTTATTTTCTTATAATTAACATTATTATTCAATATTTATAAACTATTATTGAAATCATAATTTAATACTACTAACATATAATGTAGTAGGAAATAGTAAATTTCTTAAAAATCATTGCAAACTACTAATCATATCTAATTTAAAACAATACAAGGTTTATTTCATATAATAGGCTTAAAGTGCTTAAAAATAAAAAGGTTAAATACTTACAATTTACTACCAAAAAATCAAACTGTAAAAATTAATACTAAGTAATATAATTAAAGTCTTTAAATATTTTCTGTGAAATCAAGTTTATAGCTAATATTTTTATCCCAAAGAGATCATGCCTAATTTAAAAAAATACTAAACATAATCTAAAATTAAAAATAATGCATTAGTCTCTTAATACAATAAAAATAAAGTTCATTAAAAATCGTTAACGTAGGTTTCTGTAAACTACAACAAATCCAATTTAAAAATCAAACTCATGTGAAATCAACACATTTGAAAATATAATTTTTGAAACAAGGTACAACGAGGCTACTACGGGCAACAGATAAAATTAGTAAGTCCAAAACATGATATCTGTCGTAGATTAAAAATAAGGGTAAAAACGTACGCACATATTTATTCTAACAACTTAAAAGGCATGCATGGGTTTTACTTAAAATGCAAAACCAGCTGGCTGTGCGACGAGGAACTCACAGAGAGAAATGGCCAAGGACGACGGAAGTGGCGGCAAGACTAGATCAACGTTGTATGGTTTGTCTAAAGAACACTGAGAGAGAGAGAAAGTGATGAGAGAGAGAGAAATAGAACTTGAGAGAAAGAGGGAGAGGGAGTTATGAACCATGCAACGTGGGGGCTGTAGTCCGACCATGGAGTCTTGCTTTGTGATCTGCGGTGGCTCCACTTTTGGGTTCACGGCTAGGCTACAGCACACAGATGGCAAGTGACTGGGCAGCTTGCATAGAGGTAGTGTTCGAAGGAAAACATGCACGGTGAAGGGTGGTGGCAATGTGGAGCTTCATCGTGAAGTGGTGGCTAAAACTGAGGGAATGTGGGAGAAGCTTGCATGTTGGTGGTGTGTACGAGGCAGTGGTTGGGTGGTATAAAACAGGGTGCTACTTGTAGTGATTTTTAGTGTTGGGTTGGCGTGGAGGAGCATGCGGTGGAGGAGGGAGAGTGGTTCACAGTGGTTGCGTGTCTCTCTTTCAGTGGTTCTGCGGCATGATGACAACGATGGTTTCTGTTTGCCATGGGGAAGACGTGGGTTAATGGGTTCGACGATGGTGGTGAATGGATATGAGATTGGCTAGTTCACAGTGGGTGGAGGCTGGCGTTTTGGCTGTGTTAGGGTAGCTTCCGTTGTGCAGGAGTTGTGGCTAGTGGTGCTACACCATCTCTGTTTTTGTTGGATTAAAATAGGGGAGCTTGGACGGAAAGATGTTGGCCTTACTGTCCATGGTGGTGGAACTAGTTATGACCTCACGGCTCTCCAATGTGAACCTCTGTGCATGTACTCCTTTGGTGCAACAATTGGGTGGTCCGACAATGGAGGAAGAGGATTGGTTTGCTAAGAAAAGAAAAGAAAAACTTAGAGGGAAGGAAACTGAAGATGCGTGGGGAAGAGAAAATCTGGCAAAGGGGTTGTTTAAAAAATGTGAGAGAGAGTGTAACTCCCCAATGAAAGGCCCAAACCACATGGCCAATACTCCAAAAGGACTAATCAATGATACAATTGGAGTCTCATTGGAACCTTATAAAGTGCAAGAACTTCTCCTTCCCAAGCAATGTGGGATCTCATACACCACTTACCCTTATCCTTATCATATGGGGCATCACAATCTACCTCTCTTAAATTCTCGACAACCTCGTCAGGCTTGTTTGTTGTAGGTGGCACGGCTCAAGTCTCACATTTTTTTGGGATAGTCTCTGATATCATTTGTAATGCCACAATGGAGGGTCTAAACCACATGGTCTATACTCCAAAAGGACTAGTCAATAATATAATTGGAGCTCCATTGGAACCTTATAAAGCGCAAGAACTTCTCCTTCCCAAGCAATGTGGGATCCCATACACCACCTACCCTTATCCACGTCCCTGGCCTATGGCCCAGCCAGTTGAAGCCCAGCCTGAAGACCCTCGAAACGGCATCGTTTTAGTAGGTTAGTCATCCCCTTTATTTTCCTTCCCCCACTCCCCGATGGTTTCCCCCCATTTCTTTTCTCTCCTCTATTTTGCAGAAACTTCCCCCCCTAATTCTATTATCTCCACTCGGCAGTTTAGTTTTGTCCCTTGTGGTTGGTTTTTCTCCTCAAAACTTTAGCTCTCTCAACAGACTCATCTCCTCTTCCTCTCTCACTTGGTGTTCTTTTGTCTACAGGTATCTCTCTCTCTCTCTCTCTCTCCCATTTTACACCTTCACTCCGAAACATAAGGCCTTCACAGTTGACACTCTCTCATTCTCTCCAGTGCAGATTTTTGCTGTGTGATTTTTGTGCTGCATTTTCGTTAGTCCCTGAAGCCTTGTAACCATCGAAGCCCACCACTAGTGACACTATCATTCGCCGGTAACCCATTCTCATTCTCTGTTTCTCTTGCCCGCACACACATATTCACTTCAAGTTATTTTTTTTTTCACTCCAATGAAATTTCTGGGACATGATTTCATATTTTGTAGTCCATGGGTTTTCTTTGGGCATTTTTGTTGTGTAAGCAAACACCATGTTGGAATGGTTTATGAGTTTGGATTATTTAGGTGGGACGTGCAGTGAATTTAATAGATACTCGGGGTTGTGTAGTGGCTATTTTTGTACTATTCGGGTTTTATACGACCGTTGGTGTGGAGCGTAAATTTTTTGGAGGTACATTATTGCTGAATTGGTTGAGTTGTTGGTGGTTGCTTGGAGTTAGGGGCCATTGGAGGGGGTTGATATATTGATTATTTGAGTTTGATGTTGGCTTCGGTGGGTGTATAGGTCAATATTGAAATTGGTATATGGTATTTTGGGTTGAAGTGTGGGTAGTCCAAGTGATTATATGGCTGTTTGAGTGGAGTTAAATTTGTTGAAATATGGTTTAGAATTTGGGTCTTAATTTTTAGATCGAAATTGTGTTATTATTCTTTAATACTTAGTTTATATATTTTTATTTTTATGAATAGGTGATGAGACTGATAGAGGTCATTTTCAATGCATAGATAATACGCTGCAAGAGTCAGGTAATTGGGGTTCCTATGCTAGATTTGCATAAAAAAAATGAACTGAGGTTGGTTTGTAAAAATGTGCATGTTATTTTAAAAAGAATAGGTAAAAAACAACCTCAGCATATGTTTTCCATTCACTCATAAGATATATATGAAAGAGAAAAGAAATGCTTTTGACATGAATAGTGTAGATATGAACAATATTTGAAATGTTTCTGAAATGTGCAAAAGAGTGAATACGATATCTGTGAATTTTTGTACATATGATATGAAAATGATTTGGGTTTGTTTATGATCAAATGGAAATTATATGAATATGTTTAGCACGTGGTTTGATATGATATGGATACGAAAAACATTTGGCATACTTATCTGTTTTGATTCTGATTCTGAATATGGTTCTTATATAATGATACCGATTCACGTGATATAGTTGATACCAACATGATATGATATGATATAAGTGCACCCACTTTGGAAACAAAGTGGTATTTTATGTGTTCTTTCCTGTGTGCACATTTGGGGCTCCGAGATTGAAACATGGTATATGATATGATACGATACGATATGATATGATATGATAAGATGAATATGTTCAGTTATGTTATGTCAAAGCATTCTTGAATATGAAAATGGTTTATGATTATGAAAAGACTGAAAAGTCGCTCTGATCTTCTGATAATACGTTTTGAGATGTGCATATGAAAATGAAATGTTTTGTTTCTGCATACCAAACTTTCTAAAAATGGCCTAATGTTTACACACTAGTATAAATTTTATGCTTACTGAGTTGTTGATAACTCATTTCTTATCTTCATTATTTTTCAGATGATATTGATGACCCAGCTGGGGGTCAGGAATAGAAATTGGAGTTTGACTAGATATGGATAGAAGGTCGAGTACCTAAGGGTACCATTGTTAGTAGAAGGGTTTGAATTGAGTATTTGAAGTTCTTTATGTTATTTGGATCTATTGAGACTTAAGATGTATCAGTTTATTATGTTGAGATTTAATTATGTTTTTGGTTTAGTAGGACTTATAGATTTATCAGTTTGGTATGTTATAACTATCGGGAGATTGTGGACCCCTTGGTTTATTATTATTGCAGTAATGACTTTGTGGAGTTTGTAATGTGTATATTTAGAAGATATGAGATTGATTTTTGCTTATGAAGTCTTTGGAGATTTTTAGATGTGCTGGGAGATATGTTTATAAGTGATAGGTAGTAATTCTCCAACCCACTCGGGTATGGGGTGTTACAGAGAGAGAGAGAGAGAGAACATGTGAGTGCAAAGTGGGGGGTGGGGAAGTGGGGAGAAATGGTGAGAAAGAAACCAAAATACAAAATGACAGGGGAGAAACCAATGTGATCATGGAATTCGGGGAGAGGGATTTTCGGATGAGGGGAACTAACTGAAAATCTAAGAGGAAGGGGGAAGAACCATCGAGTGAAGGAAAAGAGAACTAGAGAAAAAAATCTTGCCTGCCTAAACGACGCAGTTTGGCTCCTCTGCGGACCTAGGTATTATGAAAACATATGAAAACAAAATAATCAAGCTAGTCTACACTATGTCGGCCATCTCCCAAACCATGCCCTCAGAATCACAAGGATGGTTCTCCAAGTCTGATAAATTATCCAAAATCTGGGTAGCATCATCTTATAATATCAGTGTACGCAGATCCGTGACTACACTAATAGTGACCGTCAACAAGTGTGCGTGGATCTCCATACTTGTAGTATCAACGGGCTCTGAACTCAAGGTGGAGATACTATCACACAATGTCGATCGGCTACGTATCAAGTGGACCCACTCTAACAACCCTCCAAGGTGGTTGCACCACCCGACTCTTCACCCTTAAAATGAAGTAGATCGATGTGTACCCTAGCTAAATACCTGCAACTAGCTAGCTAAATGGACACTTTGAGATGATCTTCATTGCATGAGAAATCAAGATAAAAGTGTATCCTTGCGATCTCGTGTCTCTGATCCACATATAGTATATATATCAGGAATTGTTTAATGTTTAATGGACTGCCAAAACGACAAGTAGTGCATGCATGGTAAGGAACTACACCTCGTATCAAGCCATACTAAAAGTTTGATGTGGTAGGTGATGATCGTATATTGCAAGCAATTTAGTAAACTAACTGTACGTACGTTCTTACTTCATACCAATTGATCTTATGCTACCTAAAATCTACGTTTTATGCCACAATGAGTTTCAATAACATCTTCTAATTATCCCGTCGAAATGGAGAATGGACCAAATCATATATCTTCAAATAAATTATCGCCATTTCTTTCGTATATGAAAGATGTGGTAGGTACTATACGATGACATTGTGCTACAATGGTTCCCCCCCATCTAGGCATCTAAAACAATTGCACGGGTTAGCTGCTGTTTTAATTAAAGAAGTGTAAATAAACACCCACGTTTATGATTTTATCAATATTGAGTTTCTGAAAGCCTAATTCCAAGAGGTTTGATCCACTTGACCACCATATTTATTGTTATAAATAACTTACAACTTGAGTATGTAGTTTTTGTGAGTTATATTTTAGTTAATTAATTGATTAAGAGGTTGTCATGATCGATCTATATCACCATATATTCAGTCTTGATGTGCCGATAAGTTGAAAGTTTCAACCAAGCTGTATATAGGGACCACGGAATACATCAAAATGAACCAATCCAAGGCATTCCCCACAATTATCAAAATTATTAGAAAAGCAGCAATGGTTTTTAATACACAGATAACTACTTCACACGATCCTAAACTAATGCAAGCATTCTAAACGTGGACATGGTTTTTGTAGACCTAATTGTCGAAAGACTTAATGAATCGCTCGGTCTAGCTTTTTTTAAGTAAAATTTCATTTGTAAAAAAATTGATATTAAATTTTTAGTTTGAAAATTAAATGTTGTCATGTCAATGCTATGAGGAGGAGAGTAATTAACTTATGATCTTGAATTGGCTGAAGGTTTACATAGAGGTAGGTCCATTTTTTGTGGACAAGTCAATGGAGAAAAGGCAAGAAAGCACAAGGCCTACCAACAATGGTACAAGGCCTACCAATAGTGCTACAAGGCCTACCAACATTACTGCATTCACTCAGGTATTCTTTTCCTATCTAAAATCCATGTTATTGGTGTTATTTACAATTTTGTGATAAATCATTATTTGATATTATTTCAGGAAATATCAAGACCATTTTATCCAGATTGATCAGCATATAGCTATATCCATGTTTATCATGGGACTATGCCACCGACATTTTTTCCACCATTTGTACCGTGTCCAAATGCCAACCCTTATCCATGGAGAAATGAGACGATAAATTTTGTTTTGGATGTATCTACGTTTAAATTCACTATGTCAAGGTTACATTTATGATTTTTTTATTGTAAATTGCAGCAACCGACGGGAGTACCATTTAGACCACCAATTCCTATCCTTTTACTTCTTTAATTCCCTATCTAGGATAATAATCCTAAGGAGATGACAGAACCCACCTCATCTACTAGGTGATCATTGTTTTCTTCTGAAAGCACTATTTATCAGGATAGCTCAAATGTGGGAGACGAGTTAATTGAACAACAGCAGATATATAAAAAATTGTTTCGTTCATGTACATATTAAACAACCAAGCTTTATATATTGAAGTTGGGTTTATACCTTCCTTGCCCTCATCTACGTTATGGTATAATGTAGGAGACTGATGCACTGTTACTGAGAGAAAAACATATAGAGATGTGCACTACAATTGATTTAATTGTGCATTCAGGGAATATTGATGTGGATCTCATTTAAAACTGAGCACGAGCTCTTGGACTTCTACAAACAATATGGAAAACATATGGGATTTGACGTAATGACCGAAGAAATAAAAGAGAAAATGATGGGATTGTTAGATATTTAATACTTGGTTGTGCTCATGGTGGTAAGGCAAGGAACTGTGCTTCAAATATTTCTAGACCAAGTCCAACAATGAAGACGGATTGTAAGGTGAAGATTAATACAATTTTGCTTGATAGGGTGTTACATATAACAACATTTGAGAATGCACACAACCATAGGCTAAGTCCACGAAAGGAAGGGTTCTTTAAATGTAATCGAGCTAATGATGAGTTTGTAAAAAGACAATTAGATATCAAAGACAAGATAGACATAAGTATGGCTAAAAGCTTTAGCACATTGATTGTCCAAGTATGTGGATTCGATAAGCTTACATTTGTGGAGAAAGATATAGAATTATATTGACAAGACTCGACACCTTAGGCTTGGTAAAGGAGGTGCAGATGCACTTCTTCAATATTCTGAGAGAATGCAGTATAAGAATAATATATTCTATTCCTTAATGTGTTTGGATGACGATGGGAGATTAAAAAATATTTTTTGGGCCGATCCAAGTAGCAGAGAAGCATATGGGTATTTTGGGGATGTTGTGACATTTGATACAACATACCTAACAAATATATATGGCAATTCACCCCTTTTGTAGTTGTGAACCATCATTGACAATCTATACTTTTTGGAGCAGTTTTTATTTCAAGTGAAGATACAGATACATTTGTTTGATTATTTGAGACTTAGTGGAAATGTATGGATGGGAGAGCTAATAAAGCTATCATCACTGACCAGGACAGGGTCATGAAAAATGTGATAGCAATAAATTTCCCGAATACTTGACACAAATATTGTTTATGGCCCATTATGCAAAAACTACCAGAGAAGTTAGGTTCTCATTCTAAATATAATTATGGTTAGCAGAGTGCATTGCACAAATGTGTTTACGATTGCCAAACTTCGGAAAAGTTTGAGAAGTCTTGACAGGTGTTTCTTGGTATGTACAATTTGCACGAGAATGGATGGCTTCAAAGTCTATATAGTGAGAGAATGCATTGGGTTCCTATATATCTGAAACATACATTTTGGGCAGCAATGAGCATAGCTCAGAGGAGTGAGAGTACAAATGCATTCTTTTATGGTTTTGTGCATTCGGAAACCACGTTAAAAGAAGTCGCTAATCAGTTTGACAATGCATTGTAGAAGAATGTAGAGAATGAGATGACAAGGGACTTTCACTCATTCAACTGCACAATTCCATGTATAACCTATTTACCCCTGGAGAAGCAATTTTAGGAATTACATACTAATTCTAAGTTTTAAGGAAGTACAGTTTGAAATAATGGGGATTATTTATTGTATTCTCATCAAGATAGAAGGGGCAATTTCGACATATCAAGTTAATGATCAGTTGCAAGTGGAATAGTGCATCAAACGAGTTACATATCAGGCATACTTCAAAGAAGATGAGTGTGAAGTGAAATTCATGTGTGGACTATTTGAGATGAGAGGCATTTTATGTAGACACATTCTTGTTATTTTCTCTGTAAAGGATGTCCAATCGTTGCCTTCAAAGTACATTATGGACAGGTAGAGGAATAACATTAAATTTAAGTATGCTTTAATTTGAAGTAGTTATAAGGATTTTTGGTAAACCAGTTGCTGGAAGGTACTCTACCTTGATTAAGCTATGCTATGAAGTCACCACAAATGCAGTAGAAAGAGATGATAATTCAATGGATATGGCAAAAACCAAGACCCAGCTTACAATAGCGAATACCAGTACTGAGGCCAATGAGTTGAAATTGGAAGTTCGAAAACGATGTTGAGTCCTTGGATTGTTAGGGGTAAAGGGAGGCCCTCATCGAAGAGGATGGCACCTATAATAGAGCAGGTTACAAGGAAGTCATAAACAAAAAGTAAACAATCTGAGACCGATGCCAAGAGAAAGAGGAAAAATGTATTTAATTTTTTTATCGTACAATTGATGCAAAGTTGTTTTTCGAATATATTTAATTTAATTATGCATGGTTGAAATGTAGGCAAGCAAACTTCCAGAAGATGTCTTTAACAAGAGTAGAAGATGTCTTTAACAAGAGTGGTGTTGCAGCAACAACAGATGAAGTCCTGAATACAAGTGCCGCTGCAGTAACAACAGATGAGATATTGAACACAAGTAGGCACTGCAGTAACAACATATAAGGTGTTACTTACTGGCACACAACAAAGTATTATTACACAAGTATGCAATAGTTCATTTGGATGTTTCTAATTTGCACCAGTATGTTAGTTTTTAGCTGTGATTTTTTCATACTTTTTTTACCCTGGTGTTACAGGTGGATCTTTAACATATGCCTCTCTCTACCAGGTGGATGTTCACATTATGGTCATGCATGGCTTCAGACTCTAGTTGTAACGCTCCATTCCTGGAGGTCCGGAGAGTTAGTTCTTATTACTCAAGAACATCTCAAATAAAATCAATAATAAATAAACAAAAACTCCACAAAATACTTAACTTATTCGTTCGATCCAAAAATCCATGTCTCTCCACAGAATACTAGACAAAAACCATAATAAAATAAATAACAACTCCAAAAAGGCTCAAATTATTCGTAACTTGACGTACCAAAATAACCACTAGAGATAAAACTACTAAATATGATCTTCCAAAATACGTGTACCCTTAACACTCATTCATCTATGATAATCAGACTGTTCCAATACTTCATACTCTTGATCTCCAGCTGAACCATAAAAATATCTGAAAAATGTTATGGAGATAAGGGGTGAGTTATCAACAACTTAATAAGTAGAGAACATATGCCAGTATGTAAACATGAGCATTTTCACAGAGTTCAGAATGCGGAAACAAAACAAACATTTCAGTTTCAATTTACAAATCTCAAAAATACATATTATCAGAAAATCAGAGTGACACTTTAAACATTTTATATTCAGAAACCAACTTTTCATATTCAAAGACTCATTTGGCACAACATAACTCAACATCTTCATCTTATCATATCATATCAGATCATCATATCAGAACAAGGCCATGTTTAACCCCCGTGGTAGGATTGTGCATTCTGCCAAAAGCCAAGCAAAACATAAATCACCATGTTATCAAAGCGATCACACTCAAACCAAAGACCACTATTATATCCCGTAGTAGGGCAAGAGGACACTATTATATCCCGTGACAGGGCACATATCAAAGCAAAACAGAATCAAAATCACCATATTAGAATCAGAATCAGAGTCAGAACAAAATCAAAAAGTCATGCCAAAGGTTTTTCAGATGCCACATCATATCAAAAGAAAGTACTGAAATTCCAATCATTTCACATTTTCCCAAACATATTCAGAACATGTTCACGTCATGTGAAAATTTATCAAATTTTCATATTTGCTCATTTTTCTCAGTTTAATAACAAAATGCTAAAGATAAGCTCATGTCTACACCAGTCATGCCAGAAAAATACCTTATTCTTATACAGAGTTTCATGAGTGATGCAAAACAAATAATTGAGGTCGTTTCAAATTTCTTTTCATAACAAAACATGTATATTTCTATAATTGACCTCAGTTCATTTTATTTTATACAAAATCTAGCATAGGAACCCCGCTTACCTGAACTTCTTAGCTTTTTAGAATTTTTCTCAAAAAATATCGAGTCAATTATAAATCGTCACCTATAAAATAATAAAGTAATTCCATAAATTTCCAATCAATCAAAAATTTCAACCATTTAAGCCTAAGCTTCTAAAATATCTACTTTCATTCTTCAATACCTAAAAATTCCCATCACCTTAAAATATCCCTTAATTCTAAAATATCCTCATTCTCTAAATTTCCTTGATATCAATCAACACTTAAGATAAGTACTAGTAAAAATTTCGTTAAATAAAAAATAGCTTTAATCATATTTAAAATGTTCAAAATAAAATTACACACTTACTATAGAAATAACTTGCTACCAATAGTACAATTTAAAAATCCTATTTATTTTCTGTACAATTTCTTATACTTCCCCCAAAGACCACGTAGAAACAGATTTAACATAAACATAATTCCAAACTGAAACCATCCAATAATAAGGGCAATATTGTAATTTCATATCAAAATAATATGTAAAACTAAATTTGCGTAGCCTCTGTAACACTTAGTTACAAGAAAAACGTTTTCATGTGTTATGCAGTGCAATAGTTGGCAAGGCAGGGGCGCGAGATACTCACCGAGAAGGGAAGAGCTGGGTGCAGTGCGACAAAGAAGGATGTTGTCGAGGCAACATCATACTGAGAGAAAAAGAGACGAGTGAGAGAGAGAGAGAGAGAGAGAGAGAGAGAGAGAGATATGAGAGCACCGTGAGGGAGACGGAGAGGTCCTTACCTAGAGAGTTACATGCGGCGACGGCCTAGGTGACTACCGACAGCGGCATGGCTGGGCGTGGTGGCAGAGCACGAGAGAGAAATAGAGAGAGAGCGGACACAGAGAGAGATTGCATAGAGAAAACTAGAATATACAGAAATGAAAGTCACGGGGTCAACGTGAACATATTGGGAGTGAGCGGTGGCTAGGGTGGCTGAGATGCTGGATAGTGGGTTCTTCTCGGCACTAAGCAAGTGGTTCTTCTTGGCACTTTGGTGGTGGTATAGTGGCAGACAAAATTGACAACAGCAACGTGGTGGCTCCAGTACTCTAAGTGTTGCAGAAACGTCGTTGGTGATGGGTACATGTGCTTCTGGCTTAGGGTGTGTTTATGTGACCAAGGCATGGAGGAGTTTTGCAGTGGGCTATCTTTTGGTATTGGTGGTTTACGATGGAGGGAGTCTAGCTCATAGTTGCTCCGAGGGTGGTGCAGAGACGGCTTGTGACGGTTAAAATGTACAGGTTGGTTGCGGTTTCGTGTGGGCTGGTTGTGTTGTCGAATGGGGAAAGGCTGGGTGATTCTTGTGGCTGGTTGCAGTTATGGTAATTAGGTAGTTTCCAAAGGCATGAAATATATGTGCATATTTATTTGGGTGATATGAAAACCCTAGAGAATGAAAAGGGGTAGATGTGTATGGGTATTGTCGCAAATGGTGGGGAGTTGGATATAAAAAATGAGGGATTTTCGGGATGGAGAGGAACAGGGAAAGCAATATGCTGAGCGTTTTAAACGGTGCGCTTTGAATCAAGTAAGGTAGGGTTTGGCACTGGGCCAAGGTGTTACACTAGTTGTTTATGGTCGTTGTTGGCATTATGACCATGCTTGGCTTTGAACTCTGGTTATAACTTGATGTATTATTTTATACCTCGATGTATTTGGCACTCGATGTACTAGTTGTAACTCTAGTTATTAATTTTTTAAGAATGCAATGTTTTCCACAGCTGCCACATATTATAAATTTCAGCTTACTTATTTGTTTAAAATTATGTTATATTGAAGGGTTGATAAGTTAGGTACAGTTGTAAACATAAACTCTACATATTAATGAAGAATGTTTACAAGAAGCTCAGCCTGGCTATACTGAAGAACTAACAACTTTAACAAATTTGATAAACCTATTAACAACAGACAAAAATGTCCCTAACACAAACTTAATCTTCCATTGATCTTGATCCTAGCAAACAACATGAGATTAGAATTGAAAGTCTCCAATACACGTAGAGTAGCATGTGTGCATGACTAATATTTTTAACTTAACTTCGAAGCTCTTCCCGATCATATAGAAGAACCAACACTCTCTTTTGGATGTCCTCCTCTATTTCTAAATCACTCCATTGCATGCTAGAGTGCTTCCTCTCTCTTTTGGACTTTAACCTCTCTCTTTTGGAGTTATTCCTCTCTCTGCTAGAGTTCTCTTTACCTACAAATTAGACTTTCATTTCTTTATTCAAAATCTACCCACAAAAAGTAGTTGCAGTTTGGCTTTCCCTACAACAAACAACTTATAAAAATCTTTGTAGAAAACTGAGAGGTTACTTCAATAATATAGGAAATTAAAAGTATACGGACAGAAGTTGTTAGTAATGACCTCCTTATTGTACTTTTAAAAAGTAAAAAAATGTCTTCTTGGATTCCTTGAGGTGTTCGAGACATTGATACGTGCTATTGACCCTCATAAACATATTAGGGCATTTTTCAAATATCAATCAACCAAAGAAGATGATGAATGTGATTGCTATGAAGACATTGCAAGTTAGCAACACAAACACCCTTGAAACAAGTAATGGTAAGCATTCCCTCAAAATTGTCTTAAAATAACTTAAAGCAGCAAAATATTAGTATAAATCATTCATGGTTTCTGCAAGGCAAAGCACATATAGCCAAACAACTAAAACAAAACATTCATGGAGTCAGGTAAACGTCAAGTGGTTTTTTAGACACATTATGGCTCATTTTTATAGCTGTTATATCTTCTAAACACGAAAATATACTTCAACATGTTAAGTGATTAGAAATCAAAGGGAAACATGTGTTTAACAAATATATTAGGCTATACAATGGAATTTGTTGAAATCAAAGTCATTTCTCACAACAACATTATACAAATTATAAGCCTCTTCAAATATATTAATCTCTATCAGTACCCATGCAGTGTGACTGCTTTGTCAGAGCTGCTCTGAAGCCATGCATCATAACATTCCTTGTGAGGGTAGTGCGGCTTTATGGTTGCTAGCCAAAAGGAAACATGCTTGCTTTCCTCAATTATCGTCTAAGAAATTTATACAAGAGACACAACAATCAATCCAAAATAAGAATAGAAAATAAGATTAATGATGATTTCAAGTCCCAACTTGAAATCATAAGCACTGCACAAGTCGTCCCTCTCAAACAACAAGCACTAATCTTCCAAAATCAACCCTTAGATTTATTCAAGAGACAAGAATCAATCCAAAATAAGAATAGAAAATCAAATTAATGGCTATAACAAGTCCCCACTTGGAATCATAAGCATTGCACAAGCCGTCCCTTTCAACGAACAAGCATCAATGGGGCAATATTTACGTCATCAATTTCAAGAAAAGAGAATGTGAAAGTGCAGTTTTTGGTTCCAAAAAGAATGGATGCCAAGGAAATAAAAAATAAAAGGTAAAAGAACAATCGTGAAAAGATTCAGATATTCAACAAGTCAAAAATAGAAAAAAGAGTTTGGGATAGATCTGGCTAACCTCTTACAGATTCGATTCACAGCATGAGGAAGGGATAAAGGAACCATCGGCACAAAGGAAGGGGAAGAGGCACTAAGGGGACTCGGTTAGGGCTCAGACAGAAGGGGGCTATCACACACAAGGGGTGAAGTTAAGGCTCAATAACGGGAACAAACAAAGCTCAAGAGGAAGGGGAAGGAAAATATTAATTTCAATTGTTATCCTAATTAGTCCCTTTCATTATTTGATATTAATATTCTACATGCTTTAACATTAAATATTAAAACAAGTGGTTATCATATGATGAAAGGATCACATCCTTTAACCAGTCCAAAAAGTTATACATTATTATTACAATCTAGTACACCAAACTCTAGTATACAGATTCCTAAACAGATTCATTGGAATCAAATTACTCTTCCTGAAAATAATTGAAGGTTTAAGTAATAAGGTGGCCATATGCGATCTCTCACTCTGGGGGTTCTTCCTCTCTATCCTAGTACAAGGTTTTTTTGAGTTCTTGTGCTTCCCACTTAGGATTAGGGGTCTCTTGTTTACATTGCTACAACGACAAGGTTGGCAAACTTATGTGAACGATTATCCATTTCAGAGAAGGAGAAATAGGTGATTCTAGTGGAAGAAGATTTGTTGGAAGAACCAATTACGAGGGGGGGGAGATGCGTGATTATTTCCCCCCTTACAGATCAACATTATAACAAGGAGGCTTTTAAGCAAACCTTGAAAGCAATCTGGAGACTAGTGCATAGTATTTCCTTTAAGAATATGGGACCTTCCTTGATCTTGGTAGAGTTTGAGGATTCAAGAGACAGAGAGAGGATTAGGAACGAAGGCACTTGGTCTTTTGACAAAAAGTTGGTTCTAATGAAGGAAATGGAGGGTGATTTAAAACTCCATCAGATCAAAATTCGAGAGGCATCCTTCTGGGTGCGTTTGCATGACCTCCCCTTTCATGCTGTGAATGAGAAAGTGGGGAGCCTTGTGGGGTCTTCACTCAGAGTTGTAGAGAGGGTGGAAGCAGAGGAGGGAAAAGGAGCGTGGGGGGAATTCCTGCGAAGAAGAGTTAGGTTGGACATCACAAAGCCTCTGATGAGGGGTAAAAGGGTTACCCTGGGTATTCTCAGCACCCATTGGGTTCGTTTTACCTACAAATGGATGCCAAATTTTTGCTATGCATGTAGTCCGCTTGGACATGGCCATAAGGACTGCTATGTGTGGAAGGCCAATGGGGTAGCCGGAGAGGAAGAGAAACTACCCTTTGGGTAGTGGATAAGCATAGGTGATAGCTCAAGCAGATGGAATGAGGGACGTGAAAATCAGTTCTCTGTTTAGGAATACTCAGGGGGCCGAGCCAGAGAAGGGGAAGCAGGGGATAAAACAGGCGAGAGGAGTAGCATAGGAAGCCCCGTTGGCAGGAAAGTTTCATAAATCCTCTAATCCTGTTGCCAAAGCAGCTGTTTCTACAACTATGTCAAGGAAGATGGCGGTGCCTTGTTACACTAGCTTGGCACAAGACAGTCTGGGAATCAAGCAAAGTAGTACCTGACATGCTCATTTTCAGGCTGGGAAGGTCAATGAGGGGGATGTGGTGGGGGGACATGAAACTGCAGGAGTCTCTTTTGAGGGGAAAGGACCTTGAGACGAGGTAGTGACATAATTAAGGAAAAAGGGCTTCGTACGTTCTGCACAGATGTTGGACTCTAAGGGGGATTTAGTGGATCGTCTATTTCTCAATTGGAGGCCCAACCCATCTACCCGAGTGTAGACAAGGAGCCACAACTGAGTAAAGGCCCAGGGGCCCAGTTGCAGGTGGAAACCCACTCGTAGGTTCAAACCAAAAGGGGTATGCGCAAAAAAGGTGAAATGGCTGCTCGCCAATAGACAACTTGGAAAAGGCGAAAGGTGGCCGAAAGGAGGCAACAGATGTCAGGGGTAATATCGATGGAGGCTGGCAACCAGCCCTGCCGATCACCATGAAACACTTGAGTTGGAACTCCCGGGGACTTGGGAACCCCCAGGGAGTTAGAGCCCTTCGTGACGTTATCAGAAAGGAAGGTCCCACGCTTGTGTTTCTAATAGAGACCAAGTTGTTAGCTAGCGGAATGCAAGATTTAAAGTACAGAGTGGGTTTCGACTACTGCTTAGCAGTAAACTGTGAGGGATGAAGTGGAGGGGGGGCTGGCCATGCTCTGGCAATGGGAACTCAATTTATCAATTTTGAGTTATTCAAGATTTCACATAAGTGCCTTCATTACTATAGGGGAAGGTGACAAGAAGTGGTTCATCATAGGGATGTATGGCCACTTAGAGACCTCCAGAAGGGAGGAGACATGGAGCCTTCTGAGATCATAGGCTATCATGGTAAGTTCTCTACCATAGTTTGTGATGGGCGGCTTCAATGAACTGCTAAGTAGAGAGGAAAAAGCTAGGGGGAGAGACAGGCCTGAGAGATAGCTAGTTGCATTTCAAGCTACAGTAGATGATTCTCGACTGAAGGATTTGGGCTATAAAGGGGCACCCCTCACATGGTGCAATGGAAGAGGAGCCCAGGCAAGCATCAGTGAGTGTCTTGACAGATGCTTGGCCAATTGAAAATGGCACGAATGCTTTCTATTTGCTAGAGTGGTGCATTGGCAAGCAACACACTCAGATCACGTCCCATTTGCTTGCACTTGAGGGTCAACCATAGACAAGAGAGGAAAAGGAGGCGTTTGTTCAAGTTCGAAGCCATGTGGATCGAATCAGAGGAGTGTCACTAGATTATAGCATATGTCTAGAAGGATGTCGCGGCAAACCCATACTTTGAAATGGTGATGGATAAGATAGCTCACTATGGAAGGGAGTTATCTGCATGGAATTGGGACTTGTTCGGCAAAGTGCATTCCCGTATTAACCAGGCCAGGGATCAAATTCATCAACTGCAATTGAGGGACCCACAAGGTCTCAGAATAAAAGAGCGAAAGGGATCCCTAGCCAAGTTGCAAAGTTAGTTAGAGCGGGATGAGATCATGTGGCGGTAGAGGTCAAAGTCTCTGTGGTTGAGCTAGGGCAACCTAAACACCAAGTATTTCCACCATAAAGCATCACAGAGAAGGCAACAGAACTCCATTGAGGGGGTACTTGATGAGCGGGGGGCAGTTGGCAGGTAAAGGAGCAATGGGACAAAGTTACCCTGGATTATTTCCAAGACATCTTCTCTTCATCGTCCCAACAAGAGGTGATAGGGAAAGGCTGCATTGTTTATAAGGAATGGAGGAGAGGATCAATGATGAGATGAACCAGTTTCTTTTTCATGAGTTCAACGAGCAAGAAGTCATTAGAGCCCTCCACCAAATGCACTCGTCAAAGGCACTAGGTCCTGATGGAATGGCTCCTGTGTTCTACCAAGCTTACTAGAAAACAATTGGTAAGATAGTTTCCTCAACTGTCTTAGGGGCCCCTCAATACTGGTATGTTCCCTAGCTCCCTCAATCATACCTTTACAACATTGATTCCCAAGAAAACAAAACTTGTTAAAGTGACAGATTATCGTCCCATAAGCCTCTGCAATGTAGCTTACAAGCTGATGACAAAAGTCCTTGCCAATCTACTCAAAGTAATCCTCCCCCAGGTTATCTCAGAATCCCCAAGTGCCTTCATTCCTGGAAGGCTTATCGCGAATAACATCCTAGTTGCACACTAGGTTGTTCATTTTCTGAAACAGAAGAGGGCAGGGTACATGTCACTTAAATTAGACATGAGCAAGGTGTACGACAGGGTTTAATGGTTGTTCCTTGAGATGATCATGTTGAATATGGGTTTTCATGAAAAATAAGTAAGGACTATTATGAGATGTATTCAAACCGGGACTTGCTCCATTCTCATTAATGGAACTGCCACTCGTCATATCTCTCCATTGCGGGGGCTAAGGCAAGGTGAACCCTTATCACCTTACCTCTTCATCTTATGCACCGAGAGTCTTATTTCCTCCTTGTTCAATAAGGCCGCTGCTAATATCACCATCTCGGGTGTCAAGATCAGTAGAGGGGCCCCTCAGTTGAACCACCTATGATTCGCAGATGATAGTGTGTTATTTGGGAAAGTCACTTTATAGGAATGTGCTCATATTCAAAGCTTACTAGAGGTGTACAAGAGAGCATCAGGACAAAGGGTGAACCAAGACAAATCTGCTCTGATTTTTAGCAGAAATGTGAGAGCGGCTCAGCAGCAAGCTATTCTTGATTTTTGGGGAATCCAAAGAACATGTCATTTTGACAAGTATCTAGGACTTCCTCTGTAACGTCCCGACCCCGAGGGTCCGGAGAGTTAACTCATAAAACCTGATAATCAACTCTAACAAGGCTAGAGTACTTCCAAATTCAAGAATATATCCATTTTCCCAAACCTCAAATCGAACGTAAAAACTTCAATTAAATAAATCAAATAAACACATTTATCCAATATTCAATCCAACAACCCAAATAAAATCAATTCTTCTTCATGTCTCAAATAACAACTAGAAATTATATAACATTAACATAGTCTCCATAAACCGTCTAAATCCATTGAAGCAAACTTAAGAAAGATAATTAACCTCCAACACCAACACTAATATCATGAGATACCCGACAACAAAACAATGCTAATCTTCTCCATAGACTCTAATACTGATCTTCAGTTGAGCCATCGATGTCATCTGAAATATTATGAAGATTAACGGGGTGAGTTATCAACAACTCAGTAAGCAGAGAGCATATACTAGCATGTAAACATGAGCATTTATAACATTTGATAAGCCGAACAAAACATTTACTTTCAGAATGCAGAAACAAAACTTGTACAAAAACTTTAGAGCGAAATTTTCAGAAAAATAAACTTATTCCAAAAAGAAAATCTGTTGGCATTTCCAAACTGAAACATTATAATTAAATCATCTCTTAGCATCACATCGGGACAATACCATGTTTAACCCCCGTGGTAGGGTTATAAACCACCATTATACCCGTGGCTGGGCCATATTCCATGTTTTACCCCTATGGTAGGGTTATAAACCACCATTATACTCGTGGCTGGGTCATTTTCTATGTTTCACCCCCGTGGTAGGGTTATAAACCACCATTATACCCGTGGCTGGGCCGTATACCATGTTTCACCCCCGTGGTAGGGTTATAAACCACCATTATAACCGTGGCTGGGCCTTAACAGAAACAGAACGGATTTCATCGAAAATCCGGTTACAAACATATACAGAATCAGAACTTCATGCCAAGATTTTCAGATGATACATCATGTCTAAACAAAAACACTGAAAAGCTTCAGATCATTTCACATGTTCGAGATAAACAAAAACAAAATATTATCATTTGTTCATAACAAAACTTTTAGCATTTCTTATTCGCTCTTTTACATAATTCAGAAACAAAGTGCACAAAACTAGCTCATGTCTACACCAGTCATGACAGAAAACACTTTCTTTTATATTGAATTTATACATATGCAGAATAAACATTTGAGGTTGATCATCTCTTTCAAAAAAAATAAACACATTTATTTTCAAAGTCAACCTCCTTTTATTTATTTTATGCAAAACTAATATATGAACCCCGCTTACCTGACTTCTTCGTATTATCAACACCTTGAGCCGGAACTCTAATAGTAACACCACCTAAACAAAAGAACATATATCCAACATTTAATAACCAATCTAGTAGGCTGCTATTTATTAAGTAATAAATCAAAACAATCCCTTCACAACTCAATAACTATCCTAACAATTAAACCCGAACAACTCTCTTCACCCATTCGCATTTAAAACCCGAAACAACCACCTTCTATAACACCAAACCAATTATAATTATTTCCAAAACCAACAACAGTAACTCCATTAATTAAAACATAATCCAACCCAAACCACTTCCAACCTTTGAATAAGACAATTTCAGTGCACGCATCATTACTCTAATCATTCAATAATTCAAAACTTGCACGAAACTTCAATACAACCAGTTCCAAAACATCCATTGTTCACACCAAAGAGTCTGAAATAATATTTCAAACACCGTCTCACAAAACACCCAAGATTATACCCCTCAACATCCTTAATTCTAACACACTCCACTGCTCTAACAATTAAAATACATCAACCCAAAATAAAAGTCACAAAATTTTCTACTGAAATAAATTAATGGTCTGCGTAAAGGGGAAAATTGACTAAATGTGATGCACGGCTAAACAAGCAGCGTGCCTGTGTGCGTCAAAACAGAGCAAAACCGAAGATGGTAATGAGGCCCGTAAGAGTAAAACCGGAAGAAGAAGGAAGGAGAAGAAGTAAAATAAAATAAACAAAAGAGAGGAGTTACCAATCTCTGTTCAAGAAGCCGAAAAAAAATCTGCAATGGAAGAACAATTTGAAGTTTCAAAACCTTGAGTTGAGCACACGGTGAAGAGATGAAGAAGAAGAAAAAACAATGAGAACCCGATTGAACAATCTGTAAAAATGAGTAATAACCGAACCTTGAGTGTGAAAGGAGATGAAACACAACTCCTGGAGTCGTGGGTTGGTGCGCACGGGTGAATGAGATCCGGAATTGCAGAGAAATGGGGGAGGCAACTCGAAGAAGAAAAACAGTGTTTCCGTAAAAGGAAATTTAATCCCTTCACCCAAACGGCGCCGTTCGGTCTTACCTTAACCACTCGTGGGCTGGGCTTCTCCAACGGGCTGGGCTTAAAGCCCGGTTGTTACATCCTCCCATGATTGGTCGAGCTAATAGGGAGGTTTTTCGGAAAAAGGTGTGGATGAAACTAAAAACCTGGAAATAAAAGCTACTGTCACAAGGGGAAGGAAGTCCTCATTAAGGCAGTGGCTCTCTCGGTTCCAACCTTCTCCATGAGCTACTTCAAACTACCTACTTCCTTATGCTCATAATTGGAATAACTTATGGCAAGGTGTTGGTGGGGGCAAAAGGGGGAAGAGAAGAAGGTCCACTGGGTGAGTTGGTCACGAATGTGTACCCCGAAGGTGGAAGGTGCCATGGGCTTCAAGGATCTCTGATCTTTTAACATGTCCCCACTTGCTAAACAAAGTTGGCGTCTCCTGCAGGAGGAAACGTCTCTACTGCACCATGTTTACAAAGTAAGATACTTCCCTCGACATCATCTCTGCCAAGCTAATTTAGGCCAGAATCCATCCTATGCTTGGCGTGGAATTCGGGAGGCTACTAAGATCCTTGAGGAGGGTTGCATATATGCATGGTGGGGGATGGATGCTCGATTGATATATGGATAGATTATTGGATCCCAGGTGTTAAGCCAACAAGCCATGAAAGAGGAGGATTAGCCCTTCCTTCTTTGGTTTCTTTAGTTTCCAACCTTATCGATCCAGATACCAAGTTGTGGGATCTGTCAAGAGTGAGGAGTCTATTTCCTCCTCAAATAGTGGTTGAGATAACCAAATTGTGGCTGAGTATAGAGGCCCACAAGGATAAGCTGGTATGGAGGGAAACTCAGGGTGGCAGGTTCAATGTGAAATCAACTTATAGATATATCAGAAGTCAAGCACAAGCGTAGAGAGGTGGGGAATGTTCCGTTGCCAATAGCCAAAAGATGGTTTGGAAAGGCATTTGGAACATGCAGATCCCTTAGAATAAAAATCTTCGCGTGGCGAGCTTGTAAGGAGAGCCTCCCAACCGGGAGAAACTTGAAGAGTAGACAGGTCCTCTCCAATGACCAATGCCAATTTTGTCACCTCCAAACAGAGGATACATCACATGCCATGGTGATGTGCCCTCAACTTCAGGCAGCCTGGAGTAGTTTGTCTAGGTTGGTGGAATTGGAAGTTCTTGAGACTAGTAGCTGCTTCACTGATAAGGTCTTCCAGATCTGCTAGAGAGGCAAGAAGGAGGACATGGAAGTGTTTGTGATGACAACTTGAAGTTTCTGGTACAGGAGAAACCAGTGGTTCCACGAGGGGAAATGTCTATCTCCAACACAGTCTCTAGAACATGCTTGGTCCCTACTTAGTGCGCACCAAAATGTCACACGAGTGGAAAGGAGTGCAGAAAAGCATACGGTGAGCTGGTGCAAACCTCCTCTAAGGGTTTTAAAGCTGAATGTCGATGGGGCCATCTTCCCGGATCAACACAGAGTAGGGGTGGGGATTATTCTAAGAGACAATGCAAGCACTGTGTTGATGGCAGTTAGCATGAGGGAATCCGAGGTGAATGATCTAGCTAAGATAGAGTTGGTGGCTATGTTGAAAGGCCTCCAATTATGTCTCACGATGGACATTAAGGACCTAATACTGGAGAGTGACTCCCTCCTTACCGTCAACCAGCTGAACGAGGACACGAACTCATGGTCTTTTCTTGGGAACATCATTAAGGAAACTAAGCATCTCCTCACAAGGTTTAGGAGCTGCATTGTGCGACATATTGGTTGCATGCGTCATTTGGTAGCTCACAGGTTAGCAAGGTATGCGTGGCATATCCAAGATGTATCAATGTGGTCGGGCTCTTGTCCAGATTTCGTGAAAGAAGTTGTACGGGTGGACAGTGCTTTGTAACCAATCTATTGTTTTAATGAATGCAGTTTCTGTTATCAAAAAAAAAAAATTACTCTTCCTAATGAATGGAAGTTAGATAATATAAGTCCATTATCTAAAATAGAAAACAATGTTATAGATGATTTAGAATACATAAACCAAAAGACGGATGGATTAGTCCAAATAGCTTTTCAACATTTTAGAATATCGTTCTCACATTATTCTTCACCAACACCCTCTAGTTACCACACACCTAGATATGTCCTTACTTCAACTTCTCATAATAGATCCTAGAACTTGGACACCAGGTTCCAGAATCAGGACACCTAGATCCCGGAAGTTATTCCTGGAAATATTATTGACAAACCTGTATATACTGTTAATACTAGTATAGCATCTACCTCTTATAATCCTAAGCAACTAAAAGAACCCTCTTCTCCAGCATATTCACAAGTAGTTAGAGAGGATGCTCAAATATACACCCTTAGTTAGGAAGATTTCAAGATTAATAAAGAATATCTTAAACAAGATTATATGAAAAAAGAAAATAATCAAAGGAGATTATTATTCTTCTCTTCTTAACTTTTACAAAAATGGAACAAGTTTATATTCAAGAGAAATATTATAAGTACTGAAAAGAAATACAAACTAATATACCTTTCTTTACATGGTTTGAAATCTATAAATCAAACCAATTATCAACCATAAATAGGAATATTAATCAATGGATTAAGGAAGAGAGTAATCAAATTGTTTATGACGAATATCCCTCATTTTGAGGGATGAGATTTGATAACATATTCTCATTTCATGATCCAATTTAATTAATTGAAATGCTAAACAATGCTCCAAGAACGCTCCAAGAATGGCTTTCTTCTTGAAAGTTTTTTCTTGCTACGTTTGACGCAAGTAATGCCTGCTGCTGCTAACAACGGAGGTCGACGGCTCTTCGTGGATCTCGTATCGGTGGTTCCTCAGCCTCTTCCAGAAATTTCTGTGGCGCATCGTCTTCCGAAATCCAAGGATGGCAAAATCTTTTTCCAATTTTCTAAGGAGGAAATCCAACGATCTGCCGAGCCTTTTCGGTACTCGATTGTTTTGAAGTTTTTGAGGAACCGACCATCCTTGGATGCCATTAGGGCCTTCATTCATAAGCGATGGAATCTTGATGGCATTCCAGTCGTTTCTAATATGAGGCATCCTCGGAATGTTTTTATCAGAATGGATTCGGAAGAAGACTGCATGAAGGCTCTATCTCGTGAAGTTAATGATATAGACGGGATTCCTTACCGTCCATTTCACTGGACTCCAGACTTTAACGAAGAAGAAGAACCCTCGATTGTACCGGTGTGGATTGTACTTCCAGGTTTGCCTCCTAACTATTATCATGAGTCCTTTCTTAAAATTCTTACAGCCCCTATTGGTAGATTTATTAGAAGTGATAACTCTACTCGTTGTGTTACTCAAACCGATGGTACTCGTATTTGTGTGGAAATGGATGCTGCAAAGAAACCTTTACCTTATTTTTGGATTGGGATGCCTAGTCTGGGAACTAGCCGAAAGCAAGAAATTATATATGAAACTTTGCCGGCGTTTTGTTCTAAATGTAAAATACAGGGGCATAATTTAAAGACTTGCCGTGGTGGGAAAAAGAGTGCAGGAAGTAATGTGTGGGTTCGGCAACAAGAACAGATTGTGGAAGAGCCGACGGACAAGATTAATAACCCAGTTGTTGAGGATACAGAAGTTGAAACAAACAAAGCAACTGAGGAGAATCGGGTGTTAGGTGATCCCATTCTTTTGGTTGAGGAGTTGGAACCGGAAAAGGATCAAGAGGAAAATCTTGAGATTGTGGATCTTGCAGAAGAAATGAACCCAGGAAGTTTTGAAGGAAAAATGGATTGCTCGAACCGCTTAAGGGAAACAGAGTTGGAAACGGACATGAGGGAGGGGGAAGTAGTTCCTAGTTCTGCAGAAAGGGAGGTTAATAATGTTCATGAGGAAGAGGTACATCTAGAAGATGGTTCGATGTCTGACCCGGAACCTGAGAAAAATGCGGAAGTATTTTTGCAGGAGAAGGAATATCATTCGGATGCAGAAGATGAAGTTGTAAAGAGAAAATATCAAAAGCGACAGTTTGAGAAAATCAGGAGTTCTAGGCGGGTGATCACTAGAACACAGAAGTTTACTCAATGACTGGTTCAATATTAGTCTGGAATATAAGAGGTTTAGGTGCTTCTAAGAGACGTTTACAAAAACTACTGTCTAAACATAAGCCAAAGATGGCAGTGTTGCTGGAACCTTTTCAGAGTGTGGATAAAATCCAGAGTTTCATGTGGATATTGCAGTTTGATAAGGTGATAACAAATGAGAATGATGGTGGAAAAATCTGGGTGTTTTGGAAAAATGAAGTGGATGTGCAGGTGGTCCGCATGAGTTTGCAGTATGTGTCTTTACGTATTACCGAAGGAGATTTTCATTTCTTGGGTAATTTTATTTATGCCAAGTGTAATAGATATGAGAGACAGATGCTTTGGGAGGAGTTGAGTTCGGATAGAATGGGTGTTGAGCCGTGCTTGTTTGCTGGGGATTTCAACATAATTCGGTCAGATGTGAAAAGGTGTGGTGGGCGTCCGCGGAATAGAGTTGCAATGGATGAGTTTAATAGATGGATTCATCAGGGCGGGCTGATGGAAATGAATTCACAAGGTGGTAAGTTTACATGGTGCAATGGTCAGCAGGGATTATCTAGAGCTTGGGCAAAGTTGGATCGAGTGTTACTTGATGCAAATTTCTTGTCTTTATTCCCGAATGCTCATTGTTTGTATCTTCCAAGGACAACGTCGGATCATTGTCCTATATTTATAGAATTTTTAATTGATCCTTTCTCTTATGGCCCCCCTCCATTTCGATTTCAACAAATATGGGTTGAGCACCCGGATTTTATGAATTTTGTTCAAAATGTGTGGTCTGAATCTGTCATAGGTTCGGGGCTTTTTAAATTAGCTAGCAAACTTAAAAAGCTTAAGGTGGCATTACGTGAATGGAACAAGAGGGTATTTGGGAGAACTAATAATCAGATTGCTATTCTTGAAGATAAGGTTGAGAGTCTTGAAAATTTGTTGCAGAGAGATTGGGATGATGATATTGAAAGGGAGCTAGTGAGATGTTCTAATGAGTTGTCTTCTTGGAGGCGAAGGGAGGATATAAGACTGGCGCAGATGGCTAAAATCAAGTGGGGAATGGATGGTGATAAGAACACAAAATTCTTTCATGTTTGGTTATCTAATAAAAGGCATAGGAAAATTCATAAGTTGAGAACTTCGAATGGGATGGAGTTTAATTCTCCGGAAGAAATACATCTTGGTGCCGTTGATTATTTTTCTGGTTTTCTTCAGAGATCTAATCCAGCAAGGGAGGTGCTTGATTTAACTAGTTTGATATCGTCGGTTATTAATGAAGAGGATTGTGTCCGGCTTTGTGGGATCCCTTTGTTGGTTGAAGTGAAAGAGGCTCTATCATCTATTCCTATTAATAGTTCCCCGGGCCCAGATGGTTTTGGCGCGGGTTTTTTTATGAGTTGCTGGGAGGTGGTTAAAGTTGAGGTCTTAGAAGCTATTTCAGAATTTTTTCTATCAAAACGCCTTCCGAGATTTTATTCGGCTTCTTTTATTGTGCTTATCCCGAAGGTAGATGTGCCTTCGGGGTTTGATAAATTTAGGCCAATAAACCTTTGTTCAGTTTTCTATAAAATTCGTTCGAAAATTATTGTGAATCGTATGACAGGTCTTCTTTCCAAAATGATTTCTCTAGAGCAAGGAGCGTTTATACTTGTGCGGAGTATTTTTGAGAATATCAGTCTTACCCAGGAAATGGTTCACTCACTGAAGAGGAATACACACGGTGGTAATATAATGATTAAAGTTGATATGGCTAAAGCATATGATCGGGTGGAGTGAAACTTTTTGATTGAGGTATTGAGGTGTTTTGGCTTTCCTTCTTCTTTTTGTGATCTTATTCGTGCTTGTATTTCAAATGTGTGGTATTCTGTGATGCTTAATGGAACGACGAAAGGTTTCTTTCAAGGGAGGCGGGGTTTGCTCCAAGGGGATCCCCTTTCGCCTTATCTCTTTATTATCCTTCAAGAAGTGCTTTCTAGACTTTTGAAACAAAGCTTTGTTGAAAAAAAGATTGGAAAATTTTCCCAAGCAAGAGGTACTCCTCATATTTCTCACCTTATGTACGCTGATGATATTGTTATTTTTCTGAATGGAGGAAAGAAATCGGTGAAGGAACTGTTGTTGGTTTTTGAAAAGTATGAAAATTGGTCAGGTCAATAACTTAGTAAAGAAAAGACGGCCATATTTTATTCTCCAAAAATTTCGTTAGTAAGAAAGAAAGCTCTTAAAAGGCTGACAGGTTTCTCTAAAGGCTTGTTTCCTTTTAAATATCTTGGGGTTCCGATTGTATTAGGGCGTCTTAAGCATGAGCATCTAGAGGAGATGATTAATAAAGTCTGGAACAAAATCAGTGGTTGGAAAATGAAATTATTATCAGCGGGTGGCTGTTTAATTTTACTTCGTCATGTGCTGTCTAGAATGGCTTTACATATATTTGCAATATTGCAGGTTCCCCAATCTATTATTAAAGAACTAAACCGAATGTTGAGCACATTTTTTTGGAGAGAGATTAATGGTAAAAGGAAAAAAAAGTGGGTGGCATGGGAGAGTATTTGTAAGCCAATAGAGGAGGGTGGTCTTGGTTTGCGGAATTTGGGGATATACAAAAAGCTTTGCACATGAGGTTTGCATGGAATCTTTTGAAAGGAGAATCCCTGTGGGCTAGTTTCTTTAAGGGAAAATATGTGGGATCTTTGATTTGGTGTCTTATTGATATGAGAAAAGGAACGAGGTTTTGGAAAATGATTGTCAAAAGTATTCCGAGTGTTCTTAATAGTGCTAAGTGGAGAGTTAGAGATGGTAATATTTTATTTTGGTATGACAAATGGAGAGATGAGGGTCCTCTAATTGATGAGTTCTAGATAGTGGGTAATCCGATGTTGAAAGTTAAAGAGTGTAAGTTGTCCAATAGTTGGGATGTGGAGTTTTTGAGTACGTTGGTTGGCCAGGATAATGTGGAGGATATTATTGAGGCTTTGGCTAGGTGTAAGGGAGGATCTGATGTCTTGATCTGGATGAAGAATGATAGTGGGAATTTTTCTACCAAATCCGCTTGGGATTACATTCGAGTACAATGATCTAGCATGGAGTGGCATCCTTGGGTGTGGCATAAGTTACTTCCACTTAAAATTTCGGTTTTAATGTGGAAAGTGTGGAACATGGCCTTAAGCGTAGATGATCGTCTTCGGCGCATTGGGATCCAGATAGTTTCTCGCTGTGATTGTTGTGATGAAGGTAATTATGAAGATCAAAATCATGTGTTACTTATAGGTGAGTTTGCATCAGCAATATGGCATTTTTATGGATCTATTTTTGGTATTCCTATTGGTCGTACTTGGAGGGAGACGGTGCAAATTTGGTTTCGACGGTCATCTTCTAATTCTCAACTGGGAATAATAGTGGGGCTTTTACCTTCTATTATTACTTGGCATCTTTGGAGTAGACGATGTACTGCACGTATGGAGGGAAGGCTTCAGTCTATTTTTTCGGTTCGGCTTTCTATTAGTAGATGGATGGGATTAGTAGTTCGAGATATGAAAAAGGTTAGCAAATGTTCTAGACATGATTCACAGGTGTTACAGTCATTGAATATTCCAGCTTTGGTTCCTGATAGGAAGCATTTAAAGCTAGTGGCTTGGAAAAAGCCAGCTCAAGGGTGGTTTAAATTGAATACAGATGGGAGTAGTCTTGGTAATTCAGGTTCTTCAGGGGTGGGCGGTATCATTAGGAACGATCGAGGTCTTATGGTTTATGCTTTTAATTCTTATATTGGAGTCGGAACCAGCAATAGAGCGGAGTTGTTAGCTGTTCTTCAGGGACTCAAAGCCTGTAAGGAATTGAGGATTAATTTTGTAGAAATTGAATTAGATTCTAAAGTGGTGATTTCGTGGTGGAATAGGAGAAGGTGTGGTGTGTGGTACTTGGAAGATTTTTGGGAAGATACGTTGGCTCTTATGGATTCTATGGTGTGCGTATTTCGTCATGTTTATAGAGAGGGAAATAAAGCTGTAGATTGGTTGGCCCGGAGTGGTGCGTCGGGTATTAATTCTGAGTGGAGATTTGTTAGGGAGGTGCCTAGGGTGCTTCGTGGTTTAATCCATTTGGATATTCTGGGTTTGCCTTCATTGCGTTGCCGTTAGCGTCATGTTCATGCGGAATGGTTCTTGCTTGGTTGTCCTTTTTAGTAAGTTTGTAATTTTGTTTGTAATTTTGACACCTGGGAGGGGAATTTTTTGTAATACTAGGTCTCGGTCTGTAACCACGGTATTCCTCCGCCAAAAGTGAGGGCTATTAATAAAATTTGGGAAGGGGTCACTCATGGACAAGTGATCTCGGCTCTTCTATAAAAAAAAAAAAAATGATCCAATTTAATTTTGTTTTGAGGAAGAAAATAAGAAGTAGCGGGCGATGTTTTAATGCGAGTGGATAATCATTTTATAATGAGAAAATCTTAAAACTTTCTTGGAAAGGGAGAGGAAGGAGAAGAGATTTAGATATCATAACAACAATATAAACTATATACCAATATCAATAGCCATTGGCTCTGATACAAATAACGTATCCCAGGTAATATATATATATATATGTAATATATATTATTTTTATAATATATATTACATATATATTACATTGGTATCCCATGTAATATATTGGTATATATTTTATATTGTTGTTATGATATCTATTATTTTTATGGAATATTATTTTGCTCATAGTGTTGGTTATCGTGATCTTTATGATTTAAAATGTTTAGATTATAATACAAGACTTGAATTAAAAATAATAATAGATAGAATAAATGATCTTAATAAAAAATAAAAATTAGGAAAACAAGATAAACAAGCAATGATTAACAGATATTGGGTATTTAAAAGTAGACAGACAACAATAGATGAATGGAATGATCATTGTAATTTCTTAAAAAATTAAATTAAAAGTATAACGAATCATTTGAGTATCCTTGCATTATATAAAAAAAGTGTAAAAATTCACTGATATAGATTTTTAACAACGATGGACTATAAAGAGTCTAGTGTTGGTAAGCCATGAAGATCCGTTGGTTAGCCCGTTTATGCTACAGAGCTTTAAGTGTGGTCCCAATGGTGTTCCCACAAGATCTTAATATAGGAAATCATTGCTTAAAAATTCTGTCTCAATGAATTCTTTATTTAGATCTGAATCCTCTGCTAGTATACCTATAGAACCTGATAATATCAATCAGGAGGATTATAATATATTAAATATAGAAAAAAAATTTACAAGATTGGACAATTCTTAATGTTCTAAAAAATCAAATCTGTAAACAGTCCACTTTTTCTTCAAAATTATCATTTCCTACTAATTATACTATTAAAACTGTAGAAAAAACTATTAATTTAAACAATGATAGTGAAACATTACAATTGTTAACCATAGATTCTATTAAACACTATAAAGAATGGAAATATTATTTCATACATATTGGATTAGTACAAGTTGCTATAAAACTTCCCACTAGAAGTGGATTTAATGCCTCAGTACTACTCTGTCTAAAAGACGGATAGACAAACGGAAAATTTCATGACTCATTACTTGGTATGATAGAATCTAGCCTGTTCTAAGGCTTGGTTTATTTCAATTTTTATCCTAATTATTCTTTTTCATTATTTGATACTAATATTCTACATGCTTTAATATTAAATATTAAAACAAGTGGTTATTATATGATGAAATGATCACATCCTCTAAGCATAGTATATAGGATCCACTATAAACTTATGAAAACAACACTAGAACCACAAGCTATTTTACCAGTCCAAAAGGTTATACATTATTATTACAATCTAGCACACCATAGGGATATTATCTTAGAATTAATTGTTAAAAATAATGATCCACAATAAAGAAAAGATTATTTAGGAAAATTAAAAGTTATTTTTACAAATCATACTACTTCAGTACCAGCACCTTATATTTTTCCAGAAATAGTAAGTAAATTTAAAACTTAAAAATAAAAAGTCACACTACAAGACTAACAAATAGAGATTAATGAAATAAAACAAGTAGTTAAAATCTGAAAACATCTAATCTTAAATTTGAAGTTTCAAATGAACAATTATTACAAGAAATTATATTATTAAAAATAGATAAAAATATCAATACCCCAAATAAAGAACAATGAGAATGCTCGGCAATAGTAATTAAAGATGAAACAGACAATTTTATCAACATCCTTGATAGGATAAATTTTTAAAATTGATATACTGAAGTGACAGTTTCTATTAATCAATTATTTTCTTTTACAACAATTGCTCTATTAGACACAGTAGCAGATTTAAATTGTATCCAAGAATGATTAATTTTTTTCCTTAATTAATGTATTAATGAAGGGTATTTACCTAAAGTAGTTTTGAAATGCATCAAGTAATTAACTTATAAGTTACTCAAGCATTTGAAGGTTAGGGATTTTAATTAAATGATTCGGACTGACTTGTAACCACGGACTTGAGGGAGATTTTCTTGGGCAAGCTTTCTAGGGCTTGACCGAGTGAGCAACACTTTCAGGCTAGATGCCAACCCACATTGTGACACCCCAGATATGAGCACTTAGACTTCGTTTGGTTACACAGATGAGATAAGATGAGAAGAAAAATTTTTGAATAGTAGTGAAACAGTGTGAGTTATGAAATTTTGGAAAAGAAGGGAAAAAAGTTTGAATAAAAAGATTATAAAGTTAAAGGAGTGTTAGAATATTATTTTTTAATATTATTTTTGTTTTTAAATTTGAAAAAGTTGAATTATTTTTTGTGTTTTGTTTAGAAGTTTGGGAAAGTTTTAATAATTAGGTAATAAATAGATGAAAAAGTTTAAAATTTAAAAATTTGAAATTGAAAAATATTTGTATTTAGATATGAGATGAAATGAAATAGTTAGAAATGTTTATAAAACCAAACCAGGCCTTAAACGAGTACGCGCACACAAAGACAAAAATAATTGGAGAAAGATTTCAGAAAAATATAATGGTAAAAATTTTGAAGTTTTAATAATTACACGGTGGCCGAGACTTTTCCAAGAATTTTCAAAGTTTTTTTCTAAATCAAACCAAATATCTTAATTTAAATCTCAAAAAAATTTTATATGTTAAATTTTCAAATTTTCATCTAATCATTACTCAAACATAAAAATCAGAATAAATAATTTTACAAACTTTAAAACAAAAGGTAATCTTAAGATTATTATAGCGGGAAACTGCTCTACGTTCGAACGTACAATTTCACTATTCGAACAATCACATAACATTCGAACGCAATTTATTTTCATAGTGTTTGAATAGAACATATACCATTCGAATGCTTGTATCGTTCAGTCTAACCCTTTAATGTTCGAACGAATGCTAAATTAATACCATTCGAACGTGTGTATAATTTATTTTTTTTCGAACATATTTTGCAATCGTTCAAACACATTAATCATGTTCGAACGTAAAATTGTAACCGTTCAAACGATATTCTGGGACGAATTTCAACCGTGACAAAAGAAATTCCCGTTCGAATGTGTTTGAACAGTTTCCTTCAAAATTCGTCCCAAAATATATTTTTTGGGATGAAATATGATTTTCGTCCCAATATATCTTTTGGTACAGTGTTGTTGGAACGAGCTCAGGACAAATTTTTTTCATCCCAAAAAATAATTTGGCACGAAATGGCTATAATTTAGGACGAAGATTTTCATCCCTAAAGAGCCTTTTTGTTGTAGTGAATTATTATATTCAAAAATATTCAAAATTTCCTCTCCTTTCCCAAAACCTATTTTGAAACAAATTCTCATGATTGTCAAATATTTTCATATATTCTTTGTAACCAAACATTGCCTTAAGACTTCATAAAATCAAAAAGCAAATGAGTGATGTTGGGAGACTTGCCATGTGGCAGTCAGCACGCATAACTACTGGCTGATTTCACAATGAACATAATGTAGTCTGCCCAACTAGAACCCCCTTCTCTTCTTTACTACACATTTCAACCATCACTCTCTCTCTCTCTCCAGCACTCTCTTCCCTTCTCTCAAGTACCACTCTTGGCCGAACCCTAGCACCCTCCCTCTCCTTCATTTTTTCCCACTTTCTCCAAACACTCCTCCACAAGGTCCATGGAAGATATATGTTCCTCCTAACAAGCATGGACTTTTAACTCTATGATTGAATCTAGCGGTATAAATTAGAGGTTGACAAAATTGTGCTAGAGAGTTGTGACACCTATATGCATGCTTCGGTCATGGTAGCAAGATGCATGGGTATAGAGCATGAAATATGTTCAAAAGTAATTGGGATATTTACACGTTATGGTTCAGCCAAGACTATGCCTTTAGCTGGGTTTCATGTGTTAAATGTGACAAATCAACCAGCTTAAAATCAAATATCATATCATTAAGAACGTGTGATCTTTAAATAATTAATAAGTGAAAATATGATGAATTATATCTCGAACTTAGGATTCTCGGCCTAAGCATGATCTTGACATTATTCCTAAGCATAAAAATTAAAACTTGACGAGGAAAGGCTTGAAGAACTATTAAGGATGACTTGATGATGAAAAAGAGAAAAAAGATGTTTTTTTTTTTTTTTTTTTGGCCCTAGCTATAGGTTTTGGGCTTGCATAAAACCATCGGGTCTTGGAAGTTTTTGTAGATCCTAAATGGCTTAACCAAGCCTCATGATGTCTAAGTTACACATAGTTAAAAAACAATTCAGCCATCCTTGAATAGTATAGGCTCATCACTACAAAATGCATGCTTTATGAAAATGCTATTAAATGTGGACGGGAAATGATATTTGCAGTCTTAGGGTATACAAGTCACGTGCACTCCCTTAAAAAAAAAAGTGAGGTATACAAATAAAAAAATCACGAATATTCCCCACTTTTGTTTTTTATGGAGTGCACACACAGGGCTTGCACGTGATTCTAGGATTGTATATAGAATTACTCAATGTGTAAAAGCCAATGGTTTATCATGCATATTCTAAATTTGGAAGAAATGAGCACATTTAAGGGTATAGTGTGGGCAAGATTCGGTCAAGGAGATATATGAGTAGTATTCATGCATAATCAGGTGAATGAATGGAGTAAATTTTGAGTCTTGTGGTTCTTAGAGTTGTTATAAGGAGTTAGGCGAGAATGTTGATAAAAAGCTCATGTAACTTGGCCATAACCAAAGAATGAAGTTTAAATGAAAAAAAACAATTAAACTTTTTAGGTTGAAATCATAAACTTGTAAAGTATGGAGGCTAAAATGCAAATACTGAAAAACTAATGGAACAAGTATAAAAATAAGAAACTTAGGGTAGCCTTGTAAATTTGGGCAAATCTAGGATTAGGTTTAAAATATCAAAGATAAGCAACTCGATTCCTTTCACTAATTACCTCAAATTTCGAAATCACACGGACGACCCCTCACGAAAAACAACCAACACTACATAACAATCCGCTAGAAATTTAATAGTAGAGTTTCATAGGCTTTAGGAATCTTGTAAAAAATCTGAAAGTTTTCACAAATCAACTCAATTGCATAGGTTTTAGTCTGTCAACATAGTCAGAGTTACCACTCACTAGGGTGCCAGAAGCGAGATTTTATTTATTTGAGGTAGTTAAAAGTATTAGAATGAGATATGGTCTATGACATTGGACTCAAAGAAATATTTAGGATTTTATAATGCAATAAACCTATTTCAGTTTTCGAACGAAGCACTTGTTTGAAAACGCATTTTGATTATTTCAATATCCTTCATAGTCAAAATTTTATAAATGATTTGCATATGGTTAGTATGATTATTTATAATTTTTACAGTTCAAAGTTTATTTTCACTTTTCTCATAGTAAATAGTAACCTCAATATTAGCACTAAATGCACTGTTTTAAAATCACATTGTAGAATGTCCAAATTAGGTTAGAGAAGTTTTATTTGAAAACTTGGCAAAACCTTAGCCACACTTGGTAAATATTATTGGACATTTGGCACCAAGAGGAACCATGAGATGAAAATGTGAAGGAAATCAAGGGTGACTTCATATCACCTACGCAAAACACTATTCCATCCAATTATCTATTTTGTACCAAACCAAATAGGGTTTCAACCATTGTGAAACCCTAAATACAAAGCATCCAATTGAAACTCCAAAAACTTGGAAGAAATCAAACTCCAAACGGTTACCCCAAACCCCAAACCCCAAACTTGATTCCAAACCCTAAATGGATACGATTTCTAGCATTGTGTTTAATCATTTTGTTAGTTCACTTCCACATGCTATTAATCCCTCAAATTCATGTTATTACATCATTATTCAACCCTTTAAACCTTGAAAATTTTGTTGGGCCAAGAAAAATTGGATTTAGGCTTGATAACATCTCAAACCTTCTTTAAACCCCAAATTGAAGCCCACTTGTTTAACGTCCACGAATTTGGATCACCTTGGCAAAGCTTGTTGGAGAATTTTCCTCCCACAGCTGGCTGACCACCCACTGCTTAAGCCAGCCCACAAATATACTTGATGAGAAAGCAAAGTCCACTTCATCATAACCACCTACACGGCACCTCAAGGCAGCCCATACCATGGGTAGTTTGCCCCTTATTTTGGCCAAGACTTCCATCACTCAAGTGTCACTCAAGACCTCACTTCACCCTTCAGTTTGTATAAGAAGAGTTCAAACCATTTCCTTTCTCATTTCATCTATTTTCCCACACGTTTTTCTAAAGAGGAACCTAGAAGCTCTCTCTGGCAGTTTTTTTAGCCTTTTTCTTTGCAGTTTTTGAAACCATTGTAACTAATTTCTCACAATGATTCCTTCATTAAATTTGTTCCTATTTGAGTCTAGTTTCTATGGATACCTTTTTTGATTGATTTCATGGAATTTGGTCAGTCAAAAGTTATTTTAACCATGGAAAACTCCTTATGGGGCATAAACTGGATAGTGTGTTGATCTCATGGTTATGATTTTTTTCTTAATTTTTTTAATTAGGTATTTGAGTTTAGGACAAAACTTACATGAGGAATATAAATTTTAGTGATTTTTGAAATTAGGATGTGAAATCCTTAAGTTATGGGTAAAATTGTACTTTTACTCTAAAAATATCATTTTTCATGTTTCTAAATTATTAGTGATAAGTTTCTAACATTTAGAATCCCTATTTACAGTTTCTCTTGTTTCTTACTTTTCCCTCCCTTAAACATGATAATTACTGTAAGTTAGCTTCTAACTTACTGTCAGATTTCTGTGTATCTATGTTGGTAAGGGAACTATTGTTATGTATTTATGTTATCCTATATGCCATGATACATCATGTATGTCTGTTATGCATGTTATACTCTGTCAAGACATATGTATCTGTCACATAATATATTCTATCACACAATATTTATCTGTTATACAACATACTCTATCACATAATGTTATTTGTTACGCGTTATATCATATCACGTAATGTTATCTATTACACGTTATGCCATGTTACGAAATACTTTTGTGTTACATGTTTGTCATGTCACAAAATGTTTGTCTGTTACATGTTATGCCATGTCATGAAATATTTATCTGCTACATGTTATGTCATGTCATGAAATGTTTGTCTGTTTCATGTTATGCACTGTCATTCATCTCATGTACACGTCACATTACTTCACGTCAGGTCATCTGTCAATTTGCTTCTATCATGTCATGTCTCGAGTATAGAGTGTGTCTCAAAAATAATATTTCACGCCAGTCAAGTCAATTTCAAATTTCAGTTTCATTTTCAATTTCATGTCATGTTATTTCACATTCAGTTCAAATTAATGTTATCAGTTAATTTATACTTTGGTCAAGGAGAATACGATCTGCTTGGTACTGCAGTCAAGGCATATGAGTTGCTTGGTACTATGGTGAAGGAGTATAATTTGCCATAATACAAAAATGATACTCATGATAAAGGTGTAGGAGCTACCTGAGTACCCTCATTTTCTTAATCAAAATGCATAATTTTAGTTACAAGAGCTAGCATTTTCAGTTCATATTTCAACTCACGTTCAGTTCCTGTTTCAGTTCATGTTTCAGTTTAGTTTCAATTCACATTCAAGTTTATGTCATGTCAAGTTTCAAGTTCAGTCCATGTTCAGTTTAAGTCATGTCAGTTCATGCCATGTTACTTGTCAAGTTATGTCATGCTTATTTACGATTATGATTAAGCATTCATTGGTAAACTATATGTTAAGTTCTCTATTAACTTGCTGAAATTTGTACTCTAATCTCACCGTAGTAATCTCAACTACCATTCCCTCTTGAATAGTAGACAATGTGTCAGGATCTAGAGAAACCACACAAGGGAGAGTGGATGAGTTCGAATAGAATGTGGAGCACAACAAAGAAGCCTATCCTCCATTTTCTGGACATCAGTTTGGATATCATAGTTGAGCTATGTGAACGGCTCAGTAAATTAGTACAATAATTTTATTTCCAGACTATAGTTATGGAGTGTTATCTCCAATACTCTTTATGTTACAGACATGTTGGACAACATTGTATAATGTGGTGCATTGCATCTTTATTTGTTATGAACGGGAGTAGGTAACCTTGTGTTGCATGTTCAAACGCTTCAAGTTCCGTCAAATTTCAAGTGAAATTTGGGGGCATCACAACTACTCATATGTAAGTTGTCTCTTAAATTTAGTAAAGTTATTTTTAAATGTAATTCTTTATTTGAGCCTAAAAGATTGTGTGGAAAATGTTGTATGGCCATACCATTTCTAAAATTTATGCATTTTAACAAGGAAAATTCTATATGTATTTAAGAAAAACTTACAAAAGACTTCATTCTCCACATGTCAATTATTGATATGCTGAAAATCATAAAATTTGAATTTCAAAATTTATAATTTAAAATAAAATTAACAAAATTAGTCTTGTAAGTAGAATTGTAAATACATGTATCACTACTCTTTTAAAGAGAATTGTCAGTTTTGGAAGTTAAAAAGGAAATAACCACTTCTGAAAACCCGTGATCTATATAGAAAATAGAATTGTATCCATGATCCTACAGTTAATTGGGAAGGGAACAATCCCAGTAAAACTCCAAGGCCACTAGGAGGATAAAAAAATAGCCACAAGCGTTACAGCTGAGTTATGGTGCAGCCAACAACCTCTGTTTGGATGCTAAGAGTATCGTAGATCATCTATGTATAGTAGTGAAATAGTTTATAAATAGGAGTAGATAATAGTGCACTATTTGTGAATAGTAGTGAAGTAATCTAAGAACAGTTGTGTTCCCAAACCAGCTTGCAATTAGGTGGGGAACATCTAATAACTCTACAAACAGATAAAAGGATAAAGTATTCATAGGTAAAACCTTGTGCTCAAGTGGGGAACACTCGGAGTCCCAAGTGCGAGTAGGAACCAAATTACATAATAAAAGAAGATGTATTAATATTGTTGGATTGGGCTGGCCATATACTTTGCAAAACACGTATTACTGCTGGATTAAACATGTAAACAAGATAGTGTGAATTTATTCACACTATGTTCACAAGATAGTGTGACTTTATTTGGTAACTTTGTTCATTGTTGTGTTGTAGTATTTTGTAGTTTGCACCATGTGTTTGATTTCTTTTTCTTTTTCTTTTTCTTTTTCTTTTTTTAATTGGGACAGCCGTGGGTGGGCCATGGATGAGGGGGCAAACCATGGGCGGATGTGGGATGCAGGAAAGGGGCAACCCCGACCGGTAGGGTGCGGGTATAAGCACCGCTAGACTTTATGTTCATGTTTTTAGTTTCTCTGGTATTAAGAGATTTTGTGAGTACATTCGACTGCAACCACAGAAAAGAATAACATGCTTGGGACACACATATTGCGCCAACTAAAATTGATTACATGTAAGGATACATGACCTAGAATCATATATGTGACATATCCAATCCTCTAGCTAGCCTGAGGCACAGGGCATCACACTCCAATTTTAAAAAAAATAAAAATAAAATCCCTCAAAATGTGGAGAAAAGTTTGAGGGAATTATGCTTGGTTTTAGTGGCAAGAAAAGAGGTAGAATAGGTCATGAAAAAGAGAAGCACTATTGACAATAACAACGACAATATTAATTATATGGTGTTGGTGCCAAATTAAAACACAAGGGAGGCTCATGAATGGTTTGAATATGAGAAACTTGCATTCCATCATGTGTATGTTCTTCATAAAACTCCACTCCAAATGATCTGAAGCCAAAAATGAACAAAGTTGTGTCTAGAATTACAATTTCTCCCCCATTTAGTACATGAATATGTCCAAGCTAATTACTTAATTCCCATCAATAAATCCGAATATATCTCAAATTGCAATTCCCATGCTGTAATACCCTACTCCTTCTTTCTTACGTACGCTTCTTCTTTCTAACGTATGTTCCATCTTTATGACGTAAGCAAATCCTGAAGGCAGAGATTATGTGATCATCTGCCCTTCTATCTAGCGACTGCGAGACTCGTCATGCGTGTCGAACCATAATTGCGTGTTTCAAAATATATCTTGTGACTTCTAGGGCACACCAAGTGTTTTAAATATGCTGGAAATATTTATAAGGAGTATTTCCAGTATTATTGAATTAAGATTTAATCTTAAATACGACAATCATAATATTATTGAAGAGCTCCAAAAATATTATAATCAATTGAAATCATTTTAATATTATTATTAAAATGATTTCAATTATTTAAGATATTATGAGATTTAAATTATGTTGAAAACTTTTATTAATTAAATGGTTTTATTCTCTTTAATATGTTAGGTGAGACTTCATCATTTTATTAATGATGAAGAATATTATTTTATAAACTAAAGTTAGTTTAAAATAATATTTACCTTAATTCCTCTAAGTGCTTTTTATTAAGTTAACGTTTACGCATTTTCAAATCAGTATTTTAATTCATCATCGTTAGATCGTTGCGTAGACCCCGAGACGAAGGGACTGGATTATAAAATCAGACCCTCTCTCTTTCTCCCTATCTTTTTCACCAGCCCTCTCTCTCTCCTCCCTCTCTCATTCGGCGTACGTAGTACGCAGCCCCTACGCCCGAAGCTTCTCCCTCGCAGCCCGGCACCGCCGTGCACCGATGACCATCACCTCCACCACCGTTCACCTCCTCCCACTCCGGCGAGCCTCCCCGTGGCAGTCTCTTCCTTTCACGCTCTCTCTTCCTCTCCCTTGGAAGTGCAAAGCCTGAACGGGCTCAAGGCCACTGCGCCGCCATGTGCCGCCCAATGGCTCCACCGCTTCCACGACGACCTCCCCTCCCACCAGCCATCATCCTCCACCGAAGCAAGCCCCTGTTGTGCAACCCTCCCTCCTCTCTCACTGCAAGTAGCCGAAATGGGTCTTTGACCCATTTCCCCATCGTGCGCCACCGTGCGCGGCACCCACGACCACCAAGTGACGCCGTTGACTTCCCTCTTCCTCCCCCTTCCTCCTCCACGTGACCTGAGGCCCATAGCCTTTCTCCACCACACGGGTTTCCCCCTCATGCATGCACGGGTTGCATGTCCTCCACCGTCGTGCGCCGCCACCCACGGTAGGTAACCACCGTCATTAGCCTCCTCAGGCCGCCACCGAACCAAGCCAACCACCCATGGCCCCTGATCTGCCACCCATGCACGCACACTCTCTCTCACTCTCCCACAGCCTTTCCTCCACTTCACAGCCTTGAACCGCCGCCATGAGCCACCATGGCGCCACCTCGACGCCACCACGAGATCCACCGCATTTCCCTTAGCAGAACCCTAAGTCCAAACTACCACTTTATGTGATGGGTAACCACTGCACGTGATGGACAGTCACTGCGCGTGATTGACCGCCACTGCGCGTGATTGACCGCCACTACACACGGCTAGAGCCACAGTGTTATGCCCCTCACCGCCATCACAAGGCTCACAAGCCCTTCCAAGACCACACCTAGCTATCCAAACGCCCAAATGGTCCCCGTACGTGACATAGCCGCCCCGTACGTTCTTTTCAACATCATCGGCTGTGACGATCAATGAGCAATGCACGAGTTATCCCGTCGATGGTATAACCCTCTATCCCTCGTTAATTATGTTAGATATTGATTAGTTGACTAGGTTGTGGACTGTGCTGTTAGTATTAATGGAGTTGTGGTATTGTGATGAAGTGTTGGGCATTCTGTGTAGTGAAGTGTTGGGCATATATGTGTTGGATGGAGATGTATTGTGCCGTGTAGTGTGCTGTGGAGTGTTGGGTGTAATTAGGAAGTGCGCTATGTAATGTTGTGGACTGTGTTGTAATGGTGGCGTGGTATATGTATGGAATGGGAACAGTACACGCTGAGTGTACTCTGTGTGTTTGTGGTGTAATGTGAGACAAGGAGAGTATATGTAAAATTTACCCTCATGGCGTATTGTGGAACGAGATGAGTACGAGTGGAGTGTACTCAGTGGCGTAATGCGTGTAAAAGGAGTATACGTGGAGTGTACTCCATGTGGTGGAGTGATGCACCATATGGCGGATATGCCATAATGGTGATATGTCGTAGTGTGTATGAAGGGAGTACACGATGAGTGTACTCTATGTGGGGTATGGTATATGTGGGGAGTATATGTGGAATGTACTCTATGTGGTGGACGATGCACTATATGGCGTGTATGCCATAGTGGTAATGTGGCGTAACGTGCATGGAATATATGCAGAGTGTATTCCATGTAGTGGAGTGACGCATCATATGGCGGGTATGCCATAATGGTGATGTGTCGTAGTGTGTATGAAGGGAGTATACGAGGAGTGTACTCCATGTGATATAGTGATGCACCATATGGCGGGTATGCCATAGTGGTGATGTGGCGTATGTGAAGAGAGTATATGTGGAGTGTACTCCACGTGGCAGCGACACCCCTTGTGGCGTGTCGTAGAGATAAGGATGGTTAAGGGATCGATGGGCGTGGAACATGATGGATAGTGTCGGGAACTGTGGAATAGTGTCCCGAAGTAGTTATGGCATAGCCTGTAGTCTGAGGTGACAAGTGTCACCGTGATGGACTTATGGCTAGGAGTATGCGCGAAGTAGCGGAACAAGTACAAGAGTGCACAGCGGAAGCATGACTAAGGAATGTCACGAAATGACATGACTACTGACAGTCGTGCTTGTGACCAGTGAAGTAACGGAACAAGTGTAAGAGTACGCAGCGGAAGCATGACTGGACAACGTCACGAAGTGACGTGGTTATTGGCAGTCATGCTTATGATGGGTAAAGTGTTAGAGTGTAGGAATGGCATAAAGGGAACGTGACGAGATGTCATGATGTGACGGGAGTACGTGAGGAACCGTACTCGTGATGAGTCAGGAGTTGACGTAGCAGAATGTTGGGTAACGCAACAAGGTCACAGTGTAGCTCTGGAGCAATCTCGGGCTATGTGACGTGACAGAAGGCGTAGATGTGAATGGAGTCTTGTCGTGTTAAGTGTTGGGATGAACTGTCAAAAGGGACGGGTAGCGTGAAAAGTCATGCTAGCCGGGTTAAGAGAAGATTGGTATCGGAGTATGGCCCTTGTCCCTAGGTGATAAAGGGGTAAGGTACATGTGTAATCTGGTTAGACACATGTGTCGGACGAATTCACCATATGTAATGGGTAATCTGTCATTAGTACAGTTACACGGTGCTTGAACCTCAGAGTTGGCTTAGAGCCGTGTGGCTTGTATGGATGGGAATGAAGATTTAGTGTGGGCTAAGATGCATGAAGGTTGTGACGGGTATATTATCTAGGATTGGGATGCGTGATTCCATCGGTCGGAATCTTGCGTCGGAATGTGGTTGTAAGAAGAGTAAGACGGATGTCTTAGTGTCTTAATCCTAAGGTGAATCATGGGTTCACTTTAGTGGATGAGCACTGAAGGCAAAACTTTGAGTTGGAAGATGTGGTGACCGTAAGTGGTCCCCAAAGGGTTTAACATAGTAAAGGGCACGTAAGTGCACGGGATAGAAGGAGAGTGTTCTAAGTGATGTGTAGTTCTATTTATAGTTCAAGTTGCTTATGCATTAGATAGAGAATGACGCTAAGGTATGTGTATGCATGTAGGTTGCAATCTGACAAGCATGAATGGAGTGAATGACATGTAAGTAGCATGGAGTCTAGGTAAGTTTTACGTTCATACTCTTCTAGAGTCTTTATAAGATAAAAAGAAAATGAAAACGAAAGTTTTTCCTTTATGACGCTTTAAGAAAGAAAATGCTAAGAGTTCAAAGGTATAAGTATGTACGGCCCCTCATTGGCGGCCCCTGTTTACGCACCCAAAGTATTAATTGTACGCATGTGAATGGATGACTATACGCTGTATCTATTGTATGTATTTTCTAAGAAAATCCATAAACTGATGAAAATGCATAAAAGGCATGACAACGGATGCTTTTATGGATACGACGAACCGACGCTCTCATGTGCGCCACGGGGTGATGCTCGTGGATGCCATAATTGACGACATTCAAGGTGATGCTTATGGATGCCATGAAAGCTGACGTTTAAGCCCATGTATGACCTTAAATGAAGTTTTCCACGAACGAACTGTTAAAGAAATGATAGGACTGAAATGAACTGAAAAATGAAAATACGATTTTCGAGCTTACGCCCCAAATGATGTTTTCTCATGAAAAGAAATATTTTCTCATGAAAAGATAGGACTGTTAAATGAAAGAATGAACTGAATGAAAGCTCCAGCTCTTTCGAACTGACATGAATGAATGAATGAATGAAAAGAAAGAAATGAAAGCATGAATGTATGAAGATACATAACGGCCACATGAATGAATGAAAAGGGTACCAATGAATGGGCAGATTGCAATGCCGGGTAAGTAGTATTGGAAGTGCACCCAGTGCTGCCCCTATGAAAGGGATTCCCAACCCATGGCCACGGGCGGAATCCGGGTCCAAAGGAAGACCGCTAACCCCAAATACACGGGGCGTAACAGTGTGTATTGGCCTATGAAAGTGATAAGAAGGAATGGATGTATACATGTATGTACGAACGCACGAATGCACGAACCTTTAAGAAATGAAGGCACTGATGGGAGACACGTTTTAAAGAAATGAAAGCTTTTGAAAGAAAAGCCTCGTCCAGTGAAGTTTTCAAAAGAACGCACGTATGCACATAAACATGCACGAACTCTTGAAGAAATGAAGGCACTGATGGGAGAAACATTTTACGAAAAGGATGCCCATGTTTAAAAGAGAAAAACCACGTCCGGTGAAGTTTTCAAACGAACGCACGTATGACACGTATGCATGCACGTAATAGTATGTACGAGTGATGAATGCATGAATGAAAATCTATATTGTTATATTTTAACTGTATGAAGTAATGCTTACGAGTTTTCGACTCATTTTAGTTTTTATGCATGTCCCTCCCCCCACAGGAACTACATGATCAGGACGGACACGGCCCATGGAGAAGAGCACGGAAGTCTAGGCACAAGTTTTAAACGTACGAGAGGCCTTTTTATTATAAGATTTATGTTTTCCGCTATAAACTTCTTTTATTCCAAAGCACATTTTAATTTATAAACGTGGAGTCTCACACCGTGGGTATGCAAGTGAAAAGTTTTAAATAGGACGGTAATTCCTGTCGTCCTTTAATAAAAATATTTTGTAAAAAATCTCACCACAAGGACGGGCGTTACACATGCTTAGTTAGAGCGACAACCAATTAAATAATTACATATAATAACATAATCGGAATATAACTTATTGAAATTAAGAATACAACTTATATATTTGAAAATGTTTAAGTACTGATCATATACGGATTATCATTAGAATTGTGATGGAATGCTGGCTTAACCGCATGCAATACCACCTCCAATCTCAAACATCTACAGCCAAACTCAATTTTTGTTAGAAAAATTATTCTCATCGGTTATTATTCACCACCCCACACTCTATGCTATGAAAAATTTATAAGTGAGGAGTGTGAAAATGAATAGTGATTGATGCATAGCATTAGTCATATTTTTTAACCTTTAAAAAAAAGAAGGGGCTGGGGAGGAGGGGAATGAGCTACCATGTGCTAAATAAGTAGCATAATTCGTAAGATGAGAAAATTCACAAATTTTTAAATCTTGAAATATATATTCCGCATGAAGTATAACGTACGACCAAATTGAGAGTTGTTTATAGAATCTCCTGGTTCTCACACTACAAGAAAACTGTTTAGTTGTGACCAATTAATTCCAGCGAAATTACTATTTAAAGCTAAAATAAGTCTGTTTTGGTCACAAATAGTCTTTTCACCTCAAATAAATGGCCACAAAAGCCCGTTTTTCTTGTAGTGTCGTTTATAGAAAAATGAAGATATTGCAGGGTAAAGAAAAAGGTGCTACTCAGCACCGCTTGCTAAATTGATCTTTTTATTTTTTTTATTTTTTTATTCTTATTTTTTAAAAATATAAAAATATATCAATATACTATAGTTACTTCGTTAATTATTAAATAAAAAATTAAAATAAAAGAAGTGTCAAAATGAGGTCAAATTTAGGTGTCAAAGTAGTATTTTTCAAAGAAAATTGATCGTACTATTATCGCACAACTCTTTTATATTTTTTTATAAAATTGAAATTCGTTTTGTAAAATTGAAATTTATTTTTAATAAAGTGACGATTTTATTTATTAATTCTAAATAAATTATAAAATAACCATAAATTAATTATAAATTAATCTTTACTCAAATAACATATTTATATACTATCTAGCTAATTTTCAAAGGTTTACACTATTATGAAGTCATGCAATAAATTTATTAGAAAAACACTATAGACGTAAATGAATCTCACAAAAAGATCTCACACAATGACATAGCGCACTATTAGTGTGCCACGTGTCCTCCCTCCTACTCCTCCCCCTTTTTTTTTTCTTTCTCCCCCTGTGGGGTGGGCAAAAGCTGCCGGCAGTCAATGCGGTACCGCAGGCAGGGACATAGGCTCGCCATGCACGTTTTGTACAATATGTTGTGGCCGGGGTGGTCGCGGCTTTCATAGCCGATAGCTGCTATCTATTGGATGGGGTGGTCGGGAACCACTCGAGGGAGAGCAGACATCGCCAGCAAGGGAGAGGGGAGAAAGAGGCACGGATAGGGAAAGAAAAAAAAAATAGAACAAAAATAAACATGGCGCATACTGCATCAGTGTATAGAATCCTTTATGGGACTACTTTGAATCTCAAACAGCACTCAATTTACTAACAACAAAAAAAAAACCCACTTTAACCATATACGGTCAAGACTCAAGTCCAATAGGATCAGTCACACGCACGAGATCCAAGGAATAGGATCTGGTCACTTTCGCTGGACGTTGAGTACGACAGCAGAAGCCAGCCAGCCACACACGAAAATGCATGCCGCGTAAAAGAGAAGTGGTCTGGAAGAGCGTGTTGCGTGGATTCTGAAATTGTTGGGGACGTAAAAGAGTGAGAATCAAATATTATATATGGTTAATATAAGAAGAACTAGTTCTTATATTCTCGACTTGGACGACTTCTTATATTCTCGACTTGGACGACTGATCTCAAACACTTGGATTTCATCATTTTGCTCAAGTAGACTAGATTTCCTCATTCAACATCATATTCTCAAGTATTAATTTCTTTTGCGATTGGGAATGTTCCAACGCTATCGAAGATGCTTTTGTTGTATCCAAACGATTTCCTTTTTTTTTTTTTTCTTTTTTTTTATGAAGAATCCTTTACACAAAGTTGGTACCAGCGGCATGAAAAGAACAAATGTGTATATATAGGACTGATTGACATGAATGATTCCGGTAAGAGAACTCCCCATGTCATCGTACGTGTGGTAGTGCACTAGACTTTGGGAGAATATATTTGTTAATAAATAAAGAAGTTATTTGCCTTTTCATTATAAGTCTTGCACCATTAATCATTCTTAATTATTGATGCAGTATATATATTTTAAGTACTGATTTTATATGTCGATCACCGCCGTCTCGTTTGTTTTCACAACTTCTCTCAACTCATTTAATCTGATCATTACAACTTTTTCAAATTCTCACATAAAATAAAATAAACAATTCAACTTTTTTCAAATCTCAAAATAAAAATGATATTAAAAAATATATTCTAACAATATTTTATTCAATTTTTAACTTTAATCTCAACTCATCTTATTTTATCTCATCTACACAAATAAACGAGGCTAACTATGCCACATAGCAAGTATAACTGAATATTACAAAACTTAGGGTGAAAGAACATGACGATATTTCTTTAATAAAGAATCGAAATAAGCACAAGTAGGGTTGGTTACTATTCCCTTTAGATTTTGACAACTTGGTATTTTAGACTAGTAGTAGTAGTTGGCAACCAAAACCAAGCATGTTTGTCTTCCATGATCGATGTAGCTGAGCAAACCCTATTAGCATCATTTTGGCAACCAAAACCAAGCATGTTTGTCTTCCATGATCGATGTAGCCGGGCAAACCCTATGAGCATCATTTGCAAGAATTTGCAGAAAATAATATAGTAAGCATGTTTGTCTCCCATGATGTAGCGCAAGATTTGCATAAAATAATGTGACTGCATTCATTGTAAGTCTTCGGCTTCAGGTCTGGCAAGATTTAGCATGGACTAGGTTTTAGCATCATAAGCAACAGACGCAAGGACCCAAAGGTGTTTTGCATTAAAGAACGTACCGGGGGAGTTGCTACACAGTCTTGCACTTGCAATCATGGGCGGAAATGAACAGCATCTCTCTCCTTTACCTCCTACAGTTCATTCAGTTAATGTTACAAAGATACCATTAGCCGTTGGTTTGTAAACTCCAAAATGAAAATCGAAACTGCACTTGTAAATATTACAGGAACACGACTGAATGGTTTTATTATCACAACAAAATAGTTTTGAAAGGAAAGAAAGAACCTTGACAACATGCAAATCTAGCAAGCCCAATTCTCTTATGCATCCTAGAGTACACAATTGCAAACATTCTATATAGCTTAATACAACCTCAAAACCACCCAAAAAAATAATAAATTAACAAATTCAAGTTTGAATTTCATTTCCAAATGCCTCGCCAGATCGATTGGCAGCAACAAATGCAGCAGGTTGTTTGGTCACAGCAGCCAAAATGTCAGCATAACCCACCACCCCAACTAGAACATCATCACTTTCATCCTCGATCACCCAAACGTGAGAAGCCCTGTGAGACAACATCTGAGCCATAACTGCAGCCAATGAACTCGTAACCTTACATGTCAAGGGGGCGCTTCTGCCCCTATACATGCTCCTATTGCCACCAAAACTTGGGCTATTGCTAAAGAACCCAATACTCCTACTGCTAAATTTCTTCGGCCTTCTTGACCCACCACCTCCATTAGCCAAATTGTTATTGCCATCTGTTGAATTCAGAGTGAAATCTGGCAACGACCTTGAGGTCACATCATCTTCAACTCCCATCACAAACTGTCCAGCAGAAAGATTGGCTAAAGCCCATGCCGCCGCCAAGTAATCACATTTCCATAGTTTAGTGGCAGAGATCTCTCCAATGATCTTATACTGTCCATCCGGCGTGCATTCCACAACAGCTACTGCACTAAGGTCTCCAGGAAGCTTTTGGGTTGCTTCGAGGGCTGGCAAGGAGGCTTCAATAGAGTAGTAGTTTGTGTTGATGACTCCAAGGGAGGAGATGGAGGAAAGAGGGAGTGGGGCCAAAGCACCAAGGCAACCAATAATGAAACGGATGACATCTTCTCTTGACAGACAGCAAAACTTACCACGGAGAGTGGTGGTGGAAGATGTGGAAGATGAGGAAGGACGGTTGGTGTTGGCGTTGAGGTTAATGCCACTGCCACTTGAGGTATCAATATTCTTCAGCCACTTACCATTGTATAGGATGGAGAATCGCTTGCTCATGCCTTTCCATCCCACACTTTTGGGAACAAGAAGACGCTTCACACCTTGCTTCATCATCTCTAGGGCGTCTATCAATCTTGCACCAGAAAAAAAAATGAAAAGAAAATCAAAATACAGTTAAAAAGGAGCATGATAGTGCATATCAAAGACATCAAAAAAGGAGAAAAAAAAGATCGTGCATCTTAAAGAGAGGATTCTCAGAAACAATCTAAAAGGTAAAAGGTTTCCATAACCCTTAAGATCATAGCAAAGCAGACCCCATGTGCCTGAGATGTTATTTGTTTATAAGGAACTATCATTATAGTTAAAAACCCATATAAAAATATCTCCCCATATTTTTTCAAATAAAATGTAGAAAGGGACCATTCTTCCTATCTACCATCAAATAATTACTTTACATTTTAGATTTCCTGCAGAGTCTCCAGTGTTTGGTATCCAAAACACAAAACTATAACCCCATTTACCAACCATATTACATGAAACTATTTGAAGCCGAGATCCATGTCTAATGGCAATACAATAAAAAGCAAGGTCTAGACATAGACGGGAAAACAGCCACACTATTGCATCCAATAAACGTAATGGTGGCCCCATTAGATTATGACTATATTAACAACATTGTGAAAACAATTTCAAGTTTAAGCCAGAGAATTCCTTTTGTCATTAACAATACAGTATGACTGATTTCTACCACATTTGAAAGCAGGTATAAATAACATTCAGAAACAACATTGAAATTTTTAGTTCTATAGTTAGTGAACTTACAAGTAGACTGATGCAAAAGAAAAATTCATAACTATTAATCAAAAGGAACAGTCTATTTGGGCCCCTGGGGCACACTATTGACATTTCATTTAAGAATTTTCAAGTTCAAATGGGACAAATCTGTCTCCATTATGTTTAGCTAGCTCAATTTCTGCTGTGGGATTTCGCACCAGTGTAAAAATAATAATAAACTACCTCTTACGTCAGCAGAAAGATTGGTTTATATCCAATGAGTAATACTAGATACAACATCGCACTCCTTTGGGTTGCTACACTGCATGATCCTCAAAACCAATTTAGTATTAAAAAAAAAAAAAAAAAAGCCATGCAACTCTTGACATTACGACCATAAATATTACCCATTTATACAGTTTGTCTCTAGTTTTATACAACATGGCTATAAAAGCTAATTTTCATGTAGCTAACTAAAAGAGAATCTCATCAAATTGGAGGAAAAAAAAATGAATCACAATCAAGCTTTACGAATATACAACTTCGATATTGGATCACTTCTGACAATGTCCTTACGCAGCTGTGTAATAATACACCTTTTCCCCTTTCTCTCCTGACAATGAAGAAAGAGTACCTAAATTTATTTAATTGTTATTCACTTCTTATGCAAGATGTAAGAGGGAACTGTCCTTTAACACATGTAACATTAGTGGTTAACCTCCTCTGTTATACATTTCTTTTTTCCTCAGCAGCCTCCTTTGCTACATACACAAATTCAAACCTATACCCTTTGGATTTAACACCAAGGATGATGACGGAAACCCAAAATTAGAGAAGGTGAACAATGAAAATCAGAGTGAAATTCATTTTTCCTCCACTTTGGGTGGAAGTATAAATTGCAATCCATGGCAGGTGTACCAAAGTAAAGAAAAGCAAGAATATAGGCGCTCCTGATTGATCCTTATAATCACTCACCTATATGACTCCAGCTAACTCACATGCATGCAACAGCATCTCATGCATACTCACTTTCACATTCTCTCTCTCTCTCTCTCTCACACACACATTCCCACATGACTGAAACTTCGTTGAGAAATTTCCACGACTGAAACTTTGTACATGATACCATTTCTCCGCAAGGCTGGTCCTCACTTCCAGCCATGCACTAAGTCCCCCTCCCAGCCATCTATCCACATGGCTGGTCCTCACTTCCAAGCAGATAATCTCTTTGTGCACCTCAAGCATGTCTCTATCCTGCTTCTAAATCCTCTCCAGCCATACACTAAGTTTTCCTTCCAGCCATCTCCCCATGCGGCTGGCTGGCCCTCACTTCCAAGTAGATAATACCCGTGTGCACCTTGTGCATGTCTTCTAAATCCTCTCCTTGTTTATTGCCATTACTCTGATATCCATTGATGGACCAAAAAAGAACATTCAAGAAATGAAAGAAAATTTAACTAAATAAATCTCATTTATTTTTTGGTTGCTTCTCTCCCCTGATACCCACACTTCCCCTTCCATATACGCAACCCACTAAAAAGACACCCTACAACAAACACCCTAGTGGATACTTGCCTAAACTCCTTTCACGTAATACACTAAGAAAGACCCACTTCCTACAAATAGTTGCTCACATGTTTGCCCCACAAACAGAGAACAACTCAGCCCATATTCAGCCATGCCTAAACTCCTTTCATGTAATACTCGGAAGGTTTGAATAGTGAGTTGAAATGAAAGTTGAATAAAATATTGTTACAATATTATTTTTTAATATTATTTTTGTTTTAATATTTGAAAAAGTTAAATTGTTTTATGTATTTTATTTAAAAATTTGAAAAAGTTGTAATGATTAGATGAGATGAGTTGAGATGATTTTGGTATCCAAACCTTAAACCCCACTTCCTTCAATTAGTTGCGAAAATGTTCTCCCCACTAACAGAGAACAACTCAGCCCATATTTCAGCTAACCCATTTTCATGCAGTCATTATTCGGATTTTCCACGGCCAAGCACACACCAGGGCATATCAGGGGGAAAACGATCATTGCAATTCCTGTACTCTCCAGCACAAGATCATCAAAATTCATAAACTACCCAAATTGACTTTCCTGTCGCAGTAAAAACTTTGGGGAGACCAAGACACGCATGCTTGTTTTACCAATCTAAAAGGAAAAAAGGCAGACTTCATGAAAAGAGCATGATCACTAATTAAAAGAGAGGAGAACCTTTCTTCTAAGTACATTCAAATTAAATTCATATAATGCTCATAGCGAAATCGGGGAGTTAAAATTCTAATATTTTACGTTAAAAAAAATCATTGAATGACAGCTGACCTTGTCCCAGGATCAACCTGCCTCAACAGGGAATTATTAGGCACAACCACCTCGGAAACTGGGGTCTTCATGGCCTTGTCCTGATCCTCCAAACACTGACTCCTTGCCAAGAAGCCAACAATGTCAAGAGAACTAAGAATGCCCACAAACCTTTGCTGCCTCATCTCACCACTCTCAATCACACCTGGATGCTGGGAATGCGATCTCCTCTTCCACACCGGTATTCCTCCCTCTGTCGACTCCCCGATCGCACGTATCGCCGACTCGACAGTCTCCATCTCCAGAAACTCCACCATCTCAGGCTTCCCCACCGTCAGATCGCCCACCACATGGTACAGAAACACCGATGCCATTCTCAATCCCCGTTTGTCTACCGAAAAGCCCAAGAAAAAGAAAAGAAAATAGTGGGTTAAAGGAAGAATTCGAGAGAACAAATCTACGATTCAAGAAAAGTACCTGAAATCACTAGATATCTGACAATGAATAGTTGTATACTGCTGTTTGGCTAAAGAGAAGCCTGTGAAAACGCTAAGATCTTCAGTTTTCTTCTACTAGTTCCGCTCAAAGTTCAATCGAGATTTTCTAATCAGAAAGATCACCTCGATTTAATAAGTTCGGTCAATGAAGTTTATAACTTCCGAGGGGATCCAGATATTTGAAAGTTGAACTTTCTTCCACTTTCCCACCTTCACAGAGCAATCAACTAGAGGGGGGCCAGTTTGCGTTTGCTCCAGAAAAATCCAGGAATAAAATAATATTTCCTGCGTATCTTATTTTCCCGAGAATCAAGCAGAGAGAAGGATAAAGAAGAGGAAGTGGGTACCGGGAAAACCGGTAAGCGAGACTTAGAAAAGGGAGTGAAGAAAGATGAGGAGAAGGTGAAGTCCGGTAATGGGTAGAAGTCTGTGAAGAATCAGAAGAGTGAAGAAGTAGGAGCTGAGACAGAGAGTGAGAGGATTGGCCATTGATGAAAAAGCTGGAGAAGAGCAAGAATTCTATCCAAGTCCCTACGGTTAAGGCCCATGAAATAAAGATCTCTCTCCCTATGTGAAACAGAACGTCTCAAAGCCCGAGTGCGTGGATCCTGGTGGTTTTGCGAGAGGGGTAGAGACGCAGACCCAGAAACAGACAGACAGACACAGACACTGGCAGAGAGAGAAGGCTGTAACATGAAATACGGAAGATGGTGTGGATAAGAATCAACGAAGGGAGTCAAATGTTTGGTGGGATTGAAATTGCATACGGAAAAATATCGCCAGCTAGGAAAAACCGAATAATTTAATAAAATATTTTATAAAAATAACATCATTTTATAAAAATATACTCACTATATTATAAAAATGAGCATTGCTATTCATAAGTCCATACACCACACACCAAAATTTTTTTATTTTTTTAAAGTTTTTTTTTGTTTTATTATTCTTAAAATAATTGAATTATTCTACTCATAATTCATATACTACACATTTAATAAGAAAATAAAATTAAAGAAATCATAAAAAGGTTAGTGTGTAGTATATGAGGCTTAGGAATAGAATTTTTCTATAAAAATATATTATCAAACTTATTGTGTAGTAATCATTGCCCATTCTTTTATTTTAAAATTTAGAATTTACCTCTATTTAAATATAATAAAATATTTGATTTCATCTCTTCTCTTTAAAATTTAGCTTCGTTATCGTGAGTTTAACGGCATCAAATAAAGAAATACACATCAACAATCCTCGTATAGTCATATGCATCACGTTTGCTGTATCACATGATAAGTAAAATTAAAATAAGAAAAACCAGGAACTGATGTAAAAATGTGCTAAATTTGTCAAGTCTTTTGTGAAAAAGTTCATTATTGGTTCAGCCCTTTCTTCTCACGTGTAAAAATGTTCATTCACAATAGTTCTTTTATTTTATCATTTAAAATATATCATTAAATTTTATTTTTTTTTTATTTTACATATTGACTTTTATAATATATTATATATCAGCTTATCTATTTTTTTCATATTATTTAAATAATATTTTTTAATTCTTTTTAAACATTTCCTTTCTACCAATAAATTTGAATATCCATATTTTTTTATATTTGCAATATATTATTATATATAATGTAATATTGTAATGTCCCAAACCCGATTGGCCTGGAGAATTATTACATGTCACTTAAGAACATGTTTCTCAACGCAACTAAAATAAAATTCCAAAACTTTATTAGCAAAACTCAATCTCAAGTACTCTAAATAACCACATTGAAACTCTACAAAATCATTACTGCAGCAAAATAAACTAAGGAGTCCAAAATCTCCCGGTAGTCATAACAAACTAAACTAATAACTTCAAAAGTCTTACTAAACCCAAGCCCAAGATAAAATTAAATCTAAAAGACATTAAAACTAAAGGACATCAGAATTCCTTCTTCTAACATCCTCTCCCAGCTTAATCATGCTAACCAATCTAATCCAGATCCTCAATTGGACTCTCCACATCATCTGAAAAATATTATGAAGATAGGGGGTGAGTTATCAACAACTCAGTAAGCAGATGACATATGCTAGCGTGCAAACATGAGTATTTACAAAGTATAGCATGCAGAACAAAAGATTTTCCAGAGTTATCATGCAGAACAGAACATATTTTCAAAAGTAACAGAGCGATGGTTTTAAGACAGTAAAAACCCATAGTACTTTGGCATAACATAAACTGAGTATCATCATCAGATCAAAACAGAGCATCAAACAGAGCAGAGACCATGTTTCACCCCCGTGGTAGGGTTGTGCTAACCCCGGTGGCCAAACCAGGCAGAGATAGAGGTGAAATCTTTCTTTTATTCTTCTCGGAGCCCTAAGTGTGCACATAGGAAAGATCACAATAAAACCACTTTGTTTCCAAAGTGGGTGCACTCAGAGACAGAGAAGTTGGTACCAATCCAAACAGAGCAGAGCATAACAGAGCAGAGCAGAAACAGAGTCAGACACGTATACCAGTACACCATGCCAAAGGTTTTTAGATGAAAATAAAATTGAGTACCAAAACAGAATCAGACAGTTTACACACGCTGACAACAAAAGTCAAAACATCTTTCTAAATAAGTGTACAATTTTTCATATTCTCAATATCGCTCCCTTTTTCATATTTCAGAAACCACGTGATAGAATATAGCTCATGTATACACAATGCATATCAGAACATATTTTTCCTTTTACACACAGATTTCATGAATAATGCAGATAAGCGACCAAGGTTGATCTTTGTTTTCACAAGTTCCTATCACATTACAAAATATGCAAGTTTTCATAAAATCAACCTCAGTCTTATTAACTTATATAAAACCTAGCATAGGAATCTCGCTTACCTGGACAACTTAGCTTTTCAGAATTTTCCTAAAAAATGTCGAGTCGAATATAAATCGTCACCTATAAAAATAATCACATAATTTCCATAAGTTTTCAATCAATCACGGATTTCGATATTTAAGCCTAAACTTCTAAAATAACCTATTTTAACATATCAAAACTTACAACTCTCATAATCCCAAAATATATCATCACTTCCTAAAAATCACCAATATTCATCATGACCAACATCAAACTCAAAACACCAATATTTAAACCCGAAACAGTCAACAAATTTCATAGCATAAACCAATCTCACACAAACAACTCCATCATCCAATCCAACCGACTCCCTTACTCCTCGGACTGAATCCGGCACAACCAACCAATTCACAGTAAATAAGACTTAGCGCAGAAATACATTTAAATCTCAAAAGTTCTTTGGAAAAAATACTTACAATGCTATAAGATAATTTTTTGAAAGATCACGGAGGTGCTAGAAGCGGCAACGCAACAACAAAACAGTGCCAAATGCACTGTGGCCGTGGGTCTCAAAAATTCACTTTTGAACGGGTGTAAACGAAGACCCGAGATTGATAGGGTAGGGCTTAGGGATGTCGGTGAAGCTAGTGGTGGTGGTAGTTGGCCGTGAGTGACGGCGCAATAGGCAGTTGAAGTGCAAAAACACCAAAAACTGAAATATTGATGGTGGGGCTTCACCGGTGACAGATCGGAGGTGGGGTTGGGTCCATTGGGTTGCTAGGAAGTCGCGGATGATGTGGTGAGAAGATGGTGGCCGGAGGTGGCGCGACGGTGGCGCAGCGGCGCGAGGAGTGCCACAGCTTGGTGGTGCACGTGGGAGCTAACGGCGGCGCGGTGGGGGCTGAGATTACAGGGGGGTGGTCGCCGGTGGCTGGGGAGGACGGTGGGCCGGGAGGTGTCGCGCACAGCTGGGCTGGGTGGACGAAGGAACGGACGGAGAGAGAGGGAGGAGGGCACGCGGGAGAACCAGGAAGAAAGAAGAAAAAAGAAAAAAAAGAAAAGAAGAAAAAAAGAAAAAAAAAAAGAAAGAAAAGAGGAAAGAGAATATGTAGAGAAAGAAATGAGGTCTAATCCTCACATCTTAGGTCATAAAAATGATCCAACAGAAATGATTTTAAAACAGCAAGTGAAATAAAATAATTCAAACGCAATGATTAAAAATGAAAATAAATAATTAAACCCAATAATAAGCTAATTTAATATGAAAAAAAAATTTAAATGTATTACAATAATCAATTATAAGAAAGCACTTCAGAATAATTTTCATAAAATTAAAAACATAAAAATAAATCCACTAAAAATCCAACCAATTTTAAATTAAGAGAATAAATTTTTAAATTAATAACAAATAATCTTTCAATTAAAAATATACTAAAATACGGGGTGTTACAAATATAATATAATTCAGTCCTATACACACAAAATAAAAATATATAAAAGCCAAATAAAAATTAAAAATAAAATCAAAATATGAAGAAATTGGATAGATAATATTTCCAAGATATTTTTTAGAAAAAAAAATAAAATAGAGTTGTTTTAAATGATGAACGATAAAAAGAATTTGTATTGAAATGTAAAAATAAAAGGAAATGACGGAGTAAATGAAGTATAAATAATAATAAAAAAATTGTTTGAATGATAAACAGTACTTGCTATATGTAGCAGGTTACTGTAGTAATTTATATTTTGCATATTCTTTTATGTAATCGGATGAAATTCATTTTATGAACAATTCTTTAAATAATTTACATTTTTTATATTATACACAACCCATTAAAATTGCTCACGATGCTTATTACTAGGCATCTTCTCTTCTTTTCTGCTCCATTGTATATTCAAAAAGCCAAATAAGTTGTGGAATATTTCTTCCAATATTATCTACTACTTTTCTTTGGATACTCTCTACTCCCTATATTATTTATTCAAATCCAAAATATCTGCTGCTTCTGATGCTGTTGAAAATGTTCATCTCCCTCCAAGAAGAAGAGGTTGGCCCCTTGTTGGCAAAACCCTTCAATATCTCTTAACAGCCAAAAATGGAGTCCTAGAAAAGTTTGTATCAAACAGAAGGAACAAGTAAATGTAAGAGTTTTATTAAAACTCAGTCCCACACACCCACATCTTAATGGGTTTAGACTTGTTCAAATATTATCACTTAATTAATGGATCACAGTGGGATACTAATACTTATATTCTAGTCATAGTGGGACACGAATGTGTCTAGATTTCATAATGACCAGAAGCCTATAAATAATATTGAGTGGTTAAGGGTTCTCGCCTACAATATTATTGTGCCTCTAGCCATCGGGAGACACTTGGAGGTAAAGTTGCTAAAGTGATCATTCTCTCATAGTCAGGTTAGATTCTTTATCAATCTGAGATGGATGGGAGGTATGATTTCTAACTATTATTATTTATTATCGTGGATCATAAAAAATCGAAAATCCTTATATTTAATGTTTTATGTTAAAATATTTAACATGTGGTATTAGAGCGTCAGGTTACAGATATTTTATGATTTCGATAAAATATATAGTAAATAAATGTCTACTTGATTTTATATGTGCCTCTGTGTATCTCTCTCGATTTTTATCATGTTGTGGTTGGCTGAAAACACTATGTGTCCTTTTTATCTCGAAAATAAATTTACGATGGTGTTTGAGAATTTCATGTGACTGATTTCAACTCTCAAATTAAAATTTTCGCAGAGATATTCATGCCAAAGTTTTGATTTTTTGCTTGAGTTTTATTTTCCTCTTCTTTTGTTTGTACTATATTTGTGGTGGGTTGAAGACAGAGTTGAGATAGGGGTCGCCGTATAGGTTAGCAGTGGGCAGCGTGGAGGTGGTCGGAGTGCCCTCGTTGGTACTCCGGGATGGAAGAACGGAGCCACCGCTATAAAGACCCTCTCGGTTTGGTGGCTTGATCTATCTCTAAATTGAGTTTTTGGAAAATAAAACTATGAAGTACAGTGTTTGACGATCCAAGGAGGTTGAGAACCTCCTCACCTATGCCTATGTGACGGCGGCACAGAGGGCTTTAAAGCCCAATGGTCGTTACAGTGATTTTGGTAAACTAACAGAGAAAAGAGGTGGACAACGGCAGCGGGAGGAGGCAAGGGATGCCATGCTGACCTCTCCTAGATGGTGACGCCTACAGCTGTGCCAAATCAGTGGTTGGAAAACTAACAGGTGCGGCAGCTACTTGAGGGAAGAAGAAAGGTGAAACGAGTAGGGTTTTCTTCAACCCATTAAGGGTCATGGGCCAATTATGGGTCATTGGGTTTAGGCCCAATCCAAGAAAATAAAAGGGAAATAATGTATATAAGCCAGCATAGTGGGCTAGAAAACTAGCCCAGCCTAATGACAGAAACAAGAAAATAGAATGCGGCTGAATGGGTTGCGAGCTAGCATAGTGGGCCACACAACTGTGGTCCAACATGAAAGTAAAACAAAAAGAAAATGGAAAGAGTGGCCAAAGAGTCAAGCCTGTACAGTAGGCCCAACCCAGATAAAAAGGTCACGTGTGACCTGACCCACGGTATCACAAATGAACCGGGTTTCAACAGGGGTTAATGGACTGGTCCGGTCCTAACCCGAATTAGTTAGATTATAATATAATAATATTATAAGAATATTATCTTATAATATTATTTAAAAAAAAGGAAGAAATAATTCTTTCCTTCTTTTCTTTCTCAAAGCATGTGCTTTATTATTTATTAAATGTATGAATTATCGCTATTAGTTATAAAATTCTTAATTATTGTTTCTTATGAATTTTATTCTATGGTATGCCATATAAATATATGAATTATTTGCACTTGAATTATAGCTATATGTTATAAAAATTCTTAATTATTGCTTTCTATGAATTTTATTGTATGGTAGGTCATACATAAGTGTATGAGTTATTTGGACTTGAATTATGGCTATTAGTTATAAAATTCTCAATTATTATTATTATTATTTTATTTTAGTGTTTGTTTGGCCATTCATATATATATATATATATATATATAATTGTTTATCCCATATGGGTTAAATGGTTTGTACCAAAATTAAGGAAAAGATTGGTTGTTCAAAGGTACAAAATTTTTCTTAATGTTAGATGCAAAAACCATAAAACTCCATAATAAATATGGGTATGATTGAGTGAATAATTTTGTGTGTTAAGATTAGGGTTTTTATAACACTACTCGTTCATCCATCAAAGTAAAGTTGGAGCGGACAATTTGTATTTCAAGATCTACTCCCAAAGGAGGATTTTGGTGTTACTACTAGTTCATCCATCAAAGTAAAATTGGAGGGAACATTTTGTATGTCAAAGTTTACTCTCAAAGGAGAATTCTGATGATACAACTAATTCATACACATAATTTAAAATTGGAGGAAACATTTTGTGTGTTGGGATTCACTCCCAAATGAGGGATCTCAATGACACTATTACTTCATCTATAATGATTTTTATTCTGTTATTATTTATGAGTGTTGAACTCAAAGCATTAATACGATTAAAATATTTTTCTTGTAGGAAGTATAAGAATATATTTACAAGGTTTCTTGTACAGAATGGACTCTAATTTAGATAAACATGAGCACGCCAAATTTACACTTAGAGTTTTAGAATCTAGTTTATCTGTTTTAAGTTTAACATCAATTATTATTGAGAATAGTGATAAGGTACAATGTTTAAGAAGATTGAATTAATTACTACACATCAAACTATAGGAATTTCTTAATTTTGTGTATAATGGTTTACTCCAGTGACATTATTATTACATTAAAGTAATGAGATATGAACAAGTTGGTAGAATGGATGTTAGCTAGATACAAATTTATTTTGCTAATTTGTACGGAAAATCAACTATATCTTTTAGGAAATCAAGGAAGTGATGGTGACGAAAAGGTAAGAGATGTGTCAATTGAATTTGAAAATAAATAAGAGCATATGAAAGTTTAGGTGTCCCAAACATAAGACTTGATTCGAATGGAAGGGTAAACTTTTCTTTTTGTATAAGTTTCGAATAAGATCTTATACATATTTATACATTTTTTGAAATTAAACTCGAGTGCAAATGTTTATCTTTATTTTGTATGTATAAGTTTCAAATCAAACTCTATAAATGTTGATACTTATTTTGGTGGTTGAACTCGAGCACAAATGTTCAAATTTCAATTTGTTTTAAAGTGTCATTTATGTTGGTTCCATTTATCTTCCAATAAAACTTTTATTTGCATGTCATGCCTTCATAATAATGTTTTTCTTAAAAAAATTTCCTTTTCACTCATGAGGCATGTACTGGAACCAAATGAAAAATGATTTATGAAAAACTTTTACAATTTTTTATATAGAATTTGAAACATAATTTGTGACATAAAAGTTTGGAAAATATCTCCAACAAAAGCTGTAGATATTAATAAATAAAATATTTTTCGCATTTAGACTTTCTAATCTTAGGATGTGTGTTGATTTATATAAGATGAAAGCCAATCAAACATATCAAGAAAATATGGTACAAGAAATTAGAGAGTTTCTTGAGATAATGCATATAGACGCATGCAAACCTTTTTCTCTATAATATTTGATAGATAGAAGTATTTCATTACTTTTAGAGATGATTTTTATAGTATGAATGTATCTATCTATATATTTGTTATATGAGAAGTCTCAAACTATTAGTAATTCTTGAGGTACTTCTCATGAGAGGAATTGTAGTTAAATAGAAATGTGAAATCATTTAATTGAATTGAAGTAGTGTTATGAACAAATATTAAGAGTTAAGCCACAACCCTAACCTATTTCGTTAACTTCTTGAAAAAATTTGTACTAAGATTTTTAAAGACAATCGTATATATCTTAGATTGTGTTTCTAGTAAGTAGTCTCAAAGACTTATTTTAAGTTGTGGAGTGATAAGATACCTAATTTAAGGCATATACATGTATGATTAGTCAATATAAAGTAAGACTTTACAATCCAAATGAAAGAAAATTAGATCGTATAACAGTTAATAGGTACATTGTTGATTACTTAAGGAGATTCAAATGATTTAGGTTGTATTGTTTTCATTCATAGTTTGAATTTTGAGGAAATTGAAGTGTCAAATTCCTTATGGTTGGAAAAATCAGTGAGAGTATAGAAACTAGTGTAGTGATTGTCGTGAAGTACATTATTGTACTTCGAAAATCCTTATAGTTCATTTTTCTGATTATCTCGGTGATAACATAGAGCAACAAGTAAATGATCATCTATCTGATCAAAGAAATACCACTAAAGAATTGGCCATAGAGACATCAGAACAAGTAATCTAATGTAATCTTCTTGATTTGCTATTTGGTTAGGCTACATAATATATTTTCAAATTTTGAATTTGAAATAAAAACAAATGAAAGTTTACATATGGTTTCAAAAGTTATACAAATAAGTGATACTATAAAAGATCGATGCATAAAATAGTGATTGAAATTCATGAATCAATATAAAGCTTGTAATTTCGTCTAAATTGTCTGAATGTATAAAAAAGTCTAATGTAAATGGGTCTTGGAGACAAAACCCTAACTTCAAAAGCAATGTTAAACGATATAAAGTCAGACTTGTAATTAAAGATTTTATCCAGAAATGAGCATTGATCAGAAATAGAGATTTTCTAATAAATATGAAATGACTCATTTAGGATTACTATAACATTAGTAACTTATTACGATTTAGAATTACATCAACTGGATGTGAAAACAATTGTAAAGTAAAAGTTTGAAGTCTACAAGAAAGAAATAAAAGGACTACTTAGAAAAAGTAAAAGATTTTTTGAAACATGGTATATGAAATTTGATAATACCAATACTATTTTTGAATTTATTGTTAATCTATATACCCCAAAGGTTAGTGAGAGTATATTTGCATTTATAGTCATATGTATATGACTTTTTAGCATGTATAAATTATGGTTTGTAGTGTGACATTAAAGTTATGTAATAACTTTAAAAATAAAATTTATGAATGAGACATCATTCGTAATTGGGATTGAATTTTAATACCAAGACGAAGACTAATAGGATTGTCTTAGTATATTTGGATAGAATTTTGAAAGACTTTGCAGGCTTGTTGGTCAATAGATATTTTAAAGATAAAATGTGACATGTTCAGTATTTTATAGTGTCCTCGAATTAATTATGCTGTTAAAGAAATTTTGTATATGATTGTTATAAGGAATTTGATGATTGCACAAACTTGTATAAAGTTGAATATTAATTTTTCAGTTGGCATCTTTGAATGTTGCCAAAATAACCCAAGGATATTTGACCCAAAAGCTGTGAAAAGAATGCAAGGTTATTTGCAAGAAATTAAAGATTATATTGTTGCATTAAGAAGAACTGATGCTCGAAAGGTAACTGGATATTCAGACTCTATTTTGTGTGATCACTCTAATGATGGAAAATACAGTTATGATTATGTATTTTGCTATCTAGTAGAATTATTTTATGGAAAAAGTATGAGGCAAGTCTCTTACTGCTTCTTGTGCAATAGGGACTGAGTTTGTGGTATGTTTTGAGGCCACAATGTATGGTATTTGATTGAGAAAATTTATCTTAAAACTTGAAATTGTCGACTTATAGTCAAGCCACTAAGAATGTATGGCAAGAATTTATCAGAGTATTTTTCTCCAAATGATGAGTATTTAATGAAATTTTAAATACCTAAGTGCTAAGAAGAAAATACAAAAATGAATATGTCCATATCAATAATGGGTTAATGATTATACTTCAAGAACATGTTGAAAAGATGAGTTTATACTTATACACATGATGTGAACATGTTAAATAGATCATTGATATGCTGAATATTTTATTTCTGGACATTGAGAGATTTCTATAATGGTTGTTTCCGTTTTCTTGTATTTCCACTTTATAGGTACATTAAATTGTGTGGATGAATGATGATAAGATAAATATCTTAAACAAACATGAATTGGAACCCAAGACATTACAATATTCGCCTTAATTGTCTCGATTGGAGATCGTGTTAAATTAAGTTATTAGTGTTGTAGTACATGGAAGGAAATTTGTTGGTTATATAACATATGACCGCCATGACTCGCATTGGTAGCTGATTTTACATTGATATTACGGAACTCATGTAATGTATTTTTAGTTAGGAAAGTTTTCCGAAAATAAACATGCACATTATGGTTAATATCCTATTATAAACCCATGAACGGAAAATATTATTTTATGAGCGTATGTGTCAAGTAGGAGAATGTAAGAGTTTTATTCAAACTCTATGTCACACACACCTGTATCCTAATGGGTTTCGACTAGTTCAAATATTATCACTTAATTAATAAGTCACAGTGGGACAAGAATATCACTATTCTAGTCATAGTGTGACACGAATGTCTCTAGATTTCATGATGGTCAGATTTCTATAAATAGCACTGAGGGGTTAAGGATTTTCATCTACAACATTATTGTGCCTCTAGCCATCGGGAGATACTTGGATGTAAAGTTGCTAGAGTGATCCTTCTCTCATAGTCAGGTTAGATACTTTATTAATCTGAGATAGATTGAGGTACGCTTTCTAACTATTATTATTTATTTTTGTGGATCATAGAAAATCAAAGATCCTTATATTTAATGTTTCACATTAAAATATTTAACAATACATACTGCCTCAAGGTATTCACAACCTCGTTGGCTGGAGAACCCATGGCATTTTTCTGCACAGCAGATGGGAATAAATTCATCTTCTGCAATGAAAGCAATTAAGCTTGTTCAATCTTGGTGACCTAGAATTTTGGAAAGAATCTTTGCCAACTAAAACAAAACAACCACGACAGAGGAATCCCTTACGTTGCAGAGAGTTCTTTCCCCATTTCTAAAGCCAGATGCACTCCAAAAGTATGTAGGGAGATCGATTCTTGAGGGTTTTCTGGGAGAGAAAGGGGAGAGATAGAGGGAGGAAGGATTTTGGTCAAGGGGATTTCCTGGGAGAGAAAGAGGAGGGAGGGAGGATTTTGGTCAACACTTGAGGGTTTTTCTTGAGAGAGAGAGAAAGAGAGGGAGGGAGGACGGAAGTGAAATTTTTTTGTTCATCTACAAGGCGATCATATGATTATTAATATGTGGTGTTTACGTGGCAAACTTCCATTGAAGGGTGTTATTTGGGGGAGATCGGTTGAATAGGTTATAAGTTATTCTCTTATAACTTTTTCAAATCTCAAAATAATAATAATATTAAAAACTAATATTCTAATAATATTTTATTAAATTTTAACTTTTATTTCAATTCACTATCGAACCGGCACCAAAATGGGAGTTAGTAAATAGTAAAGATATTTCTTGCGAATTGGTGTGAACGGCAAACAATCTATGAGATTAATTTCATTTGACTTTTTTTTTTTTTTAATCATTTATCATTGAAAAACTCATCCCATTTTCACTATAATATTGTTAATCCCATTATAAAAACACCCCTCTCATGGTAATAGTATGGGTTGTACTTTTTCATTTAGCCCAATTTCATAGAAATCTTTGTTCACCCCGAGATGCAAAATAAGAGATTAATTCAATATATTATTAAGAACATCTTACATTCAACACTATGTAGAAGTGTTGACCCCTTCCCACGAACAATGTGCTATGAAAGATTAGGCAATGAGGCAAATAGAGTGTAGCTAGTCAAATGGAATGGCAAACGACACTATGTAAAAAGCTAGACAGACATAATTCACTACCGGACAACAATGGATGGTTCATCCAACAATAGGTGAAAAAGAGGCAACGTGCGGCCAAACAAAGAGTAATGTGAGAATCACGTTGTAGGAAGCCTGGTTGACACATCTTAGCACCGGGTGATAAAGGACTTTTCGTCCTGTGCTAGGCGGGCAAGCATTGTGGTAACCGTATGAGGGCGAGAAAGAAAAACTGAAAAAACTGGTAGTTTTGGAGAATGATGGCTCGCAGTACAAGGGCGAGCAACTAGTTAAGTACAAGACCAAAACGGACGTGAGAAGATGCCCAAGAGGCGGCATGTGTCACACTCAAGAGGCCCATACTCCATTTGAGACATCACATCTAGAGTGAGCCTGCGGAAAAAAGACTACAAACTTGCAGGGAATATTGTTTGATCTCAGAGATATGTCCATCACCACGTGGGATGCTCTTATTAGGGAAGGACTACAAAATTGGATCCAAGGCAAGTCGGAGGAATGTGAGTGCCTTATCTCATCGGTCACTTGGTCTCTATAATTCTTCAAGTCCAGAAGATAAATGGATGGTCGAGATCAAAGATAAGAATGATAAGTAGAATAACTCTTATATAATATATAAAAAATCTTTGCGGCATTTATATCAACCCAACTTGGCAGTGACGAAACCAGATATCTTTAGGGTCAATTTTTGAATGTGTAACATTTGTCTGAAATAAAAGGAGTCAAATCTTAAATTTAATTTCATGGTAAATCGTAAAATTATAACTATATATAAAAAGCTATATCTCGGTAAAATCATTTTTAAAGAGAGCTTTGATCATTTCAAAGACAAAAAATTATAATTTACTATATAGATATAGAAATAAAATTTTAAAAAACACAGCTTAGTATCTCCTTTAGATTTCTTAGGACAATATTTCATGAAATAAGATTCATTTGTATCATTTTTATAATGATATTTTTAGAAATTTTATTTTCAATAAAAACTAACATGTGATTTTTCATAAGCTCATCTTTAGCTTGTTTATACAAATTTCATATAAACTTGGATATTTTAATGTCACATTAAGTATATAATACTACAACTGATACCTCAAATAAATATTTTCTTACTTAATGAAAAATAAAGGATAAAGTTCTCAACTATTTGTTCAACCAAAACGTCAACCGTAAATGACTTTTTCAATGTTTATTGCATTTTGAATTCCATATTAAGAAGCTTAATATCGTATAATTAAGAACTTTGGGATCTATATTAATAAATTTATTATTTTCATAAATCTAATTTTAGTTTTAAGCCTTTTTAAAATTTACACATCAAATTGAACGAATTGTTGAGGGAAAAAATTAATTTTAAAGGGGTCACGTCATAGAAAATATATTATATATAAAAATTAAATAAAATTTTGAGCTATATAAAAAAAAAAAAAAAAAATCTTTGAGAGAACATTATATGTGTATACGATTTTAAAAATTTTGAACACGTGAATTATAATTTTTTTGGAGGGAACAATTTTTATGTAACATAGAATTTTGAAAAAAAAAACAAAAGAAAAATCTTTGAATTATAAAAATCTTGGAGGCCATGGCCCCCCCAGTAGCCATAAGGTAGTTCGGCGACATGTTGCATGGAAAACAAAATCTATTCCAAATTAGGGTCTTCCCTAAATATTATATATGAAAATATACACTTCATGGTTCATCGCACCATTTTTTTTATTGGTGTTGTTGGACCAAATAATTGCAATAATTGAGGGAAACCAAACATTATGCCCATTAAGAATTGTATGTCAAATCACAGGAAAGCAACAAATATAATTATAGAATAATACTATATACAGTCGTAAAGTGTGTACTGCACAATCATTTTGAAAAAAAAATGAAATTTATTATATTAAAAAATTAATTTTTTGATATAGATTCTATATTTATTATTTTTTTAAATAATTATTTGACATTTATATACTTCACGATTACAAATATCATTTTTCATAATTTTAACATGCAAGTTTGACTATGCAGTATACGTATTCATAGCTCATCTCAACTCATCTCAATTCATTTCACTACTATTCAATAATTTTAATTCATAAATCTCACTACTATTTACAATTCATCTCACTACTATTCACAATCTATTTTAACTTATCTTCAAATCCTTACGACACTAATTGAGATAGAAACTCTTTATTAAAAAAACAAATTAATCATCAATAATTTGACAGCAACGTAAACATCCATCTGTATTAGAATTTGGAAAATGATAGGGTTACTACCCTCTTACTACTCATTTACTACTTTTTTTATATTTGATTTTTTTTATAATTTTTTATTTTACTTAATAGTTAAGGAAGTGATAATTAGTAAATTTATATATTTTTTTAATTTTTTCTTAATGATTAAGGATGTTAAAAAATACTTAAAATAAAATGATAAAAAAATAAAAACACTACAAATAATAGATGGGTAGTAGATAGGTAGTAAGCCTATCACTACCCTTAGAATTTTATTCAATCTTTCTCTATCTGGGCTTGCTTGCAGAAAATGACCCTTCCAACCCTAGTCTTTTCATGTTACACTGTGCAATATAATAACCTCCACTTGTTTTTGGATTAACAAAGAAAAAATAAACTAAAAACAAAGCTTATGAAAGGGACATAATTGTCTGATTAATATTACTCCAGAAAAAAAAAAAAAAAAAGACGTTTAAATTATATTTGGCATCTTTTTTAATAAAATTGAAGTAGCATTATCCTATTGTTTTGGATGAACTAATATAAACGAGAAATGTTATCTAAGAAGAAACTTTACAAAAATAAATTTATAAATTCTTATAGCTTCATATAATGTGTCATATATATTTTATTATAAAAATAATTTTACAATCTGACGTATTATATCAAGTCATGTCAACTTGTAAATTCACTTTTATTATATCTCTTTGTGGATGAAGTATTTCTCTAAAAACAATAAATAAGTTTATAAAATGGATATTTTATGAGACTAATATGATCATTTTATCCATCTAATTTCTTCTATCCTAAGTTTCTAGTCCCCTATACCCAAACACCATCTACATGGAGTGGTATGATTTGTAATATTTAAATTTAATTTTTTTTTTAAAATCAAATTATGCCATGAAGATTGTGTAATTTGTGTGTAATGCAAAGACATTCAAATAGAATTATTTTTGCTTAGAGAGGAATAATAATAATTTGTACAAGTTTCAAATATATAAACCTCATGCATGTCCTTTATAAAAATGTAGACTCCATAATGAAAAAGTGTAAAAAAATTATATATTTTAGTAGGGCTCACATTTTGCAAAGGGCTTGAGCAAGACTTATATACTTTAGGCTTATACCTAGCATTATTAAAAAAAAAAAACAAATCCAAAATAAACAAAGAGTAAGGACACATTTGGATAGTGAGATGAGATGATCTATAAATAATAATGAAATAGTTTGAATTAAAAAAAGAAAACACTATAGACATAAAAGAATCTCACAAAGAAATTCTACACACTAACGTGCCACCTTTCTCTCTCTCTCTCTCTCTCTCTCTCTCACTCTCACTTCACCTTGTGCCTAGTATCCCTATCCACTTTCCTTTTCTATTTTTTTTTCTAACTTTCCCCTACACCCCAATACCCCTCACCCCCCAAATAGCTAGAAGACATCGCCGACAACCCTCTATTGCCAGGTATGAATCTTTGTTTAGTTGTTGAGAAAATGAAAGGAGTTGATAGAAAATGGAAGGAACTACCGGGTATGAATCTCTCTTTGTTTGGGTGTTAAGAAAATAAAAGAAAATGAAAGGAAAATAATGAATTTGTAACTTGTTCTTTGTTTGGTTGTTGAGAAACTAAAAGAAATTGCAAAGAAAGATCACTAAAAGGGAGGGGCAAGGGAGAAACGATGGGAAAAAAAATTGCCTATACTGTTGACGAGGAATGAGAGTGGAGAGACGACGTTAGCGATTTGCTGGGATTGGCTCCGATGAATGACGTCGGCTATTTAATGGGGATGGGAACGCTGGTTTGCAATAGTGGAAAGGGAGGGGAAATGGAGCACGGGGGAGGGAGAGACAAAATTTCAATGGACGTGAAAGTGACATGTTAGTTTGTTGGATATTTTTGTGTCTCTAGCAGCCATCTTAAAAAGAAAAAATCTAGGGAATGGCCCCAGGGTGCACTAGACGTGGCACCGACCATGTCAGGTTTGAAGTCAAAAAGTTCGTTCACTTTTGGAGATCAACTCGGGTGTATTTTCGAAAGAAAGAGCAAAACTTTTGAAATCTATTTTAAAAGGGAGACTGGAAGAGGTTATAGATAAAATTTTTTAAACAAAACTATATATAAAAGCATATTCTTTTTGTTTTCCTCTCTTAGAGCATTGGCAACTAGCCATTGTCAAGTCTAACTTTTGACTAAAATTTGAGATTTTGGCTAAACCTTTGAAGAGGATAATTCATATTAGACTAGTCATTCTAAATTCAAAATAATAATATAATATTATATATTTTAATAACTTTTTTTATATTTTATAAATACACTCTATATATTAATTAAAAATATAATTTTTACTATCCAAACAAATTATTTAACATGAAGAAGAAAGGAAGAGAAAGGAAATGAAGGGAGAGACAAGATGGGGAGTGAGTGAGAAAAATGGAAATACTTTTTAATAAAATATTCTTTTGGTTGAAGAACAGTAACTCACTAAATATGATTTTGATTTTTCATTTATTGTAGCTCATAACTTAATTTCAAGTGATTTGGCTAGTCCAATACAATTGATTTTAAGAAAATTTAGTTAAAATTTAAACTTGATTGATATTTGATTAGTCTAATACCAGTACTCTTATGAACAAAAGAAAGAAGTTTGTCTAAAATGCAGCCGATCGGAACTCATTTCTCTCTCACTTTGTACTGTATCTAGGGGTGTAACCGGTCCGGTCCGATCCGGTTTTGGATAAAATCTAGGACCGAACCGGTATGTATCGATTTTGTATTTTTCAAAACTGATTACGCACCGGTTACCCTCCTAAATCGGTACTTCCGATTTTATCGGTTTCCAGTCCGGTCCGGTCCGGTTTTACCATTTTTTTAAAAAATGTAAGTTTCACAATTTGTCATTATAAATTTGTTTATAAAAAAAAAAAAAAAAACTAATTTAAAAAATATTGTTTTATACTTTTATTATAAGTTATATATTAGTATTAATTATAAACTATATATTTAATATTAGTATTAGTTATAAATTTTTAGTGATTTAGTATTAACATTTTATGTAATAATTTATAAATTATAATAAGAAATTATTTCATATATAAATATATATAATTATATATAAAACTTTCACATAAAAAATTATAATTATACATAATATATAAAACTTATATATATTAATATATATATATATAATATTTTGTATAAAACTTATATATACAATAATATAAATATTATTTTTATATATTTTTTTTATGAACCGGTCCGGTCCGAAAAATCCTAAAACCGGTACCGGATCGGAATCGGCCGGTTTTTACATTCTAAGAACCGGTCCTGGACCGGACCGGTTCGGTATGGTCCGGTCCGGACCGATTTTCTAGTTTCAACTTACACCCCTAACTGTATCTGTGTCCATGGCGGCAACAACATTTTCATAGCGGAATCATTGTGTTCAAGATGGCAGCAAGTTCTTCATAGCGTTGTTAACTTGTTCATGACGGCATCAGCTTCTTCACGCCACCGGTAGCATCTTCTTCACATCCGGGACAGCGGCTTCCAGAGAACGACTGTAGAAAAAAATAAAATAATCATAGCGGCATACAGATACACTTACAGCTGTGCTTTGAATGGCCGCGAACGAAAATCACAATGGCCGCATACGAAAATCTACACGGAGCTCCTATCCTTTTAGGCTGAAAAGAGAAAATTGGAAGAAAGAATCTGATTTTTGTACGAAATAATGGGTTAGTTTTATTTTAAAATTATTTTATTTTATTTTATTTTTATTTAAAAAAACATCAAAAGGAAGAAGAAAGAAATATGAGCCATACTACTATGCCGCTTGAATAGCACCACTCCAAGTTATCACTAGGTTAAATTGATCATTTTATTTATTTTTTATTCATATTTTTTTATTATTTTAAAATATTTTTAAAAAATATAAAAAAAATATCAATATATTAATAGTCAATTCCTTAACTATTAAGTAAAGAAAAAAATTAAAATATATGAGATGTCAAAATGAGGGGACAAGTTGAGTGGACAAAATAGTATTTTTCAAGAAATATTAGCCTATTGAGTATACGCTATGTTTGGATAGTGAGCTAATTTTCATATGATCTGTAAATAGTAATGAAAAATGATGAAAAAGTAATGATAAAATATTAAATATGAGTGAATATCATTATAGTAGTAAGGAATGGTAAAAAATAGATAAAAAGTAATGATAAAATATTAGATAGTAAGTAGTGGAGTGATCTAAGTCCACTGCATTATCTAAACACAACTCAAGTTAGAGAGAGAAAACAAAAATACGCCAACTCATAGGTGCGTGCATCGCGAGACTAATGCGCCCGAGCATTCTGTAGCAAGACTCTTAAGTTAATAAAAATATTATAAAGTTAAAATATTATTAGAATATTTTTTTAATATTTTTTTTAATATTTGAAAAAATTAAATTATTTTTTATATTTTGTTTATAAGTTTGAAAAAATTGTAATGTTTAAGTAATGATTAAATAAAAAAAAGTTAAATTTTAAATTTTAAAAAATATTTATATTTTTAGTGTTTAGATATTAAGATAAAATTGGATTAATTGGGTGGACTTTAATATTCAAATCAGACCTAAGTTAGATGAAAAAAACACCTTAAACATCAATCTCGTTGCTCAAATATACTTTCGACCTGAAACGTGGCCTTCAAATTGAACTTTTTGTCGCATGTTATTTTCTGGATCAGATTGAGGAATTAAAAGTAGATGATCAAATTATAGTATTAAACTCATTTATAATAAAAAAATAACATAATAATCTTCCTTCTTTAAAAAATTAAAAAAAAAATAAAAAGGAAAATCCAATGGCTCAGGCTCACTACGAAGCCACGAACATAGCTCCCAAGGTCGCCACGAATCCTGTGTGTGCCATCAATATTTTTATACATATTTTTTTATTGAGTAGATGACACTAATGTTAATGTATTATGAAGGCGGCGACGTCAACAAATTTGGCAGTCCAATGATTCTGCGAGCATTCCGATTGAGACGAATTGAATTGATTTATAAATAATAATATTTTATAAATTTTATTAAAATAAATTTAATTTTTTAAAGTTAAAATGTGTTTAATCTTTTAAATTAAAATATATGAAATAAATTAAGATAAATTTAATTTTTTTTATAAAAAGTTAAAAACGTAATGAGTCTTATTAATAATTAATTTAAACTTCAAAATGAGTTGAAATGAATTAAATTTGGTTCAATAATCAAACACAATTTAAAAGTTAACTTTAGGGGTCAGTTTCAACGAGCTACAATTTCGAGGGTTGTTTGAAAATTATGATTTTGTTTTTATAAAAAGAATAAATAAAAAAAAAAAAAAAAGAAAACTGGGACACAATTCGACCTTATCATGTTTTGTCAAGAAAGAGTCCGACTTGTGTCTAGTTGTTTTTTTAAAACTTTACATCTAAAAATGGTTGGATTTATGCCGGATATATCAAGAAATCAGAATAATTTAAAAGAAAGAATTTATAAATTGTGACGCTCACAACCCTTACTTGAGATTGGACGGTGACTGAAGCGTCATGACATGTAACTTAAGACTACATATTGTCATACATGACAATTAATATACAATACACCTAGTATATTTCTAGCAGTATGCAATAATCAAAACTAAAAATAATTTGATTCTAAGTCAGTTTGTGAGCAATTTCAAAAGCATGGTACCATTTAACTAAAATCCCAAAATAACATGTGTTCAAACTCCCAAAATACAAGATGGCTTTAAACCATAACCCTAAAAATTCAAAGTTCACCAGAATCTGTGACACATAAAAAGACGATGTTTCCTCATGGGACGAGGAGTCCTAACTGCTGGATCTCCAAACTTCGAGTGACCTTTTGTGCTTCCATTTTATACTCTCATGATTGTCTTATATAGCCAGTTATGTAGTCCATCCATTTCCTAAAGTGAGGGCTCCCTCCAGCTCGGGCGGCCCTAGTCGTAAAATCCTTATTTAGAATGTCCTGGATTTCCTTAAGGTAGCGTGAAGTAGTTCTTAGGCAAGTAATAACAAAATGGTAACAAGCCTCAAGAGTGAACTCATCCTCAATGAGGTCAGGCAACTCATCCATCTTGAGCGAAATCTTGGGATCTTGTCACAACTTCTACCAATATAGGTGGGAAATGGTAGTGGAAACTACCACAGTAAGATTTCGAGAAATCTCAATAAGTTAACAAATAACATGTAGGCAGATAATATCAGTATATAAAGCCAAACCATGAGAATGTATTCATGGACATGTAATTGACCCGAAAACTTGACTTATGCATGTACATTTCAGAAATCGGTGACAGCGGAATCCTGTAAAAGAAAATCATGCTTGATTTTTAAGAGGAACACTTTTCTTCTTTTCATATTACATATTACTCACAACCTTATAGTCCTTGTAATATATGGGTGGACACCTCACGGCTCCCCTACGCACCGTGGGCTCCCTGCTAGTTACTGCATCACTTCCCAGCCCACTTGACTGGTGGTAACTACGTCATAATTTTTCTTATTATGCGGTAGTTCGCATTTCACTTTCACTGCATCATCTTATGGCACCCACTAACGTTAGGGCGACACGTATAAACATGGAAAATACACGAGAAACCATATACAAAGCATTCGACAATAAACAACTCCAAAATCTATTTTGTTCAATAAAATCCAAAGTTCACACAATACATATGAACATTATCCAAAAGTAGGTTAATAGCTAACTTACAAATATCCAAAGAAGTAAAATACCAATGATAAGCAAGCTGTGAATATATTGCATAAATCATTAGATCAAGTGAGATAATAAAATCCTAATTCGGGAGTGAGCGTGTGGTGTACTTAGGGTTTGTCCCTCTTGGTGGTAGAGCTCATTCCTTGTCTAGTGTAACTCCTCATGTGTTCAGCCTCAAGGGGTTGCCCTAGGCCAAATGACATTCATGCTCATTTAACAACGACTTGGTCTTAGTGGCATGCACGACATGTGTGTGTGTGTGGTGTAGGCCATATATGGTGATCATCACTTTCCATGGTCGAAACTTCTCAAAAGGAAAAACTCTAGTTGAACTCTAATGGTGGCCGAAAGTCCCTTGTTCTTTAAAGGCCATTTTCCTTCATGTTTTCTAGTGATGGTTCAGTGTTTATCTCAAGGAAAAACTCTAGTCTTCCCCCTTGTTCAAACATAACATGGATCTAATCACTTGTGCCCTTCCAAAGTTGCGACAAGACACCCAAACCCGAGCCCCTCATCACCCTCAACTTCATGTGGTTGTGTGTTTGTAGATGAAAAGGTTGGGATGAAAGTTAATGGTTCTTACCATGCCAGTTTCCTCCTTGTGTGGACTCTTTGCTCCTCCTTCCACCCGTGTTGTTAGAAGGTAGGGAATGGTATGGGCGTGGGTACTGTTTGGTTGGAGAGAAAGTTGTGTTTGGTAGGCGAGAAAGTGAAGGAAATCGGTCTCCTCCTATGGTGGTCGTGCAAGAGAGAAAAGAGTGAAATGAGAGGTGACCGTTTGAAGAAGAATGACAAAATGACTCTTTGGGTACCCCACCTTTGGTTGTCGGCCTCCTTAAGGAATGCCTTAAATGGTACCTCATTTTCTACACTAGCCCTCATTTCTCATCATCATTATTGACATTGGGAGCCAAAGAAACTTTGTGCATGGGCACCAAGTGGAACCTTGCTTCTTACATGGCCGAAACCTTCTCATTCTTCCCTCGTGATTGCCTCAATCTCGGAAACATCACTAGTCCTCATGCATGAGCGACACATGGCATAGGCCCTGCCCTAAATCGAAACCCTTAGTGCCCTTGGGCGTGAACCTCATGTGGTCTAGGTACATTGAACCTTTGAGGCATGTATGTCTTTTTACAAAATGACAATGCTAGAGCCACCGCTTGGGGCTTCCGTTGGGAGCTCTTGCTGGCTCTAGCATGTGTTTTTCCATGTGTTTTTTTTAAGTTATTTTTTACATAGATTTTTTTAACACTTTTAAATATTTTTAAAAAATAAAATAAATTTAGAACATCATTAAATATTTTTTCATGTTCTTTTTTTAAGTTATGTTTTTTTATTTTACTTCGTGATTACGGAAGTATTTTTTAATGATGTTGTGAATTTTTTATATTTTTTTAACATATTTAAAATTGTTAAAAAATCTATATAAAAAAACACAAAAAAATTAATGCTAGAGCCCAGCAAGAGCCCCTAGCGGTGGCTCTAGCATTATTCTTTTAGAAAAACCCTAAATTAAGTCCTAGGGTTTAGGCTTGTGCATGCTTTCCATGTGGCAAGAGGCGTTTGTGTGCGTTTGTGCCCTAGCTGATCCTCTCTTTTCCTTTAGTCTTTATCTACCACTAAGATTCTTCTAGAATTTGGAGAATGTGTGTCTCTCTTCCCATGCACCTCTTCCTCATCATTACCCCTTTCTAGAAATCCCAACATGTGCATGCGAGATACATGGCAAAAGTGGTGGTTGGCTTTTCATGAGTAGACATGTAACCCTTTGGCCGAAATCCTAAGGTCTTCTTGGAGACTTGGAGAAGCCGAAGGGTTATAAGGGAAATCTTGAGAAATAAAGTGTTCTTCCAAAGGGCAGAATTGTGAAAGGGAAATACGATGGTTAAAAGAGAGAGAAAGATAGATGAAGGGAAGAGGGGTTAAAAGGAGTCGAGGCGCAATGTGAGGGGAATCATTTTTGCATCAGTTTTAGTTTTCTTCATTTTATTCTGTTTTTGCCATAAACATTGTTCTGTTAGGGTTTTGATAGAGTCTTGGAATCATTTTTTACAGGATGATTCAAGGCTAATTTCTGCAACTAGGATTGCAGGGAACAGGGTTTTCTTCACATTTTTTAATGTTGTTGATTGCTGTGATACTTAGCTTATATCTGTTTCTATGTTTTCATTCACCATTCACTGTTGGTTTTGAAAAGATTTTTTGTTCTTGACCTGTTGTAGACTCACGGTACAACAGGACCTTGAAATAATCAAGGATCCCTTAGCCTAAGAGTCTTGAAATGAAAGAGGATGTTAATGTAATGAGGGATTTATTTCTACTGGTGCTGTAATTTGAGTAGTTTGACACGAGCAGATGCACCCAATGACCAACAACTCGATGATCAAGAAAACCCTAACCTTGTACCCCTAGTGTTTACTTTCTTAACAATCGCAGTCTCGATTCTTAAGCTTTAAAACTGTTTTTAGTGCCACTTGCTTTTGTTTATCTACCCACTTTCCGAGAATTAAAAGTTACAAATCTAGGTTTTTTATGTTAATCAGAATTTATGTTTCTAGAGTAATTACAATCCCTCACTTTTGATGACAAATCACAAATTCATCCTACATTTTGTATAAATTCAGTCACATAGTACATACCATTTTTCTTAATAAATAACCCCAAATTCACTCAACAAAGAGAACTCTATTTATGTATATTCTTTTTCTGCTACGTTACATTTGAACTTTTGTTTGATTGATTGTGTTGATAAAGTTGTCCCTGTGGAAATGACATTGGAAGCTCCATTTGCATTTAAATATGCTTTTATACTTGGAAGCATTATTTGGTGAGTATCAAGTTTTTGGCACCGTTGTTGGGTTCAATTGGTGAAACATAATCTTTTCATTGTAAAAGAAAGAAAAAAAATATATATATAGAGGCTATACAAAGGAATCTGTGAACCTCTTCACATATGAGATAACAGTCCTTTCCCTTTGCTGGTTAATTTTGGGAGTGCTTGTTATTCTTCTTTCAGCTTGTATGTTTGTGCTTTAAGCATGCATGTCTGTTTGGGCTAGAGATCAAGCATCACGTTTAGTTAGGACTGAATCACTTGCATCCACTGAGACTGCATCCATTTCTTTTGAGTCATCATCTAAAAATTTGAGTAATATGGAGAACAATGAACATCGGGAAGTTTTGAATCAAAATAGGACACTGAGAGAGTACTTGCCGCCTATTAGGATTAGTCTCCCTCTTGCATCATTCAACCTTTAAATACAATTAATTTAATTTTAAACCTGGGATGATTCCCTTGATCCCCCATTTTCATGGAATAGAGTCTGAAAATCCCTATTTGCATATTAAAGAATTTGAAGAGGTGTGCTCTACATTTATGGATAGAACATGTATTGAGGAAGTGATAAGGTTAAAACTGTTTCCCTTTTCTCTTAAGGATAAAGCTAAAACATGGCAGAACTCTTTAAGGCCTCGGTCCATTGGAACTTGGCAAAAAATGCACACTGAGTTTCTTAAAAAAAAAATTTCCATTCATAGAACAAATGCCCTAAAAAGGTAGATCATGAATTTTGGGCAAAAAGATAGTGAAACCTTTTATCAGTGTTGGGAAATGTTTAAAAACCTGTTGAATGCTTGTCCTCATCATGGTTATGAACATTGGAGAGTTATCCGTTTTTTCTATGAAGGGTTGCATCCCAAAATGAGATAATTTGTTGAAACCATGTGCAATGGTGAGTTCTTCAACAAAGAACTAGAAGAAGCTTTTAAATATTTTGATTATTTAGTTGAGAATTCCCAGTCATGGGATGTCTCTGATTTTTGGGATAGGTCTGAAAATTCAAGGAGCATAATTGGGAGTGGGAAATACAACCTTAAGGAAGTTGATGATTTGCATGCTAGGCTAGCTTTGATTCCCAAGAAATTAGATTCTATTGAATTGAAAAAGGTTAATGAAATGCATGTTGTACCTCACACTTCTGATAAGTGTGGAATTTGTGAGGAGCAGGGGCATAATACCAATGCATGCCCCGCCATACCTGCTTTTAAGGAGATATTACTAGATCAGTCTAATGCTGTAAATATGATTTCCAAAAAAAATTTCTGGACCCTATTATAACACATACAATGCAGGTTGAAAAAACCATCCCAACTTCAGTTGGAGAAATGAGCAGCATACCTCCTCCTCCACAACACCAGCTGTTCCTTACATGCCTTATACATCACCACCTCAAGGACCTACCCAATACCCAAACCAACCCCATTTCATTCAGAAAAAGAACTTGGAGGAATCCATACAACAACTCACAATTAGCTTCAAGCAATTCATGCAAGGACAAGCCACCATTAACAACCAAAACTCACAAGCCATAAATGATATAAGAGGGACACTCACCAAAGTAACCACTTCTTTGAGTGCCCAAGAGAAAGAAAAGTTTCCAGCCCACCACAACCTAACCCTCAAGGACAACAATCCCAAAGCATGGTAGAAGGAGCTATTGTGAGGGCTATTAAAGAAATCACAACCTTGAGGAGTGGTAAGATTTTGGATAAACCTGATCCCAACACTAGTGCTTAGGTAAGAACAATAATTCACAACCAGAAGATGATGAGTTAAGTGCTGAAAACCTTGAAACTCATGTTTGTACTATACCTGCTCCATTTCCTCAAAAATTGATTTCCTTGCATAAAGAAAAACAAAGTTTTGAGATTTTTAAAATTTTCAAACAAGTCAGAATAAGCATTCCTCTTTTGGATGCATCAAACAAATCCTTGCTTATACGAAGTTTTTGAAAGATTTGTGCAGTGTCAAAAGAAAACTAAATATTAAAAAAAAAAAAGCTTTTATCACTGAACAAGTTAGTGCCATCATTCAAAACCACACCTCCCCTAAATACAAAGATCCTGGTTCACCCACCATTTCTTGCACTATAAGAAATTCAAAAATTGGTCAGGCTTTGCTAGATTTAGGTTCAAGGGTAAATCTACTATCCTTTAATGTATATGAGTAGTTAGGATTGGGTGAATTAAAACCTACCACCATAATTCTGCAGTTGGCTGATAGATCCATAAAATTTCCTAAAGGAGTTGTAGAGGATGTATTAGTGCAAGTCGACTGATTTTACTATCCTGTAGACTTTGTGGTATTGGATATGAAACTGACTGCTCAGACTAATGTTTCTTTTGCACCAGTGATTTTGGGAAGACCCTTTTTAGAAACTTCTAATGCCATTATAAATTGTAGGAGTGGGGTTTTAAAATTGAGTTTTGGCAACATGACTTTGGAATTGAACATCTTTAACTTGTGCAAGCAACCTCAAGAACTAGAGGAGGTGTAGGAAGTCAATGCTTTGGAAGCAATTCTTTTTGAAGATATTTTGCTCAACAATGATTCTTTCAAGAAATTTCTAATAAATGATGCTAATGATATCTCTGATGTGGTTGCTATAGGAAGTCCAAGTGATACCCAATGGAGGCCTAAATTTGAACCTTTGTCCCCCTATCAGAGTCAATTAGGCCCTCAAGTGAAGAAATCCCAACACTAGAATTAAAAGCCCTGCCAATAGAGCTGAAGTATGTTTATCTGGAACCTGAAAACTCTTTCCTAGTTATAATTTCATCTCATCAAAGGAGATTAAATCCTACACTAAAGGAAGTGGTTAAAAAAGAAGTCCTGAAATTGTTAGATATAGGTATTATTTACCCTATAGCTAGGGCTGAGCAAAAATCTGACAATTCGACTCCGAATCCGAGTCCGCTCCGAGTCTGATCGGACTCCGACTCCGAGTCGGAGTTTTTTCCCTATTGGAAATTGGAGTCGGAGTCATTGATGAACCTACTCTGGCTCTGCTCCGATCCACCTCCGACACTCTGCTCCGCCTCCTCCTCGGACTTGGCCCTTCGACTCCGCCTCCGATTTTATACATATTTGATAAAAAATATGTGTTTTTCTATATATTAATCATTTAAATTTTATACAACTATATCTTATATAGTTAGTTAAACTCAATAATATACAAGTTAAACAATATATTTATACTACAATATATAGAGTAAATTGACTAATAAATAATAATAGTTTAGTATATGACTATATGTAAATATCATACTATTACAAATTGACAATATTACTACCATGTTATATGTAAGTTGTAACACTAAATTACTAATATATAAATATAATAACATGTAATACTAATGTATATGTAATATACTATAAACACTAAGATGCATAAGAACATCAACATGTAATACTAATGGATAAACACTAATCTATAAATTTAGAATAACATATAATACTAATGTATAATAACTAAAGTATTATTCATATAAATTTTATATAACAATATCTTGTATTTTGACTTAATAAATTCTCAACATATTCCTTTTGATAAATATATTAGTAATACTAATATACATTAGTATATTAATTAGATTTATGGTCTAATACTAATACTATTAGTAATCCACTTTAAGTCTATATATAAATTACTATATAAATCACTATAGTATTAATTACTAATACTATGTTACTATATGATACTATTAACTATAGTGATATACTAGTATTAGTATACTAATACTATTAGTGATATAGTTAGTATAGTGATTTATACTAATAGTATTATATAGTTATTCTAAATTAAAATTACTATAGCAAATACTAATATATAGTTATGCTAATCACTATAACTAATACTAATACTAATATAGACTATAGTTATAACTTATAGTATTATGCCTATACTAAATCACTATAACTTATACTAATATAGTTATACTCACTATAACTAATACTAATATTTATACCAATACTATTATAGACTATAGTTATAACTTATAGTATTATACCTATACTAAATCACTATAACTTATACTAATATAGTTATGTTAAATCACTATAACTAATACTAATGTAGTTATACTAATCACTATAACTATATATAGTATTAATATCACTATTAGTATAATATATAGTATTAATAATAACTAATACTGATATAACTACTAGAATAACTAATACTAATACTAATATACTAATACCATTAGTGTATTACTAATAATTATACATATATCAAGTATATAAGAGATTAGAGATTTAATATATATATAATATTAAATCACTAACATACTAATAGTATAGTATGATACTATAGTATTAGTAATTATACTATAAGATATAGTAATATTTTTTTTTATTTTTTTTATATTTTTTATAAAAGAGAAGGTAGTCACATGTCCAAAAGTGACCACTGCCCAAGTTTATTAATAAGCCCTCACTTTTGGCGGAGGAAAACCGTGGTTACAGTCTCAGTACTTGATCTTTACAAAAAAACTATTGAAGTAAAAACTCAAGTACTCAAAACAATACAAAAGACACAAAAAACATAAAGGTACATTACCAAACATTTCATTTTGACTTAGCATTTCCGAATCTGAGGTAGGCCACATGCATCTGTTCTGATTATCCATTTTAACAAATGTGGAAGCTCCGTTTGACCTATCCATGCATGGGACACCCCACTACTTCCTAGTCTTGCCAAATAATTAGCAGCCTTATTTCCTTCCCGATATATATGCCTCACAACAAAGTTAATCTCCCCCAACATTCTAACTATTTCTTCCCAAAAATCCTCAAGATACCAAAGAGTTCATCTTCCATTCTTAATCCAATTCACTACTATTAAGGAATCCATCTCTATAACAAGATTCTCATATCCCCATTGCTTACAATGTGTAAGACCAACCCATAGAGTCATAACTTCCGCAAGCTTATTACTCCCATGCCCATATGACTCTGAAAAAGCACATACCACTTTCTCTAATTCATTCCTAACTACTCCACCTGCACCCAACATTCCCGGATTATTCCGACTATTACCATCTACATTCATTTTAAGCCACCCTCTATTTGGCTTTTCCCATTTAACTACCTTCAAAACTTCCTTCTTTCTCTTAATAATAGGTATACTCAAAGATTTTAACACCTTAATATCATTAACCAGCAAACGAGAGACCTTATTAATTTTAATACCAACCCACTGAATCCAATATTTAACCCATCTCCATAAAACATGGATCTTTTCTTTCTTACCTTCCATTCTTGCTTTACACCTCCACCTCCATAAACTCCAGGAAATTATTACCTGGACAAATCCAATTAACATACCAAGTTGAGATGATTTTGAAGCTCTTCGAAACCAAGCCTCAATTGTTGCTTTCCAAGACCTATTTGGGACAAACGGAAGACCCAACATATTCGAGCTGAATTTCCAAATGGTCGACGCTATATACCCACTATACAACACATGATCAAACTCCTTTATGGCACCTCTTTCACAACACTCACACTTGGACACTAACGGAACTCCCAAATTCCTTATTCGATCATCCACACTTAGACTTAAGTTAAAGGCCTTCCACATGAACACAGACATCTTTTTAGGAATAGCAGCATTCCATATCCACTCCGTCCATTCAAAATTATTATTCCTCTCCCGAACAAGATTCCAAGCACTCCTGGGATGTAAAGGAACCCTCCGAATTACCCAACCATACAAGCTTATCTTTTCCTAACCTTGACCCTTAATTTCATTAGTAATTTATGCCACTTTCCCTACCCCTACTAATTGCTCCAAATAATTCACATTCCAACTATTATTCAACATAGCCTGATTTACTTTCAAGTTCAACTCACCCACAATCGGACAACTCTCCTTCAAAGGCCAGAACTCATCCACTTATCTTTCCAAAAATACACATTCCCCTCACAAATTCTCCACTTAGAATGCAAGAGTACAAATTTCAATTCTTTAGCTACAGATTTCCAGAAACGGGATCCTCTTGCTATATTAATATCCAACAGATGCACACCATGCATATATTTTGCACTAAAATACTTTTGCCAGATAGAATCAGCACATAAAAAATTCCATGCAAATTTGGAATGTAATGACCTTTGAACATCAATTAATTTCCTCAACCCAATCCCTCCCTCCTCCACCGGACTACAAAGCTTATCCCATTTAATCCACTTTCTCTTAGGATTCCCATTAACCGACCCCCAAAAAAATGTACTTAAAATTTTATTAATCTGACTATAAACCATTTTTGGAACATGCAACACTGAAAGCAGATGTATTGGCATACTAGATAACACTTGTTTTAAAAGAATCAATCTCACCCCAACGGATAGAAACTTTATTTTCCAACCCTCAATCTGATTACGAATTCTTTGAACAATATCTTGAAAATGTATCGACTTCAATCTTCCTGAGACAATTGGAACCCCTAAATACTTGAAAGGAAACACCCCTTTCAAGAATTTAGTAATAGCTAAGATAAGTCTTCGTCTAACACCATTAATATGCTTAGAAAATAAGATATGAGACTTAGCATTATTTACCTGTTGACCCGACCAAGAAGCATATGTATTCAACACACCAATAATTTCCAGAATAGAAGATTTCCCACCATTAGAAAAAATTATCATATCATCAGCATATAATAAATGTGAGACTATAGGACTATGTCTCGGAAGAGAATAACACTTTACTTTTCCTTCTTCATACTTTTTTTTAATCAAACGGGAAAGTACTTCCTCTACTAAAATAAATAAGTACGGAGATAAATGATCACCTTGTCATAAACCCCTTCCACCCTTAAAGAACCCCTTTGTTGTGCCATTCATTACAATCGAATACCAAGGTGTGGTAACACATTGCCTCAAAAGCTGTCTAACTTTCAGAGAAAAACCAAATCCTTCCAATACACAAAATAAAAACTCCCAATCAATCGTATCATATGCTTTTGCAAAATCAATTTTCATCAAAATATTACCTCCTCTGACTTTTTTATTGATGTCATGAATTAGCTCCTGAGTAAGACTGATATTTTCAAATATACTTCTACCTGGAAGAAAAGCTCCTTGCTCCTTTGAAATTATTCTACTAAATAGCCCTGAAAACCGGTTCACTAGAATCTTAGCGCATATTTTATAAATCATAGAACAAAGACTAATCGGTCTAAAATTCCCAAATGACGTTGGATTCTGGATTTTAGGGATTAAAACAATATAAGATGCAGTATAAAACCGTGGAAGTTCTATCCCGCTAAAAAAATCCGTAATTGCTTCAAATACATCTTCTTTCACTAAAAACCAACAATATTGATAGAACCCTGATCCAAAACCATCCGGACCAGGACTACTATCCTTAGGAATAGAAAAAAGAGCATTTTTAACTTCCTCCATCAAAGGAGGACCACTAATAATATTATTTTCCTTTTCCGATACTTCACCCGAAATTAAATCATCCAAATTTGGCAAAGAACTCGACTGAGTGGCCTTTAAAAATTCCTCAAAATAAACACAAGCCTCCTCATGAATGACTGCCGGAGAACTAAGAACCCTACCATCCAACATTTTCATTTCCATTACTACATTATGTTTCCTGGATTGTAATGCTTTAAAAAGAGAAGATGAAGCTTCACCCTGTAAAATCCAATCATGCTTTAACTGTTGAGCAAGTCGATCTTCCTCCCTTTTTAACCAAACATCCAGCTCCATCTTATTTGCTAAAACATCCATTTCAACATCTTCTGAAAACCTCTCTTGCAAACTAGCTTCCCCTTCTTCCACTTTGTTGTCTAAATTTTTAATATGTGTACCAGTCCAACCAAATATATTTTTATTCCATGTTCTAAGTACCTGTTTTAATCTTTTCAATTTTTCTGCTAACTTCCACAAACCAGTTCCACAAACTCCCCCCTTCGAAGAACTCGATACACATCTCCAAAAATCCTCATGAGTAGTCTAGATAAAATGAAATTTAAAAGAAGAAGGGCCATACCTGAACAAAGCAGCCGAAAGACCCAATAACATGGGAGAATGATCTGAAGACCTCCTAGGCAGGTACTGGTTATGCACCACTGGGAACACTTCCAGAAACTTCAAGTTGCACATAACTCTGTCAAGTTGTGCCCATGATCGAGCCATCCCCGATTGCCCATTGCACCATGAAAACTTATTTCCTATAAATGGCATTTCCACCAGTCCACCAGTGTGACGCCCCTAGATTCCTCTTGGGATCGGATGCACATCTGAAGCGTCGGGACATGCAACCCAAGGTTACTTGCCCCCGTTCATGACATATAAGATGCAATGTTCCTAACATGCATCTAGCATTATGCAATATTCACAGCGGATAATAAATTTCTTTCTTTCTTTAGCAATACTATGCACCAAATTGAAATATCCCAAATACTTAAAATATACTTCATACTTAATGACATGTTAAATAACTAAGATCACAACAATAGTCCATATGGTTGTGATCAAAAGAGTGCTGGAGATTGAACTCCACAAATACAAGTAGTAATTTGAGGTAACTACTGTACTACCATCTACGTCGCACCGTCGCTTAGTCGACCGTTTCCAGTTGGTCGATTCCCGGTTCTCCTTCAGATCCTATAACAAAATCTACCATTCGGGGGGAATGGTAGTTGGGACTACCACAATGAGATTTGATTACAAATCTCAGCAAATTAATAGAAAACTTCCACACAGGTTAATGATGCATGCATGACAGTAAAAGCATGAATGCATAATCAAATCATAAGTAATCATAGCATAACTTGACATACAACATAACATAACTGGCATAACTTAAACTGAAACTGAAGCTTAGCATGTACGTGACTTGAAACATATCATGGACTTGAAACATAGCATGAACGTGAACTTAAAATATAACATGGACTTGAAACATAACATGAACGTGAACATACATAATTTGAACATGAACTTGAGCATGACATAACATAAATGTGAATTTGAAACATAACGTAAACGTGAACATAACATAACATGAACTTGAGACATATTCTTGTCTCATGGGAATACCATGATTGCGTGAACGTAAACTTGAACATAACATAACGTGAACTTGAAACATGGCTTGAACGTGAAATACATGAACTTGAAATCTTATTCAATAGACTTAATCATTAAAGTGACCATATGGGTGCTACACAGGTCCCCTTGAGCCGTGTGTCCCTGCCGATTACTGCATCACATCACAGATTTCTATACCAGCTGTGAGTGCGTTAATACGTACTCCACAGTTGTTGTGGCCCCACGTATTCTACGTGTCACAATTGTTGTGTCTCACGTAGTGTATGCTCCACAGTTGTTGTGGCCCCATGACTTATTTGTTTGTGCCACACTTGCTGTGGACACACGTAACATAATGTGTGGCACCATCGGCGTTAGTGCCTGGCGCGCTCCGGTGACCAGCTAGTTAGGCTCCATTCGCAGCCTGTTGACTGTACTTCGTCAACCCAGGGAATTTCACACCTATTTATACACTCCAGTGTGAACAAAAGAGTTCCACTAGGATATTACCCCATCCTAACGCTTAGGGTCGTGATTGACATGAATAACTTAACTGGCATACATGACATTTCGTAACGTGACGTAACATGAACGTGACATAAATGACAAAAGTCCTGACGTAGCATAACGTGACATGAACGTAAGATGACAGACATGACATACTTCAAGACATAAATGTAACAGAGTACATTTCATAACATGGCATACATGTAACATGCAACATTTCGTAACATGGCATACCATAGAACAGACAACATTTCTTAACATGGTGTAACATATGACAGTGAATATTACGTGACATGAAATACATGTAATAGATGGCATACTTAACTTAACATGACATACTTGCAATGTATAGGAATATGTGACAGGATATCTTGTGTAACAGATGAATAATTCATGACAGAATAAATTATGTGTAACAGATAAATATGTAATGACTTGGCATGGCACATATGATAACATGCATACATACAATTTAGTTCCCTTACTTATCACTCATACACATTAAAATGATAGTAAGTTAAAAGCTAACTTACCTCGATCGTCGTGTTCTACTAGAATAAAGCACGAAACAAGAGTAACTGTAAGAGGGTATTCTAAAAGTTAGAAATTAATTACTAACAATTAGAAATGTGAAAAGAGACAACATAGAGTAAAATTACCATTTTACCCTCTACATGTGGGCAAATGACCATTTTACCCCTAACTTAAGGATTTGACATCCTAATTCCAAAAATTACTAAAATTTACAAGAGGTACATTCCTCATGTAAATTTTGTCTCAAACTCAAATATCAACTTAGAAAAATTTAAAACCAATCACAACTATGAAAAACTCACTATGGCCGAAACTTACATAGACCATTTATCTTGATTTTGGTTGCAATTTCTTCCATATTCAAAACCCATGATTAAACCAAAATTTTGTAACAATGATCTTCCTATCCTAAGTTTAAAAATACACTTAAAAATATCCATTAAGAAAAGCTAATCATCAACACCAAACTTTTTGTAAAAAGATCCAAACTTTTTAACAAAAAGTAAACCCTTAAATCACAAGTTTTGACCTTAATAAAAACATCTCCAAGAATTCCAAAAAATCAGATCTTACTTCTTACATATTCATAACATCATCCTAAGATCAACCATGCTTTAAATCATCAAACAAAACTCACCAAAAATCACAAAACAACACTTGAAGTTTTTGGTTTTAAACTTAGTCCAAAACAGAAACTATTTTTCCCAACTAACTTTGATCAATGTCTTGATCCATGGCTTAAAGACATGTGATCTTCAAACTAACACATCACATGGTTTAAAAATGTGTCCTAAAGAAGATCCAACCATCAAACTTAAAATCACATGGCTAAAATTTAAGAAAACACGGATCTAACTCACGAACATCAAATTTTAGGCCTAACCGAAATCCTCTTGCATAGAAAATCATATATTTAAAACTGATACTAAATCTTCGAAATAACATCCTAACATGTATATAAGAGGCTTAGGATCATCATATAAAAATATCAAAGCCTTTGGAATAAGATCAAACCACGAAATATTCCAACTTTCACAAAACAGAAACTGTTTTTCCACTTCCAGTTTTCAAGTTTCTAACTCTAAGAAAATCTAACATCAAAAGCTTTATTCATGCAATAAAACCTCAATGAAAATGCATAAACACATGTTAACAACACTCCATAAAATTTTCGGACCAAGATATGTCCATTAGCTTGGTCAAAACTTCCATAACATAACATATTTTCCAGTTTCACGCCCGGAATGACCTTTCCATGGTTAAAAATACTTTTGACCAATCAAATGAGTATGGAATGAGACTAATAAGATATCCACAGAAACTAGACTCAAATAAGAACAACTTTTATGAAGTAGTCATTGTGAAATAATACTTATAAAGGATCGAAAATGGCCATGCAACAAGACCCATAAATCTGCCCGAGAGAGCTCTTTTGGGTTTCTCTCTAAGAACGGGGGGAAAGAAGTGATAAAATGGAATGAAAAGTGCCTTGCACTACTATAGACTCCTGGAAGGGGAAGTTGTGGGCTGGAATGACCCTTGATTGGAGGTGGCTATGTGACATAAAGTGGAGAATAGTGAGGGGCAAAGACTGCCTGCATCAGCTGTGAAAGATGGAGGTTGATGGAGTGGATTTCTCCTTCACATCAAGGCACTATTGGGTGTAGCCAATGGCAGTGGGTGGTCTACCATGTGGGGGAGGAAACTTCTCCAAGAAGCTTTTGCCAAGGTGGCCAATTTCGTGGGCCTTGGTGGGCCCCACCAAGTGGGCTTCAATTTGGGGTTTAAAGGGGGTTTGGTTAGGATTTGAGATGCTATCAAGCCCAAAATCAATTTTTCTTGGCCCAATCAAATTTCGAAGGTTTAAAAGGTTGGATAATGATGTCATAACAAGGATTTGATTAATTAATAGCATGTGGAAGTGATTTAATCAAGTGATTAAACTCAACGCTAGAAATCGGATTAAAAAGGGTTTGGATGCCAACTTTAGGATTTGGGAAAACCATTTAGGGTTTTGGTTTCAACCAAGTTTTTTGGGGTTTCAATTGGATTCCAACCATTTAGGGTTTTGCTAGGGTTGAAATCCTCTTTGGTCTGGCACAATTTAGTTGATCAGATGAAACAAAACTTTGCCTAGGTGACATAATCTCACACCTTGACTTCCTTCACAAATCCATCTAATGGTTCCTCTTTGTACCAAGTCTCTAATATTATTCACAATGTGTGGCTAAGATATTGTCAAGTGTCTAAATAAAACTCCTCCAACCTAATTTGGACATTTCACACTGTGATTTTGAAAACACTGCACTGGGTGCACTTATCGAGGTTACTATTCACTCCCAAAAAATGCATAATAAACTTAGTACTGAAAAATTTTAAATATTCATATTAATCTATAGTGAAAATCGTTTACCGAAATTCAACCCCGAAATGCCCCTAAAAATAATTTCACAATTTCCAACAGACGTTTCGTCTGGAATTATGAAAAATGGTTATTACGCCAAAACATCCTAAATAATCCACTGAGTCTAATGGCGCAGACCATAACGCATTCTGACACTTCTAACTATCTCAAATAATTAAACTCTCAAATCTAGCACCATAGTGAGTGATAACACTGATTATGACGATAGACTAAAATCTGAGCGATTGGTCGATTCGTAAAAACTTATGGATTTTTCAAAAGATTCCAAAAGTCAATAGAAATTCCACCAATGAATTTCTAGCGGGCTGTTACAACCAGCATCAATAAATGAGGAAAACTCCTCCATTGCCATGAGAAGCCTCAGGCCTCCACCACGCCTCTCACTATCATTCCGCAAAAATATTGAAGTCCCCCAAAATCACATGAGGCATCTGTACATCATTTACATTAAGCAAATCCTCCCATAAAACCCGTCTATCTAGATACCGACACTTTGCATATACAGCTGATATCAAAATGTTTGAATTAATCAACAGAGCTAAATACTGATCCGAGCCTCCCACAACATCCACCTGTATCCCAACAACCCAGAAGCACCAAAGCTTCCCAGCCTTATCTGCATTAGAGATGCACGCACTAAATGAAAAATAATCACACCAGTAACTTAGTTGACTGTCATCCCGAAAAGGTTCCGCCAGAAATAAAACACAAGGCTGATGTACACGAACTAGCTTCCGTAATCTCTTCTTCGATGTTCCAATTCCTCTTAAATTCCAAAACATAACTTTCTTCATCATTGAATTTGTTTAGAAGGCCTACTTGGAACCCGTGTTGAGCTTCGTAACCTTCGTGTAAAATTTACTTTCTTTTTTGATAACTCAGAATCAGAATTTCCGTCCTTCTCCTTCGCTGGATGCGCCACCTCCATCTCATCCTCAGATTTTGATTCCATACCAAGATGATCTTGGTCAAAAACCACCAATTGCAAGTCCTCCGAACTAGAAGCCCGTGTACCTCCTATTTGCTCCTTAGAGTTAACGTCCAGACCCTCCATATCAGATCCCACCACAGGTTGCAGAACCTGGTCATTACCCATAACCAAAACCAAGTCTTTTTCCGCTCCACTTGATCCTGCCAACATTGTCACATCTATCCCAGACTCTAAAGCCCCAACTACTTCCCGATCACTCTCAGTTTCTCCCTTATCAATCTCAGCATCTAAAGACACCACCCTTCATTACTTCCATCCTTTAACTCATTTTCCTCTACATTATGAATTACCAAAACAGAGGATGTCTCGATAGCCTTACCTGATGAATCTTTTGCCGTATTAGCTGCATCCTCCTTCTCCTTAGGAACCCAAACTCGGTTAGATTTAATATTCCTCAAGTTCTTGTAGTCTTTCCCTTCCGTGAACTTAGTCTTACATGTTTTCAGATTATGTCCTTTCACTTTACAGCAAGAACAAAAGGCTAGCAGAGTTTCATATTCAACTTCTTGGAATATACTTGCAGGCTGTCTTGGTGTTCCAATCCAAAAGGAAGATATTGGCTCTTGATCAATATTCATAAGGACACAAACTCGCGCACCATCAGTTCTTGTTGCACACCTCGTTGCATTATCCCTACGTAAAAATGTACCTATCGGAGCCACTATATTCTTGAGGTATGATTCTTGATAAAGATTCGGTGGAAGGCCAGGTAGCATAAGCCACACTGGCACCTGCGCAGGTTCCTCATCTTCTTGGAACTCCACTGTCCAATGAAATGCCCGGTATGCAGCCCCTTCAATATCATAGCTTTCCCTTGATAAAGCTTTCAGGAAATCTTCTTCATTCGAGAAGCGTACAAAAACATTTCTTGGCCGGCTCATCACAGATACCACAGGCTGCGTTGAAAGGCCCCATCGGCTATGTATAAAACCTCTAATACGATCCAGAGAAGGCCTCTGCCGCAGGAACTTCAAGACTAGTGAAAAGCGAAACGGAACCGCAGATCGATCCAGCTCTTCCTTTGTAAACTGCATAAATACTTCTCCCTCAACATGCTTAGGCTAGCAAAGCAGAACACTGACCTCCGGGATAGCCTGAGGCGGAGTTTTCAATAAGTCCACAAAAGTCCTCTGTTGGACTGGAAGACGTGGTGGGGGTTGGGAACCCCCTGCCTCAGCCATGCGCTTCCATGAAGCCACTCCCTAGTCAGGGAGCAGAACCTCACACATAAGGCTTACGACGAACGTAGTCCTGCTTGGAGCGTCGTAGCGTAGCTTGTATCGTCGTGTTAAAAATTACATTTCCTGGAGCGTTTCTCTCACCCTCCCTTGAATATTTAGATGATCAACATAAGATATTGGCGGATAAACCTATCATGATATGTTGTTTATCTAAAATTTGAGATATAGTAATAGACTAATAGTATATTATAGTAATACTATATTATATATAAAATAGTAATACTATTTTTTGAATCTTCATTTTGTATACGGTACCTTTTTTTTAATATTCATATATAATAATATATATATCATATATTTTTTATGAATCTTCATATATATATATATAATTAAAAATAGATTCGTAGTAATTATAATAGTATACTATAGTAACTATACGGTGCCTTTTGTTTTTTAATCTTCATTTCGTATACGGTGCCTTTGTTTACTGTAGTGATTAGTTGGATGTTGATATGGAATCATGGATGATGGGAGTACATGTAAAAATAGGACTTTCTTTTTATTTTTAATTTTTGAATATATGTTAGTATGTTGTTTTATTTAGTTGCATTATTTATTATAATCAAAAGTTTAATAAGTTTGGATTGTAATTTTGAGAAAATTGAAATTTGAAAGCCCAATTTTTTTTTTTTAAAAAAAGTGGGTCCAATATGAAGTTTAAAAAAATTAAAAAAAAAAAGTCCAAAAATCCGACTCCGCTCCGACAAGTCGGAGTCGGAGGCGGAGTAGATTCTCTACATCTCGGAGTCAGAGGTTGGGCCCTCTGACTCCGAAGCGGTCGGTGCTCAACCCTACCTATAGCAGATAGTCAATAGGTAAGTCTCATTCAAGTGGTATTAAAAAAATCTGGTGCCATTGTTGTAAAAAATGACAACGGGAAATTAATACCTACTAAAATGAAAACTGGTTGGAGGATGTGCATAAATTATAGAAAGCTGAATGCAGCTTCTAGAAAAGACCATTTTCCTCTACCCTTCCTTGACCAGATCTTAGAAAAGGCGGTTGGGCATGAGTTTTATTGCTTCTTTGATGACTATTCTGGATATTATCAAATCGAAATTGCCCCTGAAGACCAAGAAAATACTACTTTTACTTACCCTTTTGGGACCTTTGCCTTTAAAAGAATGCCTTTTGGCCTTTGCAATGCCCCTGCCACTTTCCAGAGATGTATGTTGAGCATTTTTAGTAACTTAATTAATGACATAGTTGAAGTCTTTATGGATGACTTCTAAGTTTTTGGAAAGACTTTTGATGTTTAACTAACCTAAAAATTGTTTTGGCCATGTGTGAGGAAAAGCAACCATTGTTAAACTGGGAAAAACATCATTTCATGGTACAAGAAGGAATAGTCCTTGGGCACATTGTGTCAGCAAGGGGTATTGAAGTTGACAAATCTAAGGTGGAACTGATTTCAAACCTGCTTGTGCCTAAAAGAGTAAAAGACATCAGATCTTTTTTAGGCCATGCTAGTTTCAATAGGAGATTCTTTAGAAATTTTAGTTTAATCTCAAAACCCCTATGCCATTTATTGATGCATGATGTTAATTTCACATGGACTGAGGAATGTCAAAGTGCTTTTACCCAGTTAAAAAATTTCCTCACTACTGCTCTCATAATCCAACCTCCTGACTGGACATTACCTTTGAAATAATGTGTGATGCTAGTGACTTTACCGTTGGGGGTGCACTGGGCCAGAGTAAACTGCCTTATGTTATTTACTATGACAACAAACTTTGAATAGTGCTAAAAAAAATTACTCTACTACAGAAAAGGAGCTCCTGGCTATAGTATTTGCATTAGAAAAATTTAGGGCTTATTTGCTTGGTTCCCCTATCATTATCTTCACTGACCATGCTGCACTTAAATTTTTGTTAACTAAGAAGGATGCAAAACTAAGGCTCATCAGATGGATCCTTTTACTACAAGAGTTCAACTTCACAATAAAGAATAAGAAGGGGTGGAAAATGTTATGGCAGACCATCTGTCTCGACTCACATTGAACTCAATAGTTCAAACCCCTCCAATTTCTGAATTTTTTCCTTATGAGCAATTACCTTCAGTCCATGTATTACCTTGGTATGCTGACTTAGTAAATTTTTTGGTGATAGGACAAACCCAACCCACTGGACAACACATGACATCTGAAGAATGAAAGCTGAAGGTAATTTTTTCTTTTACGATGATCCTTATCTTTACAAATATTGCTCTGATCAAATAATTAGGAAATGTGTTCCTAATGATGAGTTTTCTTCCATTCTTATATTTTGTCATTTTGAGGCTTGTGGTGGGCACTTTTCAGCTCACAAAACTGTGGTGAAAATTTTACAGAGTGGATTGTATTGGCCAACCATGTTCAAGGACACTTACAATTTTGTAAGTCTTGTGAACCTTGTCAAAAACTAGGGGGGATTACCAAAAGAAACATGATGCCAATGCAACCCATTCTAGTTTTAGAAATCTTTGATTGTTGGGGTATAGACTTTATGAGGCCATTTCCCTAATCTTTTGGGTACCTCTACATTTTGCTTGTTGTTGACTATGTCTCTAAATGGGTTGAAGCCATACCTTCAAGAACTTGTGACCATCATATTGTTTTAAAATTTCTCAAAGAAAATAGTTTTGCAATGTTTGGTATGCCTAGAGCCATAATTAGTGATAATGAGACCCATTTTTGCAATAAACCTTTTGTTGTTATGATGAAAAAATATGGTATCCATCACAAGGTTTCCACACCTTATCACCCTCAGACCAATGGTCAAGCAGAACTAGCCATTAGGGAGATAAAATATATTCTTGAGAAAACTGTCAACTCTGATAAGAAGGAGTGGTCTATAAGGTTGTCTGATGAACTTTGGACATATAGAACTGCTTATAAAACAATCATGGGTATGTCATCATACATATTGGTGTATGGCAAAGCATGCCACTTGCCTGTGGAAGTGGAGCATAGAGCTTATTGGGCCATTAAACAATTCAATTTTAACACCGACCATGTTGGCTTATCAAGAAAATTGTAGATTGCTAAACTGGAAGAACTCATAATGGATGCATATGACAACTCTAAGTTGTCTAAGGAGCGTATGAATTATTTTCATGACAATCATATCCAGAGGAAATCTTTCCATCCAGACCAGTAGGTGCTGCTATACAATTTTAGACTCCACTTATTCGATGGAAAGTTAAAATCTCAATGGAGTGGCCCTTATTTGGTAAAATATGTGTTTCCTCATGGGGCTATAGAATTCTTTAATCCTTAGAATGGCAACATTTTTAAAGTGAACGGGCAGATTTTCAAACCATTTCTCTCATCCTTTTCACCTGAAGAAACTACTTTGCATTTTCTTAATCCCACTGCACTTTTGGTTAGTTAATATTTTCCATTACCAGCTTTTGTTCATACTGTTGTTTGTTGGTTGTACTTTTTTTATTTTGGTGCATTTTTCTTTGCTCCCTCACCTTCACTCAAGTATTACTTCTCTTACTCCCTCTTAATGCTGTTATTTCTTACTTTGACTCTCCTAATCCTTGTATGTCATTTAGGACAATGTTAATTTTAAGTTTCGAAAATTTTAGGGGTGAGGATTTAATTAGTCTACATGCATTTTCTCTTAATGTTGCATACCATAATAATTTACTAGAAGCATTGTCAATGATTGATATACAAATAGCATCACTGGCTCCTTTTCTGTCTAGATGCCTTGATGAGACTTGATGAAAATGGGCTTGCAGTTTGTTCACTTAAGAAATTTGGGTCAATATAGGGGTTTATTTACTTTAGCATGACTTCTAAATCAAGAAAAGTTGGTATTTCACTTAAAGGGTTCTGCTGAGTATTGCCTCCACTTACACTTAGACTACTTGGGACAACACTTTGTTGATCATTAACCTAATCAGACTAAGCAATTGTGTAAGACTCTAATGAACCATATCTTAATGGCTTAGGAAAAGTGTTAATTGAGTATATGGTGCTACTCTAGAAAATGGACAAGCCATGGATCATTCAAAAAAAAATAAAAAAATCAACAACATCAGTGTATAATAATTTTAGTGTAGTAGAAAATGCTGTCTGCTTCCAAGATCTCTTGAACAAATAAAAGGATCTTTTAAAGAGTCGTAGCGTGAAAGCCACTATTACGATGGTTTTGAATTAGAGTAAGATCTAAATGTCCCACTTAGACAACTGCTATAGACAAGACAATTAATGACTTCTGGTGGTCAACCTTGGAATCTATACCCACTGTTAAAACACCTAGTATGTAGCAACACTCATTTTGTTGATACTCACTCAAATTGGTTACTGGGTAAATTTAGTGCATAAACCCCCTTTTTGGAACAAAATGTCTAGTGGACTTATCTTTTGCATCATTGAACCTTGTCTGATTGGTGGATCCTATTTGAACGGAATAAATTTTGGGAGACATTATGGTTTGAAAACAAAATACTTCATTTGCTAAGAGATTGGCAAAATGTAAGTTGATTGCCAAGATCTTTTGATTAAAATATCTGCTCAAAGTAAGTTAGTTTGAGGCCAAATAGTTGTATAAGTGAGATTAAATGTTATATTAGAAAATGGACCTTGTCTCATGGGCTGTAAGTTTAGAGGTTATATTTTATTATTTGCTTACCTTTTGTCTCATGGGCTAACAGATTTTTTAACATATAGGTCCTAAAGCCCAACTCTACACCTGAAACCCAACCCTTACATGGTCCAACTCTATCATGAAGCTTAATCTCTGCCAGGCCTCATTGCATAAGAACATTCTACTACTTTATGTTCCTGTCGAAGGGGAGAAGCCGAAGGGTTACAAGAGAAATCTCAAGAAATAAAGTGTTCTTCCATAGGGCAGAATTGAGAAAGGGAAAGACTACGGTTAGAAGAGAGAGAAAGAGAGATGAAGGGAAGAGGGGATAAAAGGAGCCGTGGCCCGAGGATGAGGGGAATCGTTTTTGCATCAATTTTAGTTTTCTTCATTTTATTTTGTTTTCACCATAAACATTGTTCTGTTAGGGTTTTGATAGAGTCTTGGAATCATCTTTTACAGGATAATTTAAGGCTAATTTCTACAACTAGGGTTGCAGGGAACGGGGTTGTCTTCACCTTTTTGAATGTTGTTGATTGCTGCGATACTTAGCTTATATCTATATCTATCTTTTCATTCACCATTCACTGTTGGTTTTGAAAGGATTTTTTATTCTTGACCTATTGTAAACTCACGACACAACAGGACCTTGAAATAATCAAGGATCCCTCAGCCTAAGAGTCTTGAAATGAAAGAGGATGTTAATATAGTGAGGGATTTATTTCTACTAGTGTTGTAATCTGAGTATGAATGTTTGTTTGGGTTAAGTTTTAATATCTTGACTGGTTTGACATAAGCAGATGCACCCAGTGACCAACAACTCGATGGTCGAGGAAACCCTAACCTTGTACCCCTAGTGTTTATTTTCTTAACAATCACAGTTTCGATTCTTAAGCTTTAAAACTGTTTTTGGTGCTACTTGCTTTTGTTTATCAACCCACTTTCTAAGAATTGAAAGTTACAAATTTAGGCTTTTCATGTTAATTGGAATTAATGTTTCTAGAGTAATTACAATCCCTCACTTCTGATGAAAAATCACAAAGATGCTACATTTTGTATAAATTCAGTGCACATAGTCCATACCATTTTTCTCAGTAAATAACCCCAAATGCACTCAACAAAGAGAACTCTGTATATATATATATATATGGAAAATGTTACGTACAACCGGTGTGCGCAACCTTTGCGTAACCGGCTGACATAATTAAATTCCATCATCGTACTTTCCCCTTTCTTTCTCTGTCTTTCAGTCTTTCTCTCCCCTTTCATTTTTCCAATACTCAACTGGAAAGAAAAATCTAACAGACGAGAACCGAAAAACAATGGCAGGCAATGACTCTAGCCAATAATGTTTCAGCATCCCCAATGGGAGAAAAAAAAAGGAAGAAAACTTCCAACAGCTCCATTCATTGTCGATTAAAAAAAAGGGAGAAAACTTCCAACAATTCCATCACTCTATCTCTCTCTCTTCAAAGTTAGATACATCTCAAATTCTCAATTCCAAGGTTTACCATTGACGGGTATGGCAGCGAAAAAATATATATTTTTTGTCTTAAAAGGAAAAAAAAAATCCTCCCCAGTGTTTTTATTTTTTTGAACACCAGCTTCAAAGATCCAATTCTGGTCTTTTTTTGAAAAAATAATTATTTTGGCGATTGGCACGATCGATTTGATGACAATCACCAAATCGTTCCGATCAACCCCATAAAACCACCACAAGTTGCCTCATTTCATCATTTTCTGCAAGGTTTTTTCAACTTTTATTTGATTTGCAATGGCGAAGAAATCTTCCTCTTCGTCGTCGTCAGGGTCGGGCTGTGGGTTGTGGAGATATCTTCACCCGGGCTATTACCTGTAAAGGCCGCAACGGCTGGCACTCGTCTTCGTTGCATTTGTTTTTCTTACCTGGCTTGTGTGGGACCGCCAAACCCTCACCAGAGAACACCAAGTAGGTACTCAAAATTCTTTCAAACGGCTCTATTTGCTTCTCACATAAATGATGTTGGGTCTCTTGTAAAATTGTGATATTGTTCTTCTTAACTGAGTAGATTATTATGATCATTAGGTACATGTTTCCAGGTTATATGAACAACTGAGAAGCTTGCAAAATCATGTGAGACGTGTGCAATTGTTGCTTCGCACTATTTGTTCCCTAGCTTAAGTTAGTTTTACTTGACTTCGTTCACATCGTTTTGTTCGCATGCAATCTCCGTACTTGCAGCTACCATTGTTTTTCGTTCTAATGCTTCCAGTTGAGTATAAAAGAAAAGAGAGTTGTTTGAGAAGATGGAAAAATGAAAGGGGAGAGAGAGATTGAAAGTCGGAAAAAGAAAAAGAAAAATAAGACAATGGAACCAATTGTGTCAGCCGGTTACGCAAAAGTTGCGCACACCGGTTGTACGTAGCATTTTCCTATATATATATATTCTTTTTCTGCTACTTTACATTTGAACTTTTGCTTGATTGATTGCGTTAATAAAGTTGTATCTGTGGAAATGACCTTGGAAGCTCACTTTGCATGTAAATCTACTTTTATACTTGGAAGCATTATTTGGTGAGTATCATCCCCCATGTGCCCCTCATCATTGCAGATCTTCTAGGAACTCACATAGGAGCATGGGTGGGCGTGTGGCTCTTAGGGTTCCGAAATCTTCTTTTCTCTCTCTCCCTTCTTCCTCTTTCACGTCCAAGTTCAATCTATTCTAGAGGTAGATTTGCATGTGAGCCATGTGGCATGTGGGTAGGTGAGATGGGCGTGTGCCCTATGTGTGTCTCGAGCCCTACATCTTCCATCTCTTTAGCTTCTTCTAGAAGCCTTCTTGCATGCTTGCCAAGTGGCACTATGTGCTAATCAAGAATGCTTCTTCCCTAGGCTCCAATGATGGAATTTCTAGGGAAAGCAAAAGGCTTTTCCCCTTCCAGAAAGGTGCCTCCCATGCCCTAAACCCTAATTATGGTTTTCCTAAATCCTTTTTGGGCCTCTATTGGGCATGGTTGCCTATGCTATCAGATCGAAGTGGTTCTTCATGGCCCTAACATATCCTTGTTAAAATATTGGGCAAAATCTAACTAAGCAAAAACAACAAGTGAGAATTTTGGCAAAAATTTAGGTCGTCACATAAACTATATCATTATCTTATTTTCATTTCACTATAATTAGGCATTGTTGCTCGTCAAACTTTTAAAATTAAAAAAAAATGATTTAAAGATGATGAAAAGTGTAACATTTAATATAATTTAATGAAAGTGATATAAGAATTTAGAATGATGGATTCAAGCAATCTAAGATGAGTTGAATGAAATTGATGGTTTAATTGTTGTGTGGGGTCTATTTCTAGTAGATTCTTCAATGAATGGATATGTATTCTTGCGAACTGTTAAAAAATAAAAGAATAATAATTCTATTTAAATGTCTTTATACTACACATCATCTACGTGATATAATTTAATTTAGAAGATAAATTTTAAAATCTAATTATATCCTATAAATAGTGTGTGATGTAAAGATTTTCAAATAGTATGAAAAAAAAATGTGTTCGTGGAGAGTTTCCTTGATAGAAGCCTATGATGATAAAACTATAGCAAGATTTTTGGAGAGAATAATGAAGTCCATTGAGATAGGCTTTTTTAATATGTGCTTGTTGAGATAATATTTTCTTTTATTTGGGATTTATAAAGAAAAGAAAATTTACGAGAACTCAATGTTAACAACTTTTTATTTTACCAGTTTATAATTCCAGAAAATTGATAGAATAATAGAAAATTATTATTTATATCCATATATAGTTAGGGGAGGCAATTGGTGTTTGCGGGTTGTGTTCGTATGGTGTCAAGTCATTAAATTCGACTATATGGATTAACCCATCAAGTTAAATGGGTCAAATCTTAATACGACCCATTTAAATAATGGGTTATGTCGTGTCACCCGTTTTAAATTATTTAATAATTAATTAGAATTTGGTCAATATCACACAACTTATTTCAACTCGTTTCATATAAAGGGATTGAATTAATCTGCATAACTCATTTGACATGATTAACATAATTTAACATAAAATTTAAAATATATATTTATTAGTAGCTACTATATCTAGAAATAAAGACAATAAGACTACCTATTAAAAAAAAATATCAATATTTTTTATATTTTAACCTCTAATAAAATCAATATTACAAACCTAATAATAAAAAAATATGAGCATATGTCTATAATTACAATCTCAACAATAAAAATATAAGAGTTTTTTTTATGAAAGCTTCAAGAACGCTCCAAGAACGCCTCAAGATTTATGCGTGAGAAATTTTCTCCCTGACTAGGGAGTGCTTTCACGTACGAACTTGGTTGATGCAGCGGGCTCCCAACCCCCTCCATGAAACCCAGTCCGACAGAGGATGTTTGTGGATTTATTGCTAAATGCACCTCAGGCTATCCCTGTGGTTACTATTCCTCTTCGGCAGCCTAGGCATGTGGAGGGCGAAGTTTTTGTACAATTTACGAAGGAAGAACTGGATCGGTCTGCTATTCCGTTTCGATTCTCTGTGGTCTTGAAGTTCTTGCGGCTTCTTTGGATCGTATTAGAGAATTCATACATAGCCGATGGGGCCTTTCGACGCAGCCAGTGGTGTCTATGATGCGCAGGCCACGAAATGTTTTTGTAAGGTTCTCAAATGAAGATGATTTTTTAAAGCCATTTCACGGGAAAGTTGAGACATTGAAGGGGCTGCATACCGGGCCTTTCAATGGATGATAGAGTTTAAAGAGGATGAGGAACCGGTGTAGGTACCAGTGTGGATTATGCTCCCTGGTCTCCCTCCGAACCGATATCAAGAATCATATCTACGAAATATAGTGGCTCCAATTGGTATATTTTTACGTAGGTATAATGCAACAAGGTGTGCGACTAGAACTGATGGTGTGAGAGTTTGTGTGCTTATGAACGTTGATCAAGAACCAATCTCTTTTATTTGGATTGGAATGCCAAGGCACCTTACAAGTACTTTTCAAGATGTCGAGTGAAACTTTGCCGGCATTTTGTTCTTGCTGTAAAGTGCAAGGACATAATCTGAAAACGTGTAGGACTAAGCTCAAGGAAGGTAAAGAACCCAAGAACTTGAGGACTATGAAATCGAATAGAGTTTGGGTTCCTAAGGAGAAGGAGGATGAGGTCAATGCAAAGAAAGATCTACCAGGAAAGTCTATAGAGTCTTCCTCTGTTTTGGTTATTCAAAATTTAGAGGCCAATGATCAGACGTTAAAAGACGGAAGTAATGAAGGGGTTGAGTCTGAAGGGGTTGTGTCTTTAGAAGCTGAGATTGATAGGGAAGAAGCTAAGCCTTTAGTGCATAAGAAAGACTTGACGATGTGTGCAGAATCAAGTGGAGCCCAAGCTAATAGAGAACTGGCTTTGGTTATGGGCGATGACCAGATTTTGCAGCCTGTGGTTACGTCTTCTATGGATGGACTGGAAGATAATTCTGAGGCTCAAATAGGAGATACACGGGTTCCTATTTCGGAGGATTTGCAGTTGGTGATTTTTGGCCAAGATCATATTGGTATGGAATCAAAGTCTGAAGATGAGGCTGAGTTGGCGCATCCAGCAAAGGAGAAGGATGGCATTTCTGATTCTGAATTAACAAGAAAGAAGATAATTCCTAAAAGAATGCTAAGGAGTTCAACAAGGGTTCCGAGTAGACCCTATAAACATATTCAATGATGAACAAAATTATGTTTTGGAATATAAGAGGAATTGGCACTTCGAGAAAGTGATTACGGACGTTGGTTCAGGCACATAAGCCTTCTATTCTCTTTCTGGCGAAGCCGTTCAGAGATGATAGTCAACTGAGTTATTGGAGTAATTATTTTTCGTTTAGTGAATGTCTATCTAATGCGGACCAGGCTGGTAAAATTTGGTGTTTCTGGACTACTGGGTTACAGGTGGATGTCATGGGCGGATCGATTCAACATATTTCACTGATGATTAATTCAACCGTTTTGATCTCAGCAGTATATGCAACGTGCCGGTAATTTGACAGACGGGTTTTATGGGATGATTTGCTTGTTATCACTAACTTGCAGTGGCCTCATGTGATCTTGGGGGATTTCAATATATTTCTGGAGCTTTTACCTTCGGTACATAATCACTATTTGCCCAGGAGGTCTTCAGATCATTCTCCAATGCTCTTGGGTCTTTCGGATACTTCATCCAGGTATGGTCCTACTTCATTTAAATTTCATTATATGTGGACTACTCATGAGGATTTTTGGCGATGTGTGTCGAGTTCTTGGGAGGTAGAGGGTTATGGAACTGGTTTGTGGAAATTAGCAAGAAAATTGAAGAGACTAAAACAGGTTCTCAGAATTTGGAACAAGGAGATATTTGGTTGGACTGGCCGACATATTAAAAATTTAGAAATAAAAGTGGAAGAAGGTGAAGCTAGTTTGCAAGAGAGGTTTTCGGAAGATGTTGAAACGAACATTTTAACAAATAAGATGGAGCTGGATGTCTAGTTAAAAAGGGAGGAAGCTCACCTTGCTCAACAGTTTAAGCAAGATTGGATTTCATAGGGTGAAACATCATCATCTTTCTTTAAAGCATTACAATCCAAGAAATATAATGTGGTAATGAAAATGAAAATATCTGATGGTCATGTGCTTAGCACGCCGGAAGCCATTCATGAGGAGGCTTGTGTATATTTTGAGGATTGTTTGAAGGCAAATCAGTCGAGTTCATTGCCAAATTTAGCTGATTTAATTACGGGTGAAGTATCAGAAGAGGAGAATAATATTTTTGGCAGTTCTCCTTCGATGGAGGAAGTAAAAAATGCTCTTTTTTCTATTCCTAAGGATAGTAGTTCTGGTCCGGATGGCTTTGGTTCAAGGTTCTATCAACATTGTTGGTCTTTAGTGAAAGATGATTTATTTGAAGCAATTACAGATTTTTTTAGCGGGACTGAACTTCCAAGATTTTACACTGCATCTTATATCGTTCTACTTCCTAAAATACAGAATCCTACGTCATTTGGGAATTTTAGGCCGGTAAGCCTTTGTTTTGTGGTTTATAAAATATGCTCTAAGATTCTAGTGAACGATTTTTCAGTGCTCTTTAGCAGAATAATTTCGAAGGAACAAGAAGCTTTTCTTCCAAGTAGAAGTATTTTTGAAAATATTAGTCTCACTCAGGAGCTTATTCATGATATTAATAAAAAAGTCTGAGGAGGTAATATATTGATGAAAATTGACTTTGCAAAAGCCTATGATACTATTGATTGGGAGTTCTTATTTTGTGTACTGGTGTAACGACCCGACCCTATATTTTTTTTTTTTAGGGATAAAATTTGAATAATTTTATTAAGGCTTTATTATTATTATTATTATTATCATTATTATTATTATTTTCCTCCAAGCACGTGTGTGTTAGAGTCCACACATTATTTCTATTCTTATTTCCTCTTCTTAGTCAAACTCCTTCTACCGGATTTTTTTTTTTATTTTCTTTTCTTTGAATTTCAAACGCGAAATCTATCCACTCACATGCACATGCACATGCACATGCACGTCTCTTTTTTTTTCTAGGGTTTTCTTCTAGGTTCTGAAACATATATTCATACGGATGCAAGCCGAAATGCCCCATCGTGAGTCTTCCCATCGCGCATCAAACGTACGCATGCACGACTCCTTTCTTTCCTCCGCTTGCACGACACTGTAATTATTTATACACTCACGCACACAGAGCACTTGCCACAAACCTCCTCCCCTCAAACCGCAGCACCACCTTGCCGCAGCCAAGCCTTCACTTGCGCCACTGCACGCACAGAACCACCGCATGGCCCGCCCTTGAAAAAGCCATAAACCCGCTGCATCCTCCCCTGTTTTAGCCCTCAAAAACAGAGCACTGAGCTCTTCGACCGTAAGCCACAGCCCGGCCATCCTCAGCCACAGAACTCGCCGACACCACCACTGACCACCATAGAATTCATCGGACCACCCTCAGCCGCCAAAGCACGCCGTAGCAGCCCCGGACGCACCACTGTTTTTACACGTCCGAAGCGGAGCATGCAGTCACCTTCTCCTCAGTAGCCACCGTAAGAGACACCGAACCACCTCTCCCTCGGCACAGAAAGTACCGACCAGCCGAACTCCGTCGAGCCCACTCCCTTCCGGTAAACCCACGACCGTCGCTAGCCTCCACTCTCTCTCTCGGTTGTTTTCGGTTTAGCAGAATTCTCTCTCTCTAAACTCTCTCTCTTTCTCTCACTGCATTGCACCACCATACTCAGTGGAGCCTTCGGTTGCGCCGTCGTGACCCCCTGCCAGCCGCCCAGACTACCATCACAGTGAGTTTCTTCATCCCTTGGTGAGTTTCGGACCATCGCAACCCTCTCTCCCTCAACTCTGTTTTTGCCTGTTAGCCATGTTTCGGGTTCTAGGAAGAACCCTTAGTTTCTGATGGGCCTTGGGCCTTAGGCCCGTATGAGGGTGAGATGGGCTTATTTTCATTTTTTTTGTTTGGACTCAGGTAGTACAGTATTATATTTATGGGCTAGATTTCAACTCTTACAAAATTCTAATGATCTTTAAATAGACTTATATTTTTATTGGACTTGAGGTTAATTAGATTTGTATCATAGTGATAGAGTTGTATTTTTAAGTTCGGCATATAAACTCTAGATATACAGAATTGATGTCAATATTATGGAGTCAATGTGATTTTAGAGTTTGAAAGATCAAAGTTAATGAAAAATATAGATTAAGTTGGAATTTCTAGTTTAATTAAGAGGTATGTCTTTAAGTAGAAATTTACGTAAACTACGTGTCTATCTTATAGGAAATCAGTCGCGCCCGGAAATATTGGATTAGCGCTACGAGGTAAGTAGCATGATCATATCCTTACGCGTATGTACAGTGAGCTGTTTGTCTTTTTATAAAAGATATTATGCATGTATGCCCTTTATTGGAAGCCCCTTTTTACGTACCCAAAACATGATAAAATTATGAAAAAGTCATGATTTTATGTGAAAGATTATTCATGAAATTATTTATGAAATGCATGATTTTATGTGAAGATTATTCATAAAATTATTTATAAAATGCATGATTTTATGTGAAAGATTATTCATGAAATTATTTAAGAAATGCATGATTTTATGAGAGAGTTATTTCGTAAAATATTTATGAAAAATCATGATTTTATGCGATGAAACATGTATCACGACATTTATGAAAGAATGTGATTTCGTTTGAAATCTATGATACGATATGACAAGTATGTATGTGATTTCTTTTGAAATCTATGAAATGACAAGTATGCAAGTATGATTTGATAAAATATGTAACGGCCTATGTTATGATATGAAAACGGTACCTATGTTATGGGCATATTGCATTGCCAGGTCGTGCATGCTGGTAGTGCACCCAGTATTGTCTTCCTTATGTATGGATTCCACAACCCGCGGCCACGGGCGGAATCGGAATCTTTTTAGATTCGCTAACCCTAACTCACGGGGGTCAACAGTGGGTAACGGCCTATGATAAGTGAAAGATAAGTTAATGTTCATGCTCATGATTTTTATGCATGTATTTATGAATATGCACGCTTTTCAAGACACCTTATGTTTATTATGTTTACTGTATGATGTGTTGCTTATTGAGTATTCGACTCATTTTAGTTTGTTTTCATGTTTTTAAACCCCCCAGGTGATGACATTTATGAAGATGAGACTGCAGGACAGGACTTGACTCCGGGAGACAAGGCTGAGACCTAGACAGATTTTGCTATGATTATTTCTATGGTTTAAATAAATTATTTTGATAAGCACATAAGACTTCTGTATTTTTAATAAATGCTTCCGCAGACTTTATTTTAAATTTTCAGTATTTATTGAAGTTGTTATTTTAAGGAATTCTTTCGTATCTGGCGCGTTGTTAAAAAAAGGAAAAGCTTTTTATATTTAAGTTTAGTAGTAGCACACTGGCTCCTCGAAAATTCTAAAATGTCTTTTCGGGAACGGGGTGTTACAACTGGAATGTTTTGGTTTCTCTCTGAAAATTCGATAGCTCCTGAGGCAATGTTTTTCTATGCCTTGGTATTCGATTGTTATGAATGGCACAGCAAATGGGTTCTTTAAGGGTGGAAGGGGTCTTTGACAAGGTGATCCTTTATCTCCGTACTTATTCATTTTAGTGGAGGAAGTTCTTTCCTGTTTGATTAAGAAGAAGTATGAAGAGGGAAGAGTAAAGTGTTATTCTCATCCGAGACATAGTCCTATAATCTCACATTTATTATATGCTGATGATATGATAATTTTTTCTAATGGAGGGAAATCTTCTATTTTGGAAGTAGTTGGTATTTTGAGTACCTACGCTTCATGGTTGGGACGACAAGTAAACAATGCCAAATCTCATATTTTTTTTTCTCTAAGCATATTAATAGTGTTAGACGGAGGCATATCTTCTCTATCACTCAGTTCTCAGAAGGGGTGTTTCTTTTCAAGTATTTAGGGGTTCCAATTGTATCGGGAAGATTGAAGTCTTTACATTTCTAGGATATTGTTCAAAGAATTTGTAATCAGATTGAAGGTTGGAAAATAAATTTCCTTTCCACTGGGGCGAGATTGATTCTTTTAAAACAAGTATTGTCGAGTATGCCACTCCATCTCCTTTCGGTGATGCATGTTCCGAAAATTGTTTATATTCAGATTAATAAGATTTTGAGTACCTTTTTTTGGGGTTCGGTTAATGGGAATCCTAAGAAAAAGTGGATTAAATGGGATAAGCTTTGTAGTCCGGTGGATGAGGGAGGGCTTGGGTTGAGGAAGTTAAGTGATGTTCAGAGGTCATTACATTCTAAATTTGCCTGGAATCTCCTATGCTCTGATTCTATTTGGCAAAAGTATTTTTCTGCAAAGTATATGCATGGTGTGCATCCGTTGCAAATTAACGCAACAAGAGGAATCCGATTCTAGAAATCTGTAGCTAATGAATTGTCCTTTGTTCTCTTGCATTCTAAGTGGAGAGTTCGTGAGGGGAATGTGTATTTTTGGAAAGATAAGTGGATGAGTTCTGGTCCTTTGAGGGAGAGTTGCCCGATTGTGGGTGATTTGAATTTGAAAGTGAACCAGGTTATATTGAGTAATAGTTGGGATTTGCGTTATCTAGAATAGTTAGTAGGGTCTGGAAAAGCTGCAGAAATTGTCAATGAAATTAAGGGTTAGAGGTTAGGAGAAGATAAGCTCATCTGGTTGGGCAATTTGGAGGGCTCTTTTAAGTCCAGGAGTGCTTGGAGTCTTGTTCGGGAAAGCAATAATAAATATGAATGGACAGATTGGATATGGAATGTTGCTATTCCTAAAATATTTTCTGTATTTATGTGGAAGGCCTTGAACTCAAGTCTGAGTGTGAATGACTGTATAAGGAGTTTGGGAGTGCCTTTCGTTTCCAAATGTGAGTGTTGTCAACAAGGTGTCGTAGAAGAGATTAACCATGTGTTGTACAGTGTGTACATAGCGGCAGTCATTTGGAAATTTAGCTCAAATATATTGGGTATTCCGTTTGTCCCAAATCGGTCTTAGAAAGCAATAGTGGAGGCTTGGTTTCGGAGAGCATTGAAATCATCCCAACTTGGTACACTAATTAGATTTGTTCCGGTGATAATTTCCTGGAACTTATGGTGGTGGAGATGTAAAGTCAGGATGGAATGTAAGAAAGAAAAGGTTCATATTTTATGGAGATGGGTTAAGTATTGGATTCAATGGGTTGGTATTAAAATCAGTAAGGCTTCTCGATTAGTGGATAATGATTTTAAGGTGTTAAAGTCTTTGAATTTACCTATTATTGCAAGAAAGAATGAAGTTTTGAAGGTAGTTAAATGGGCAAAGCCAAACAGAGGGTGGATTAAAATGAATGTGGATGGAAGTAGCCAAAATAATCCTGGAATGTTGGGTGCAGGAGGAGTAGTCAGGAATGAATTCGGGAATGTGGTATATGCTTTCTCCGAGTCATATGGGCATGGGAGTTATAATCTTGCAGAAGTTATGGCTCTATGGGTAGGTCTTAAACATTGTAAGCAATGGGGGTTCAATAATCTTGCCATTGAGATGAATTCTTTAATAGTAGTGAATTGGATTAAGAATGGAAGATGTACGCTTTGGTATCTAGAGGACTTTTGGAAAGAAATAGTTGAAATATTGAGAGAGATAAATTTTTATATGAGTCATATATATAGAGAAGGAAATAAGGCTGCCGATGTTTTGGCACTGCTAGGAAGTAGTGGTGTTTCCCAAGTGTGGGTAGGTCAAACGGAGCTTCCACATTTGCTGAAAGGGATCATCAAAACAGATGCAAGTGGTCTACCTTAGATTCGAAAGTGCAAAATGTAAATTTAGGATGTAATATTCGATAGTGTAATTTGATTTTGATGAGAAGTTATGCTTGATAGGTTTTCTTTTTTTGGTTTTTTGTCTTTTCTTTTAGTACTTGGGGATTTATTTTCTTTATTTTCAATTTTTTTGTAAATGTCAAGTACTGTGATTGTTACTACGATTTTCCTCCACCACAAGTGAGGGTTTATTAATAAATTTGGCCAGGAGTCACTATTGAACATGTGACTACATTCTCTTTAAAAAAAAAATAATAAAAACATAAGTATATTGACAAATGTCAATAGTACAAGCCAACAATAATATAATTGTAATGTTGAAATAAAATTTAAATGGGTTATTGCGGGTTGAGCGAGTTGACCCCTTATTGCTCCGTTTATTAACCGTGTCTTAAAGATCCGTTTTTACTCAAATTCATTAATATTAAGTCTAAAAGCGTTAATTTCGTGTTGTGTTCATGTTGATTTTACAGATTGTGTTATATATTGTCACCTTTATATATTATTTAAAAATTTATTAAGTACTCCTTAAGCACGGATGACGTCGTACTTTCATCCTATGATTCCTATCATAACATGCTATATAATTAAAATTACTTATGTAAGTATTAATCATGATTGAAATGAAACTCTATGATAGGATAAGAGTATTACATATCCGTATTTCGAGAACATCTAATAATTATTCTATAACTTGAAAAGATTATATATTATCTTTTATTTATAAAATGCATAAAATATAAATTTTTTAAAGAAAGCTAAATAGCACACTCACGTCTTATTTTTATTTAACTATGATGAGCTGAAATTAACTATCAACTTTTGTGTTTTTCATTAAAAAATAAAAGGATGATAAAAGTAACACATTTTACATAATAGGATGAAAGTAAAATACAAGTTTGGTTTGTAACTTTAAATCATTACTTATCTCAAAAGTTTAAATTGATAAGAATATGTATATTTTATTACGTGTAGACCAGACTCACCCTCACTAAGTATGCTTCAACATGTGGAATATTTTATTAAATGAGTAGAGTGTAGAGTCAGAGTTCGAACTCAAGATCTCTGCTATGATATAATGTGAAATTACTATTTGTTCTAAAAATTTAAGTCGATAGGAAGGAGTAGATTTTATTTATTTATTTTATATCTTAACAGATCAAAACTCTTGTACACTTCCTAACTTCGATAAAAAAAAAAAAAAAAAAAAATACTGGTCCTTGAAATTACAATTTTAGTACTAAAACAAATTATTTAGTGTTAGAGAATAACCATTTGTTTTAATTAGCATGCCTTAGCTAATTTATCTTCATTTTCAATTTTAGGTATTGAATAGGCAAACTTATCTTTGGATATACCCGTTCAACATATTTATTAAGAAGTTGTGTACTGAAGAGTTATTAATGTTGGAGTTAGCTTGTTATGTATGTTTCAGGTCAAAGTTATAATATCCGTTATTAATAAATATAGTATGTTTTATAAAAAAAAAAAAAACATATTTACTGAGAAGTGTAATTTAGATAATTAATATGATATTTTTATTTTCTTTCTCTGGTTGTAAACATTACTTCCATTTTTCTTGAGGCTTTGGTGGTTTTGTAGTCAATTTCCTCTCTAGCTCTCCATTGTTACTGCTCTCCCGTTCTTTCTCAATTTTTATCCCTATTGGTTTGGTTTTCTACTCTTTTTGAGGATGAATTCCAAGATCTCAATTAGCTACTTGACGAAGAAAAAATAAGATCTACATTTCACTTTTCTTCGTCTTTTCAATTTTATACTTTGGATATTATAATTACAAATAAAAAAAAATATTTGACCAGTTTATTATTCAAAAATATGAACATTGAAGATTGAATATAAAAATAGTGAAAAATGATATTATTATAAAGAAGATGATGGTTAGTCTGATCTGAAATAGATTTTGAATAGTCCAATTAAAATGCTAAAAGTGTCGAATTAAAGGAAAATAATACACATATAATTATTTTAATAACTTTTAACAGGTAATAAATGTTATGTAATTATTTTTAAAAAGAGTAAAATTTATTATTAAAAAATTAATTTATTTTTTATATAAATTTTATATTTATTTATTTTTTTTAAAATAATTAACACTTACATATTTTAAAACTATAAATATTATTTCTTATTTTAATACTAGATTATATAAAGAATTATTGGTAAAATTATTCCAGCTAAAATGTGAAAGAGTAATGATACGGGATTCGAAGTTATGTTTCGAAAAAATATTTCGAACGTTATATTTTATTTTTTTATTATTTTTTTTTATGTATTTTGTTAATCATTATAAATATTTTTTAAAAAAATAAAAAATTTATAATATTATTAAAAAAATACTTTTTTAATCACTAAAAAAAAAAAAAAAAGGGGCTTCCGGGATACTTCTTCGGAATCCAAATTCGGGTAATGATCTTAGTCCAATCAGAATGCTTTTATCAGCACGACTTACGAGACCCAAAGCAGATGAAAAAAAATCTCAGATAGTGTGAGAAAGACACGCGCCTGGTCGGAAGTAAGAATAATGCTAAATAGAAATTATTATAGTAATATATATTTTATATTTATTGTGTAATTATTTTTAATTAATTATTTTTAATATTTATTTAAAAAAATATATAATTTAGATGATATCACATTATATATATAAAATAGATATTTTTAATAGATATTTTTAATAGTGATTTTTATTTATATTTATTCGGAAAGTAATTTTGATAGCTCGGCAAAGGAGACGTTTGCTAGTGGCAAAAGCAGAAAGGAATAAACGAAAGCAAAGAGCTTTTACTTTTACCGACTTTTATTAACTCAAAGGGCTCGGGAAAGTAGGAACTAGGCTCATTTCTAATGGCTACACAGGAATGAGAATGTCTCTTCTTCAGTATCGTATACTATAGTGACCCACATTGGTCGCATTCTTGCTCCATTATTCTAGCTGTAACTGTAAGTACCTCTCTCTCTATCTCTCTCTGTTTACTCAGCTTTGTTGCAGTATTCAGTTTCGTTGATAATGATTTATGTTTCTCCTTTTTCATCCAACCCATTCTTTTTCCTGAATCACGCATTCTGTCACTGAACTCTCTCCTTCTACCACTTTTTTAGTCATGGATATGAAATGGGTTTCGATTGTTTGCCCCTGGAAAACCCTTAAATTACTACATGCACTCCTCCTCTTGTTGTTGATGCTGTTGCGTTCCGACTGTTGTCTGTGTGTTGATGTTGACCCAGAAGACAAAGCCTCCCTTCTGCTGTTCAAATCGTTGGTCCAAGACCCAGACCAGAGCTTGTCAAGCTGGGTTGGGTCTAACTGCACCACCTGGACCGGTCTCTCCTGTGATAACCGGACCGGTCGGGTGGTTTCAATCAGCCTGACGAACGTGAACTTGTCAGGCCGGATTCACCCCAACTTGTGCACACTTTCGTTTCTTGAATACCTGAATCTGTCCCATAACTACTTTAGATGCCCAATCCCATTATGTTTGGGTAATTTGACCAGTCTCAAAGCTATCGATCTTAGCCAAAATAGGTTTTTTGGTGTTGTGCCTGACACACTCATGGGGCTTACGAATTTGAAAGAACTTGTTTTGAGTGGTAACCAAGATTTGGGAGGTCCTGTTCCTTGGTGGCTTGGTAATTTCTCAACAAATTTGGAAAAACTTCATCTGAGTCTCAATTCTTTTAGGGGGGAAATTCCTGAAAGCTTGTTGTCTCTCAGGTCTTTGAAGTATTTGGATCTTGGTAACAATTATTTATCGGGTGATCTTCGCGATTTTCACCAATCTTTGGTGGTTCTTAATCTTGGGTCTAATCAGTTTTCGGGAACTTTGCCTTGTCTTTCTGCTTCTACTCAGTCTATCAACATTTTGAACATAGCTAACAATGGTATTCAGGGAGGAATACCTACTTGTATTGCTTCACTTCAAGCTTTGACACATCTAAACCTGTCATTCAATCACTTAAGTTATGAGATATCTCCTAGACTTGTGTTTTCAGAGAAGCTTCTTGTGTTGGATTTGAGTGACAATGATTTGTCTGGTCCTCTACCACGCAAGATTGCAGAGACAACTGAGAAATCGGGACTTGTCCTTCTTGACTTATCTCACAATCACTTCTTTGGGGAAATTCCCTTGAGGATAATGGAACTGAAAAGCTTGCAGGCACTGTTTCTTTCACACAATCATCTTACAGGGGAAATTCCTGCAAGGATTGGAAACTTGACATATCTCCAAGTGATTGATCTCTCGCACAACTTGTTATCGGGTTCCATTCCTTTGAACATTGTTGGATGCTTTCAGCTACTTGCATTGATACTTGATAACAACAATCTTTCTGGTGAAATTCATCCAGAGCTTGATGCATTGGATAGCTTGAAGATACTAGATATTAGCAATAACAAGATTTCCGGCGAGATCCCACTAACTTTGGCTGGCTGTAAGTCTCTGGAGTTTGTAGATTTGAGCTCCAACAATCTCTCTGGAATGTTGAATGATGCAATAACCAAATGGTCCAACCTAAGGTTTCTCAACCTGTCTCAGAACAGATTCAATGGAAATCTACCTAGTTGGCTCTTCACATTCGAAGCTATCCAAATGGTGGATTTCTCTGGCAACAAGTTTTCTGGCTTCATACTGGACAGTAATTTCAACATTAGCTTATACTTCAACCAGGGAGATATTGGTAGAATGGCTAGAAAGCAATTTGTTGCAACACCGAGTGTGAATATCAAAGTGTCAATGGTCGTCTCGGATAGCAATGAATCAAGCTTCAATTACTATCTATCTTCAACGGTTGGAATTGATCTATCGAATAATTTGCTACATGGAGAGATTCCAGAGGGTCTATTTGGATTGGAGGGTTTGGAATACCTGAATCTGTCGCACAATTTTCTTGATGGCCAGGTTCCTGGTTTAGAGAAGATGCGCAGTTTAGAGGCCTTGGATTTGTCACGTAATTCTTTATCAGGTCAGCTCCCAGGAAACATTTCCAGTCTTCAAGACCTGACATTCTTGAACCTTTCTTATAATTGTTTCTCTGGATTTGTTCCTAAGAAACAAGGGTATTGGAGGTTTCAAGGTGCATTTGCTGGAAACCCAGACTTATGTGTGGAGAACTCCAGTGGAAGTTGTGACACAGCAAGCCTTCCAGCGGTGCCTGGTAAGACTTTTCAGGATGGAATGGTGGAAGGGCCAATTTCTATATGGGTGTTCTGTTTAAGCTTTTTTGTTAGCTTCTACTTCGGAGTTGTTGCGATCTTTTGTTCAGCTCGAACAAGAAACTACATTCTCCAGACTAAAGTTTAAGGCAATGTTTGTGCTGGTGAGAACTCTTATCTTGTACATTCTTATTGCTCTATTTTAGTTGCGAGGTTTACTTTTTGTGATTGATTTGATACCAAACAGCTCAAAAAGACAAAAAAGAAAGGATATCAGACAATTCTCTTGTTAACTGATCTAGATCCTATAATTTCAATATGTGAAGTGAAGGTTTATGGGGCTTTTGCAATGCATCCTTTCCACATTTCTTTTATATATAGAGCTGTGCACCCTCTGAATGAGCAATGCTTAGATTATATAGAACTTAGCCTATTTATGGGTGAAATGATTAAGCCATCCTTTATAAACTAACTGGATATCATTCATTTCAAAGTTTTTTTTTTTTTAAAGAGGATGACGACACCCCAATTTGATTAATAAATTCACATTTGTGGTGGATGAATACCTTATACAAAAAGAGCGAGGAAGTTACAATACAAAATCCTAAAACTTATCGGGTTTTCCAGGCTCCGAAAGTAGCAAGGCTATATATGCTAAAGCATTTTCTTCTCTATAAATATGATTAATACTAGAAAGAAAAATATTTCTAAAATGTAAAATATCAACCCAAATATCAACATATTTTCAAGGGGGTTGGATATTGTTATTAAACCAATTCATCGCAAGAACTGAATTTGCTTTCAGAAGGTTCCGAATGCTCAGTTGATAACACAAAGTAAGCCCAATTTTTAAAGTTGATCATTTTGCAAAAGTGTAGGTACCCAAGATAGCAAAAATAAAAATGAAAAAAAATAAAACAACATAAGAATGAAGAACGCCTCCATAATCAGCAGGCTGAGAATTACCTTAGAAGCACCATCAAAATTGAGTTTGAGGGACCACCTAGAAGGGGCAACCATCTAACATGAAAAGGCTTCTTAGTCTGTATGGTGGATAGGGGAATATGAAGATTAACAAGGACGGATGCATTAGAAGAAGACATTAGAGTAGCTTCGTTTGGTTACTTAATTATTCTCAATTCATCTCAACTCATCATTACAACTTTTTCAAATTTCAACATAAAATATAATAAACAATTCAATTTTTTCAAATTTCAAAATAATAATAATATTAAAAAATAATATTCTAATAATATTTTATCATTTCAACTCAACTCACTTCAACATCCAAGCAGGCTTCTAGGTGGGAATTATTGTCTTTTAGCCATCTATTGATTTTATGGAGGACAGTAAATGCATGGGTATAAGAGTCCTCTAAACGGGCTTTGTTTCTAGCTAACCAAATCTCCCAAAAAAAAGAGATGAAAGCAATTGAGCAATCAAATGAACTTGATCCGTAACTATGAAAAAGGATCATCACTAAAAGGCATTTTGTTTCCAATTGTGAAAGGCTATATTTGTGTAACAAAAAATAGTAGAGAAATGATGCCAAACCTCTTTAGAAAGATTATAATCAGAGAAAACATGATCATAACTATCCCCATGACCATCCGTGTAATTACTACATTTAGAAGCCACACGAGTCCCTCAATGTTGGATCTTGTCATCTAAATACCTTTGTACCATAATTTCCAAACAAAGGCAAAAATTTTCAAGGGAGGGTTATGTTCCAAATGAAGAAATGAATGGAGCGAAAGGAAAGTAGGGGGTAGTGCTCCCTAAGAAAAAATCCAAGCAAATTTGGAGGAGAATGTGTCATCTTTAGTATGCTTCCAAACACGACTATTAGGGCGAATTTTGCTTTTGACAAGGAATTGGCTAACCTCAGTGACAAGGCTAGAGAGTAATTCGAAGTTCCAACTATTGAGAGAGCAAAGATCTTTGATTTGTAAAGAATGATTGGAGATAGTGAAGCCTTTTTTAGCAAGGGAACCATTATCTACTCAATTGTCATGCTAGATACTAATAGAACTATCAAACGTTCCAGTGATTTTTCGGTGTGAATGATAGGCTGAAATTTGTAATTGGTTTTCTGGAGTGGTAGGCTTTGGCAGCAATATGATCCTAGGAGGGGGCATTATTAATGTATTTTAAAAAAATGAAGTTAGCTTAGGGAGAGTTTGGCTTAAGGAATTTCCAAGCCAATTTGTAATGAAGAGTATCAACAACATCATGTAGATTTTTTATACTTAGACCATGTTAAGAGGAAGGGCTGCATATATGGTTCCAAGAAATCCAATGCTTTCATTATTGCCCTAGAAAAAATTAGTGTGACTTTCATTACCCCAGAAAATATTAGCAAAAGTTTTGTGGATATAGTCAATAATTTAGCTCTGAGGGTTGGGGACAAAAAAGATATGAATGAGAATGGAGGAGGGCATAGATTTGACTAAGGTAAGCTTGCCACCGGTAGAGATGAGACAACCATTCCACTAGCAATGTTTTTTTCTAATCTTGATTAAGGATATAATCATAAGAGAGGTAGGAACTTTCTCATAGAAAAGGGGAGCCCCAAGATAAGTGGTAGGGAACTTGCCTTCACTGGAAACCATAGTAGAAGCAATAATGTGTCTTTGAGTCATGTTAACCTTGTTGTGCAATAAGAAATCAAGTTTGGAATGTAAGGGGTCTTAATGACCTCGTAAGCGCCTTCGGGTGAAAAATTGGCTTAGAAAATGGAGGGTGGATGTGATTTGCCTTCAAGAAACAAAGCTGAAATATGTGAATCAAGCCATTGTTCAGAGTTTATGGAATTGTAGTAGTGTGGGTTGGGTTGAGTTGGTGTCAAATGGGGCTTCGGTGGTATTATTATAATGTGGAATAAGAGAGTGGAGGAGTTGAGGGATCATTTTGTGGGCGAATTCTTGGTGGCATGTCATTTTAAGAGTATTGAGGATGGGCTTGAATGGGCGTTTCCTAGTGTGTATGACCCTAATGTGGATAGTAGAAAGAGTTTATTATGGGATGAAATGCCGGGTGTATGTGGTTGGTGGAATTTACCTTGGTGTTTTGGTGAATATTTTAATCTCACTCATTTCCCTAGTGAGAGATTGGGGCAATCATATTTTTCACATGCAATGTCTACTTTTTCAGATTTAATTTTTGAATTAAATCTGATTGATTTACCTTTGGTGGGCAGACACTACACTTGGACAAATGGTAGGACATATTCTAAGTTGGATAAGTTTCTAGTTTCGCCTTCTTGGGAGGGTCATTTTTCTGGTTTGAGTAAAAAATTATTGTCGAGATTGTGTTCTGATCATTATCCTATCATGTTGGATTGTGGTGGAATTGAGGGTTGGAAAATGTATTTTAAATTTGAAAACATGTGGTTGAAGGATGAGGGATTTGTGGACAGGGTGAGAAGTTGGTGGAATTCTTATAATTTCTCAGGTAATCCTAGTTTTGTTTTGGCTGGAAAATTGAAATCTCTTAAGAAAGATATAAAGAGATGGAATAAAGAGGAGTTTGAGAATTTGGACAGCAAGAAGAAGCTTCTTATGGAGGAGTTGAGAGGTTTGGATGAGAAGGAGGTGCAAGGGGTTATTTAGGGGGAGGACATGAAAAGAAAAATAGGGGTGGCTTCTGAACCAGAAAATATAGCGTTAATGGAAGAAATTTCTTGAAGGCAAAAACCTAGGGTGTTGTGGTTGAAGGAAAGAGATAGGTGCACAAAATGCTTTCATCAAATGGCAAACTCTCATAGAAGAAATAATGTGATTGAGGTTCTTCGAGATGGGGATAGACTTATTGCTGATCAAGAAGATAATAAGGCTCACTTAGTGAATTTTTATGAGCAGTTGTTTTCAGAAGATTTTTCTTGGAGACCAAAACTGGATTGACTTTGTTTCAATTATATAGATCAGGTCGAAACTGATTGGCTAGAGAGAGAGTTTGAAGAAGATGAAGTACTTAATGGTTAAGGGTATGGATAGGGATAAGGCTCCGGGTCCGAATGGGTTCTCTTTGGCATTTTATCAAGCATGTTGGGACATTGTTAGAGAATATATTATGAAGGTGTTCACTGAATTTCATTCGTACCTAAGGTTTGAGAAGAGTTTTAATGCGACTTTCATTGCACTTATTTAGAAAAAGGTAGGGGTTGTGGAGATGAGAGATTTTCGATCTATTAGTTTGGTGAATGGAGTGTATAAAATCATTTCTAAGATGCTAGCCAACCGTTTGAATAGGACAATGGAGAGGATTATTTTAAAATTGCAAAATGTCTTTGTGAGGGGAAGACATATTTTAGACACTGTTTTAATTGCTAATGAATGTTTGAAGAGTATAATTAAAATAGAGAAAGCTAGTATTATAATCAAATTGGACACGAAAAATGCTTATGACCATGTGTACTGGAATTTCCTTGTTTATATGCTGAGGAGATTTGATTTTGGAGATAAATGGTGTTCGTGGATAAAGCATTGTGTGTTGACTTCGAATTTTCAATTTTGGTGAATAGAGAATTGGTAGGATTCTTTAGTAGCTCGCGTGGTTTGAGGCAAGGTGATCCCACTCTCCCTTTCTTTTTGTTATGATCATGGATGCATTGAGTAGAATAATTGAGAATGCGGTGGATGGTAATTTGCTGTCCAGCTTTGTGGTGATTGATGAGGACCGGAGTAGTTTAAGTTTCACACTTATTGTTTGCTGATGATCCATTGATTTTTAGTGAGCCCATTTTTGACAATCTTGGTGCTTTAAGAGCACTTTTTCTATGTTTTGAAGCAGTATCGGGGTTAAGAGTTAATTTATCGAATCTAAAGTCGTTCCCGTGGATTCTGTTCAGAATATTTCAGACTTGGCAAATATTATAGGGTGCAAAATTTCTTCGCTCCCTTTGATGTACCTCGAGCTTCCTTTGTGGGCTTCTTATAAATCTGTTAGTATTTAGGATGGGGAGATTGAGAAAATTGAAAGGAAGTTAGCTGGTTGGAAGATGATCAACTTGTCTAAAGGGGAAAGATTAACTCTAATAAAAAGTACTTTGTCTAATCTTCCCACTTATTTCTTATATATTTTTTTCCATTGCTGGCAAGGATAGAAAGAAGAATTGAGAGTTTATTTCAGAATTTTTTATAGGGTGGTAAAGGAGAAGAAAAAAAGTTTCATTTTGTTAGTTGGAATAATGTATGTCAACTGATTGATTGTGGTGGGTTAGGGATAAAAACTTGAGATTATTTAATAAAGCATTACTTGGGAAATGGCTTTGGAGAAATCACTTGGAAAGAAATGCCTTATGGAGAAATATTATTGATGTAAAATATAGTAGTTTGTGGGGAGGTTGGTGCTCAAAAAATACAAGAGGTGCTTATGGGTGATTCTGTGGAAGTTCATCAGAAAGGATGGGGGGAATTTTCTAATCAAATATGGGAGATGGAAAGATGATACTTTTCTGGCATGACTTGTGGTGTGGGGAATCTACACTTAAATTGGATTTTCCCTCTCTTTTCAGAATTGCAAGGGATCAAAATGCAGCTATGAGATATTCATTCTTTTGCATTGATAATAATATTCAGTGGAATGTTAACTTTTTTAGGGATGTTAATGACTAGGAAGTGGATGATGTTAAGGCTTTTCTGGAAAGACTTTACAGTTCAAAGTTGATGCTAGGTAGGGAGGACATCATGTTGTGGGTTCCTGCAGGAAATTCTAAGTTCTCAGTTTCCTCTTTTTACAGCATATTAACCAGTCATAGGAGTTGTAAATTCCCCTGGAAAACATATGGAAAGTGAAAGTTTCGAAGGTTGTTTTTTTCTGTTGGGTGGTACCACTGGGCAAAGTGTTGACAGCTGAAAATCTTAGATTATGTTTGGATAATGAGTTGAGATGAGATGAGTTTAAATAAAAGTTGAAAATTCAATAAAATATTATTAGAATATTAGTTTTTAATGTTATTATTGTTTTGGAATTTGAAAAAGTTGAATTGTTTATTGTATTTTAGTAGAGATTTGTGAAAATTGTAATGATAAGATGAAATGAGATGAGATGGATTGAGAGTGTTTCTCAATCCAAACTGAGCCTGAAGGAGAGGTATGTACATTGTTGATTGGTGTGTCATGTGAAAGAAGGGTGGGCAATCTGTTAATCATCTCATTTTTCATGGCTATGTTCTTGTGGAACGAGGTTTTGAATCGGTTTGGTCTTCTTTGGGTAATGCCTAAGGAAGTGGTGGATTTATTGGTAGGGTGGAAGAGATTGAAGGGTAGCAAGAATGCTTTTGATATTTGGAAGATGATTCCTTCTTGTCTCATGTGGTGTCTATGGCTTGAAAGGTATGAGAGATGCTTCGAAGACAAAGAACATTCATTAGGAGATCTTAAGGATTTTTTCTTTAGTACTTTTAGTTTGTGGGCAAAAATTTTTGTAATAGTTGATAATTTCCAAAATTTGTTTTAGATTTCCTTTTGGTATTAGAAAGTAGTAGGTATTATTTCCTTTGTGTACGTCTCCTGTGTACTTGGGCTTATGTCTATTCTTGGGAATAAAATCTCTTATTACATATAAAAAAAAAAAAAGTCACATTTGGAATGATTGATGTTTTGCCCTGAGGTGCTCTCATAATTCAAGATGTATTTCATGAGAGTGGAGGGTCATTTCTTAGAACAAGATCAAAAGATCATCTACGAAAAGGATATGAGAAATTGGAGTACAACTATGAGGGACAACATAACAAGTGACATGACCATCAATCATAAGCTGATAAAGGCTTCCACTTAAGGGTTCAATTGAGAATAAAAGCAGAGGGTAAAGAAAATCCCCTTGTCTCAGACTTCTACTAAGTTTAGTAACCGAAATGAGTACCATTCAAACAAACAAAGAAAGTGGGGTTAGAAAAATATTTCTGAAATAAAGAGAGTATTTTCATTGAATCCAAAGAAAAGAAAAACACGAGAGAGATAATGTCAATTGACCCTGTCAAAAACTTTGGCCACGTCAAATTTAAGCATGATGTTATGTCCTTTGATATTTCTAGCATGGTTGTGGGTTAATTCCTAAGACAATACTATCAATAATGATCATTCCTTCAACAAAAGCACCTTGGTGGGCTAATATAAGCTTAGTGGTGGCAAGATAAGGAAGCAAGGATTTTAGAAAAAAAATAATGTAAGACACTTGACAAAGGCTAATGGGTCTAAAATCTGAAAGAGTAGTGGGATCATCTTTATTAGGGATTAAAGAAATGAAAATATGCTTTAAACCAAGTGGCAAATAATGAAAAGATTAGTAATCAGCTCGAAAAGGTCGAGATGGATAATAGACCATCAAGAGATGTAAAAAGAGGAGGAGAAGCCATCATGCCTGGTAGACGAATCCAAAGGAATGCTTGAGACTGCTTGCTTAACTTCTTCGATAGAAGAAAGTTTGAGCATGAAGGCATTATCTTCCTCAAAAATCGGATTAGGAATAACATCAAATAGAGAATTGGTAGAAAGAGTGTGAGAATCAGTTATTTGATTGTGAGAAAACCCACATTAATTGAATAAATAATGTTATACTATAGGATGAAGATCCTTTAGGAAAAGCAAGGGAAGTATAGAAGCACTCTTGTGAGCAATCATTTGATAAAAAAAAATTGCGTTTTTGTTACCTTCGTATAATTATTAAATTCAAGACATTTGTTTAAAAAAGACTTCTTCTTAGATTAGCCTATCGTTATAATCTCTCTCTTTTTTTTTTTTCTAAATTTCACAAAAAAGACCAGATCAAAATTAAGAGAAGAAATTTTCAAAAAAAATTCAGCAACTTGGATTTTGCCACATAAGTTAGCAAGATTTTGAAAAATATTACCAAAAACTGAAAGGTTCCAAGCTTTCAAAGCACTTTTCAAACATTTAGTGTAAAAACCAACTTATTCAACCCATAGTGATAACAAGGCTGATTCAAATTAGAAGAAACAAAATCTAGAAATTGAAGGTGCTTAGTCCACATCCTTTGAAATTTAGAGAGGTTTGGATAGTGACTTGAGATGAGACAAGTTGAGATGAAAATTAAAAATTGAATAAAATATTGTTAGAATATTATTTTTTAATATTATTATTGTTTCGAGGAAAAAGTTGAATTGTTTATTATATTTTGTAAGAGAATTTGCGAAAATTGTAATGATTAGATGAGATAAATTGAAATGAGTTGAAGGGACTTTTGTATCCAAAGCAGGCCTAAAGGGCCTCAATAACTCTTAAACCTTTCTTTTTGGCTGAATTTCTCACAACTTCAAAATCTGAATAGATGGCTTTCGAAAGTTGTTTTTCTCTTTGTAAATTTATGAAAGAATCAATATTCAATTCATTAGCAAGTATAGCAAAATAATTATAAACAAGAACCTCGCCAGAGATGGGTCATTCTGCATAACATGACCAGGAGGTGATTCTTTATCAATAAACATTGTGAGCACTCTCACTTTGGTCATCAACTTGAATAGACTCACTAATGTTTTTGTTGTTAGCTTCAGAGGTGATAAAGTGTTAAAAATGTATAATTAAGTTGCTTAAGTGAGTGGTTTATCTCATCAAAGAAGAGTTTAACACTTAATTATGCATCAAATTCTAGTACTGGATGCCAAATTAATTGATGCCAATATTTTGCAAAAAAAAATTCCATATTTGCCCTTAAAATGATAGACACTTATATTATGCTTATAGGTTGCAGGGCATTTTTGAAAAGAAAAAGGAAAAGCCTCAATAGCTAAGTCAAAGGCTATGGAGGAGATGTGAGACGTGAACCAAGTGGGCATAAGTCAGTTATGGGGTCAGTGGATGCCAAGGGACATGGGCGACATGAGAAGCAGAGCACGCACTAGATGGATAAAAAGAGAGGCAGAGCACGGGCCAGGGGAGAATACACGAAATTGAAGCTGAAATTGAAAAAAGTGGTCCCTGAGAAGAGTAAAAAAATGGCGCCAAAGAGCTTGAGGTGGGGGGATCCTTCCGGACTTTTGAGATTTTTTTGGCTCTGTTCTTTAAGAAGAACAGAGCATTTCTTTCTTTTCAATTATCTTTGAATAGCAATGCTGATTTTCTTAGTATTTTCGTTTATTTTTACATTGAGTATGGAATGCTAGTTTTATAGTCTAAGCCGATGGAATAGCTTGAATTGGTTTTGGTTTCTTGTAATGGAAATCGTCTATGCTCTTATTCATTTTCATTTATTGTTTTGTTAATGGATTTATCTCAGAAATGGCTTGAATCTCTTGCTCAAGATCTGTTGTTGACAAAAGGCACATAAGATGCTTGAAAGAATGCAAGGATTCAATGCTAACTCGAATTTCTATTTCCATTTATGAATTTCAGAAAAAATATACAAATGAACTTCCAAAGTCAAATCCTCCGATTGTAAATACCTTTGGCTAGGTTAATAATCGAGAAAACTAAAAGAGATTGAGATTGTAAGAGTCACAACCAATTCAAGCTAGACCTGAAACTTAGGTGTTTGTTTCTTTGATCAAATCATAATTTTCTACTACAAACTTTGTTTCCTTTCTTTTGCTGCAAAATTTTAGTTTTCATTTTACATTTTACATTTTACATTAGCAAGCACCATCTTAGAATGACACCTCTCATCTACAAATCACAAACCCCTTTCTACCTTTGTACATAATCTATTTTACATTTTCTTTTCAAAAGTATTAAAAACAAAAAAATAATGTTCATGACAATTCTCATTTGTTCATATACCAGAACTTTATCCCACCAACACTTGACATAAACCCTTTGTCCCTATGGAATACGATCCTGGATTCATCCTTGATACAACTTGACACTTCTACACTTGGAATAACACATTTGGAACAACGTCAAGTTTTTGGCGCCGTTGTCGGGGACATAGGTGTCTATTAGAGTGATTTTCTTTTGTTGATATGAAGTTTCTGGTGTTGTGAAACTCTTCACAACTTTGGTGATCTCTGAACTTTCATTTCTTTTGTCGGTTTCATTTTGTCTTTCATTTTCACTTTCTGCACTTAAGTTCATAATCCTACTGTTGTATATTTATTTCACAAATTTGCGGATGCAACTTCATTTGATCTAATGTTGTAATACACTTAGAGATGCAGTGGAATTAGTATGTCTAATTGGATTCGTGATCCTACGGATAGATTGGTCAGGACGAGTCCCTCACATACTCTGATTTTGTATCCGTTTCCATTAGTTCCACTTCTGAAACATAAAGCACAATGTCTGAAGAAGAGTAGGGAGAAAGGATGGTTGTTAATCAAAATTGGACACTTAGAGAGTATTTTTAGCCTGTTAGGACTAGCACACCTTCTTGCATCATTTTCCTCTTAATGTAAATATTTTTAACTTCAAACTTGAAATGATACCTTTAATACCTCATTTTCATGGCATGAAATCTGAAAATTCATATTTGTATATAAAAGAGTTTGAGGAAGTTTGTTCAACTTTCATGGATCAAGCTTGCATTGAGGAAGTGATTAGACTAAAGCTGTTTTCATTTTCTCTAAATGACAAAGCTAAAACGTGGTTGAATGCTTTAAGGCCTAGAACTATAACTATAGGAACTTGGCAAGAAATGCAAACCGTGTTCCAGAAAAAGTTTTTTCCTATGCATAGAACTAATGCCTTAAAGAGATAGATCATGAATTTTGCTAAAAAAGATGTTGAAACGTTCTATCAATGTTTGGAGAGATTCAAGGACTTGTTAAACGCATGCCCTCACCATGGTTATGAGAACTGGCGTGTTATTTATTTTTTCTATGAGGGTTTGCAATAAAAAATGAGGCAATTTGTGGAAAACATGTGTAATGGGGAACTTTTTAACAAAGAACCTGAGGAAGCTTTTGAGTATTTTGATTATCTAGCTGAAAATGCACAATCTTGGGATACATCTAATACTTATGATAGGTCTGAAAGTTCAAGGACCGTCTCGGGGGGTGGGAAATATAATTTGAAGGAGGTAGATGATTTGAATGCTAGGTTAGCTATGATTTCTACGAAGTTAAAAACCATAGAACTGAAGAAGGTGAATGAGGTACAAGTTGTACCTCAGATGACCAATAGCTGTAGTATTTGTGAGGACCAAGGGCATTCAACTAACGATTGCCCAACCATCCCAGTCTTTAAGGAAGTTCTTTTGGATCAATCTAATGCTATCAATATGGTTTCTAAACCTTTTTCAGGTCCATATTCGAACACCTACAACTTGGGATGGAGAAATCATCCTAACTTCAATTGGAGGGGTGAACAAGCTACTGTACCTGTGCCCAACACAGCTGGACCTTCACAATTTGCACCATACGTAACCACAGGGGGTCAGGACCATCTCAGTATGCCAACCACATGCTTCCAACTCAGAAAAAGAATCTTAAAGACACTGTCTAGTAGCTAGCCACCAATTTTTAGCAATTCATGCAAAGCCAAGTTGCCATCAATAGTCAGAATTCACAAGCAATCACTGACATCCGAGGTTCAATCACCAGGTTGACCACAAACTTGAGTGCTCAAGAGAAAGGAAAGTTCCCTGCACAGCCTCAGCCTAATCCCCAAGGCCAAAACCAGCAAATTCAAAGTGTAGTTGGAGATTCCATTGTCAAGCAAGACAAGGCTATTACAACTTTGAAAAATTGTAGGGTGATTGACATACCAGCTCAAGGGGCAGAAAAGAATGGTAAAACTTCTAGACCTCCTCTTGAAAATGATGTACAAGACCCCTTAGAACCTGAAAAAGTTCAAAGCACTATACCCGCACCTTTTCCTCAAAGGCTAGCCCCTTTGCACAAAGATAAGCATCAATTTGAAATCATTGAGATCTTCAAGTAAGTTAGGATTAATATACCTCTGTTAGATGCTATTCAACAGGTTCCTACCTATGCTAAATTCTTAAAGGATTTATAGACCGTAAAAAGAAAATCGAATGTGCAAAAGAAAGTTTTTCTTATTGAGCAGTGCCATTATCCAAACCAACACCCCTCTCAAATACAAAGACCCAAGATCCCCTACCATAGCTTGCATGATAGGGAGTTCAAAAATTGGCCTAGCATTGTTAGACTTAGGTTCAAGTGTGAACTTATTGCCTTATAATGTTTATGTTAAGCTTGGGCTGGGTGAGTTGAAATCTACTTCTATCACTTTGCAGCTAGTTGATCGGTCTATTAAGATTTAAGATTCTTAGAGCTGTTGTGGAAGATGTTTTAGTTCAAGTAGATAAATTCTACCATCCGGTAGACTTTGTGGTACTTGACATACAATTGACTACTCATTCTACCTTGCAAGCACCTTTTATCTAAGGAAGACATTTCTTAGCCACTTCTAATGCTCTTATAAATTGTAGAAATTGAGTTTTAAAGTTGAGTTTTGAAAATATGACTTTGGAGCTAAATATCTTCAGTCTTTGCAAGCAACTGCAAGAAGTTGAGAAAGTTCATGAAGTGAACTTGCTGTAAACTTTCATTGATGAAAATTCTGCTTCTTACCTTCAATTTACTGATTCTTTAGAGGAATTGGAAGATGATTTGAAATTATTTGATAATGTTTATGACTCATCTCATGTTTCCTCACTAGGTCAGCAAGTTGTATCACCATGGAGATTAAAATATGAGCAACTTCCACCCTTGACAGCAACTCTCAAGCCTTCAGAGGAGCAATCTCCAACTTTGGACCTCAAACATCTTTCATTGGAGCTGAAGTATGCTTTCTTAGGACCACAAAGCACCTTCCCTGTGGTAATTTCTTCTCACTTAACTAGTGAACAAGAAGATAGGTTGCTAGATGTCCTTAGGAAGCATAAAAAGTCTATTGGGTGGACAATAGTTGATATAAAAAGTATAAGTCATTTGGTGTGTAGCCATATTTACTTAGAAGATGATGCAAAACCTTCTAGAGAAATACAAAAGAAGGTTGAGTCCCACAATGAAGGAGGTAATTAAAAATGAGGAGCTGAAATTGCTTGATATGGGTATTATTTAACCCATTTCGGATAGCAAATGGGTTAGCCCTATTCAGGTGGTGCCAAAGAAATCTGGGGTGACCGTGGTGAAAAATGAGAAAGATAAGCTAGTGTCTACATGTGTAATCATAGGTTAGAGGATGCGCATAAACTATAGGAAACTTAACTCAGCCACACGAAAATAACATTTTCCATTGCCTTTTCTTGAGCAAATTTTAGAAAAAGTTGTTGGACATGCTTTTTATTGTTTCTTAGATGGATTCTCCGGTTACTATCAACTGGAAATAACACCAGAAGATCAAGAAAAGATTAACTTCACTTGTCCTTTTGGTACCCTTGCCTTTAGGAGAATGCCTTTTAGTTTATATAATGCACCATCAACTTTTCAAAGATGCATGCTTAACATTTTTAGTGACATGATTTAGAACATCCTAGAGATATTTATGGATGATTTTTCTGTATTTGGTGTTCCATTTGAGAGTTGTTTAACCAATTTACAAGTTGTTTTGGCCAAGTGTGAAGAGAAGCAATTGTTGCTTAATTAGGAAAAGTTTCATTTCATGGTTCAACAGAGTATTGTTCTTGGACATATTGTTTCATCTAGAGGAATTGAAGTAGATAGAGCAAAAATTGAATCGATTTCTAAACTTCCTACACCTAAGTCAATAAAAGACATTAGATATTTTCTTTGTCATGCTAATTTTTATAGGAGGTTTATTAAAGACATTAGCTCTATTTTTAAGCCTATATATCACTTATTGATGCATGATGTAGATTTTGATTGGACATCAGAATGTCAAGAAGCTTTTTGTCGACTTAAAACTTTTCTAAGCACTGCCCCTATTCTTCAACCTATTGATTGGTCACTTTCTTTTGAAATTATGTGTGTTGTTAGTGATTTTGCTATAGGAGTTGTGCTTGGACAGCATAGGGATAGACTTCCTTATGTCAATTACTATGCAAGTAAAACTTTAAATGCCGCTCAAAAGAATTATTCTACTACTGAAAAGGAATTACTTGATGTAGTATTTGCTTTAGAGAAGTTTCGAGCCTATATTCTTGGTTCTCCTATAGTCATCTTTATTGATCATGCAACTTTGAAATTATTTATTGACAAAGAAAGATGCAAAACCAAGACTGATTAGATGGGTACTTTTACTCCAAAAGTTTAACATTATCATCAAGGACAAAAAATGAGTTGAGGATGTGGTAGCCCATTTGTATAGGCTCACAATTGCTGAAACAGAGCAACCAACGCATGTTCTTGACTCTTTTCCTGGTAAGCAATTGTTTTCAATTAGTGTTGTACCTTGATAAGCTGACATTGTTAACTTTTTAGTTATAGGAAGAATCCCATCTAATTGGAGTGCCTAGGATCTCCGCCGGTTCAAATCAGAGGTCCAATGTTTTTTCTATGATGATCCCTATTTGTTCAAATATTGTTCAGACCAAATAATTCAAAAATGTGTGCCAAATGCTGAAATTTCTAGTGTTCTCTCTTTTTGTCATTCTAAAGCATGTGGTGGTAATTTCTTAGCTATCGAAAATGTAGCAAAGATTTTGCAAAGTGGATTTTATTGGCCTAGTATGTTTAAGGATATTCATAATTTTTGCGAAACTTGTGAGTCAAGCGCTTAGGTGCAATCACTAAACGACATATGATGCATTTCCAACCTGTTCTTATCATTGAAATATTTGATTGTTGGGAGATTGATTTTATGAGACCTTTCCCCTCATCTTTTGGATATCTATACATTTTGGTTGCTGTAGAGTATGTTTCTAAGTGGGTCAAAACTATACCATATAAGACAAATGACCATTAAGTAGTGCTTAAATTCTTGAAGGAGAACATTTTTTTCTAGATTTGGCATGCCTAAGGCTATTATTAGTAATAATGAGACCTATTTTTGTAACAAATAATTTGCTGCCCTCATGAAAAAGTATGGTGTCCAACATAAGCTCTCTATCCCATATCACCCCCAAACAAATAGACAAGCTAAGTTAGCTAATAGGGAAGTCAAGCATATTCTTGAAAAAACCGTTAGTTCTACTCGAAAAGATTGGTCCTTGCGATTGACTGATGCTCTTTGGGCTTATAGAACAGCCTACAAAACTGCCCTTAACATGTCTCCTTATCGTTTGGTGTATGGTAAGGCATAACATCTACCAGTTGAGTTAGAACATAAGGCATATTGGGCTATTAAATAGTTCAATTTTAATGTTAACCAAGTGGGTTTTGTGAGGAAGTTGTAGATTTCAGAGTTGGATGAGCTCTGAATGGATGCATATGATAACTCCAAGCTGTCCAAGGAGCACATGAAGCATTTCCATGACAAACATAATCAAAGGAAAACCTTTTCACCTGGTCAACAAGCCTTACTTTATAACTCTCACATTCATCTCTTTTCTGGAAAATTACGGTCTAGGTGGAGTGGACTTTTTGTTGTTAAGACTATTTTTCCACATGGTGCAGTTGAATTGGTAAACCTTCAAAATGGAAATGCCTTTAAAGTAAATAGACAACGCCTTAAACCCTTCTTGACCAACTTCTCTCCAGAGAACACCACCATCCCTCTGCAAGAGCCCGTTTCTTCTACTGTTGTTTAGTTTACTACTTTTTTTGTTGTTTTTCTTTACTTTCTTTATTTTCTATTTTGTGTGTTTTGTCTTTTGTTTTTGTTTTTGCAGGTTTTCTTTTTCTTTTTCTGGTCTTCTACTTTCTTTTCTCTCTATCAGGTGACATCCCTCACTTTCTTCTCCTATTTACTACACTACTTTTTGCTTACTTTTCCATCTCTTTTATTCAGTGAGGATATTGCTCATTCTGAGTTTTGGGGGGGGGGGTAGGCAAGGAGAGTCCTTAAAAAAAATTGTTTTTTTCAAACTTCTCTACTTAAGATTAGATAGTGGCAGTCTTGGGTTACACTAATTCCCCTTGGTTTAGATTTAAGTTCAACACAGGACTATATGAAAGTTTTAGCAACTCAAACTTAGGCAATGTATTTCAAAGCTATTGATTGATGACCCTAATAGACATAAGCAGATGCTTTTGTTGTTTTGTTCGATACCAATCAATGGTTTTCATCCAAGCAACTAACAAGAACTTCAGTGAACCATATTTTAATGGCCTAGGAAGAGCAAATGAGAAACTCCATCCATTTAAAAAAAAATGGAGGTAAAATACATGAGAAAAGGGACAGACCATAGATCAAAGAAAAACAATTTGATGGAAGTGCATTGAAAAAGGCTGCCTATCACTGTGATTTTTTTTTTCAAGTAAGAAAAAGTCTTTTAAAGTATGATAGCATGAAAGTCACTAGTGTAATGGTTTTGAATTGGAGTGAAGCCTTTTTATTTTTTCTTGAAGAGCTACTGGTTTAAAATTATTGTGAGAAATCTTGAAATCAACAAATGACAACCTGATCACACACTTGATGCACTCAAAAATTTGCAGCTTTAATAAATTTTCCTTGTTTGAGTTCTGGAGAATTTTATAAGCCTTCATGTTGAACTATAACCTAACCTAACTTCATTCTAATACCGAAGACTTCAACATGATTTGATCTTTAGTAGAGATTTTTGAGTTCAGAGATTTTGGAGGGCAGTTTAATCCTTCACTCTTTGATCACATTATTTGCTAAAGAGTAGCAAAAACCTAGTGGGGGGTGTGATAAAGTGTTAAAAATGTATAATTAAGTTGCTTAAGTGAGTGATTTATTTCATCAAAGAAGAGTTGAACACTTAATTATGCATCAAATTCTAGTATTGGATGCCAAATTAATTGATACCAATATTTTGCACACGAAAGTTCCATATTTGCCCTTAAAATGATAAACATTTATATTATGCTTTATAGGCTATAGGGCATTTTTGGAAAGAAAAAGGAAAACCGTCAACACCTAAGTTAGAGGCCATGGAGGAGATGTGAGACGTGAACCAAGTGGGCGGAAGTCAGTTATGGGGTCAGTCAAATAAAAAAGAATTAAACTTAACATATAAGAATGCTTTAGGAAATTACAATTCGTAATCCAAACAGTATATCTTGGCAATATATTATTATGTTCCTGCCAAACTATGAAAAAATTCAAATGTATCCCTTAATAGAAATGTTGACACTAGTACCCTTGAAAAAAGAATTCACAATAAAAAACTAAGAAAACTAAAAAAAACCGAAAACCCAAAAAAGAAGTATAACAAATTAAAAAGAGAATACATTTTTTTTTTTGCTTTTCTTAATTTTTCTAGTTTTTAGCTTTTTATTTTTTGGCTTTTTAAAAATCTTCTTAAAACAAAAAGATCTTACGTTTGGTTTAATGCTTTTCTTTTGTTCTGATTTTCTTTACCTTATATAAATTTTTAATTGTTAGCCTTTTTGTTGTGTGTGTGTGTGTGTGTGTGAGAGAGAGAGAGAGAGAGAGAGAGAGTACAGACTATGTAATAATGCCTGCAGTCAGTGACCAACAACAATTGAGGTTAAGCGAGAGAATTAAACCTTTACTTTAAGAACACAAATCACTTTATGAATTCAGTTTTATGCTTAGCTATCTTTTCTATGAATCTCCTTTCTAAAAACAGACACCAGATTGTTGCTAAAGATGCAAAGGGCACGAATTATCTTAGAAGCCAGCCAAAAGTCCCATTGGGGAACTCAAATATTGCTGGCTATGAGAGAGAGAGTCTGCAGAGAAGGTAGGCAGAGGCAAAATATGCGTGCTCCGTCTGGACCTGGCTAATGCCTGGAAATTCTGCAGCCTCCTAATAAGAATCAATGACCATGTGTCGTCCAATGTATACTACCATAGGATTAGTTCTAATATCTTATTGGTCCATCCAAGCTTCCAGAGGCAAACTGAAAACACAATTAAAGATGTAAACCTTCTCAGAATCATCATGAAGTTCAACAACTTCCCAAACCAATAAAAACTTAAAATTTAAAATTTAAAAATACACTATTGATTATTTTGATTAAAAAGTTGTCATTACCTGTTTAACAATTGGATTTGTTGAAGTCGTAAATTCATTAGTCATTCCTTGCCAGACAACCTTCCCCTCATGGAGAAACAGTAACCTATATAGACAAACTTTTGATTAGTACTCTGCCAAATCGCTCTGCAACAAACAAAAAAAAAGAGATTTTTTTTTTTTTTCTTTTTGATTGGTACCGGGTGTCCAGGAACAGCGTCCCGACTAATCTCAGGGGTGCACAGGCCCTCGGCAAGGAGTTTCCCTCAAATGCACCTCGGATAATTCAAGAGGAAAATCTCCCAGTCCGATGGCTCCTAGTTAGCACCCAAGAGGATTTGAACCTTAGATTTGGGGAGAGCATAACAAAAAGAGATTTTGGACGAAAGATAACCTGTCAACTGCTCTTCTAATCGTACTGTGTTGGTGAGTAACAACAACATAGGAAGCTATCTTGCCAGGCATTCCCAGTGCATCCTCACCTTTCATGTGGACAGAGCGGATGAGATCTTCAACAACAGTGGATGCAATTGGATCAAGTCCAGCAGTTGGTTCATCGTACAAGAGCACCTGTCCATGGGTACAAATGAGATACATCAACTCACCATTTAGGATGCCCATTCTACAAGGTGTACATTTGTGGAGTTGTATGAAACTGATATAGTTTTGGCATATTTGCCAGTTAGATAGTCCCAAAAATCATAAAAAGTAATGAATCCCAGTAGCTAAACTGCATAAATGGAAACAAAAACCATAATTCTCTACCTGATTGGAAAATTAATTTTAAGAGGGTAGGGCATTATTGTTGAACTACGCATCATTTTCCCTCTATCCATTTCTTTCTGTCTATCCCCAAAAACTAACATTTACTTGGTATCAGAGAAACATTGATAGGCATTCGATAATCCCATTTTTGTTTTTTACTACTGTAGAAGAGTTTGGGAAATTTTGCTTTTTACCGCAGAGATTAGGGGTCTTAACAATATTGTTCAAGTCTCTAAAGTAATTATGCACCATGGGTCTAGAACTTGCAAGATAGGGTTCCACAAACAATAGGATCTTCACTACTTATTCCTGTGAATGTAATGGCAGGAACACATGCACATATGCAGAGAGATAAAAATGAAAAAATAAAATAAAAGCTTTAATGAACCGGTTAATTAAGCAGCAACCAATTGCAGTTATGCCATACAAATTAATAAATCATGAATTGAGTTGTATAGTGGATTGTTTGATGAATCGTCATATGGCCCCATCCCTTGCTCTTAGAACTGTGATCCTTCTTTTAAGAAGAGAAGTAGGATTGGGTAATTTAGTTCTCTTTATAGGAAAACAGAAGTATCAACTTTTTGGGACATAGCTCAACTTCTGGCTTAAAAACCCAGATGTGTACCAAACCTTGTGAGCAGCCTATTGTAAACACGGGTCTTGCTAATCAAGATCCAAAAGTAACATTATGTAGTCCTTTTTTAATATAAGGGTCAAGGTATGGTCCAGATTCATATAGACCACCACAATCTGAATTTGTCGACCATGTCAAGGAAAAACAGCTAGATATATCCTATGAGAAAGCCTCCAAATAGAGATATACTTTCACCTATAACTTTCAGCCACAAAAAATAAAGCAAAATAAAGTACTACATCAGAAAATACAGTATCATCAATTAAATAGTAATGCAGAAAGACCCAGAAACATAAAGTCAGGAGGAAACTACAACAGATCTATTCATTTCTTCAACATACCTCAGGATCTATTGATTCCTTTGTCGTATCAAAGATTAAAGATCGAGCTAGAGCAACTCGTTTCTTCATTCCACCAGACAACTCGGATGGTAACCGATCTTCAACTTGCTGAACAGCACTCAGTGAGATTTTGAATACATTTAAATCTGAAGTTTAGAAAACTTAAAAGCTGAAGGGAAGGGGAGTGAAGAGGGACTGGAGCCAGCAAGCATTGCTAGTTGTTGGTGTAATTAAGCATTCGCAGGAATTTGAAACAATTCAATGAATACAAGTTTCCACCAACTTGACAAGATAGGGAATCTTTAAGGTACATCAACAAAGCCATTCTACAGAAACGTAGATACAAAACTAGACAAAATGACAAGTAGATTTCTCAGTTTAGTACATGAAGTGAATTGACGTTATCTGATGGCCCTAATTCATTAAGCCTCAAATTCTTCCCAACTCTACATGACTATTTGAATGACGTGAAAAATGTAGATGTGGGAAATGAAAAGGTGACACAAAACTTGAGTGAAAATCATACGTGAAAAACTGCAAATATCATTGGCAACAGTCCAGTCCCCAAAAAACAAAAAAAAGAAGTGCCATGGGAATAATGTCAAAAGCTATAATTTGCGTACCTAGTTATGGTCAATTAAGCCAAATATTTGAATATTGAAAAGATCACCATGATCCAGTATACAGAAATTGACACATAAACATACCTTTAAGCCAACAGCAGCCAAGGTTTCTGTCACAAGCTCTGAAATTTTATCCTCAGACATGGTTGAGTTTTCGTACCTAAGCAATTAACAGAAATTAATCATTTCTGGCATTTTCAAGTTATTAGTAAATTAAATTCAGTATTATCTGTACAAAGTCCCAACGAGAAAAGTATAATAGGATACTATATTTCTGAAGATAGCTTGACTGTTTCTTACAAAAGGAAACCAACATTTTCACGGACAGTCATAGAATCAAAAAGTGCTGCACTCTGAAACACCTGTATGTAGTAAAACATAATTAAAATGGTCATCACATTAGAAAACCAAAATGACTAAGTTATATATAACTTAAATGAAACTTTACCAATCCAATTCGAAGGCCAGATATCTCCTCATCACTGATCAAACCAGCTCTTTTTCTACCTCGTATGTAAACCTCTCCCTGCTCATTAAACAGAGAGATGCAGTGTGACAGCACTCAAGGAGTAACAGATTCATATAATATCAAGCTTATTGAAAGTGTCAATCATAAGCCAGTTAAGCAAGGTTAGGAGCATATGAAAGATCCAATTATTTACCTTGTCCGGAGCAAGCAGTCCTGCAATAATTTTTAGAACAGTAGATTTCCCAGTGCCAGAAGGGCCAATTATTCCAACAGCTTCCCCATGTCTAATCTATATGAGGGAGGAAGGAAACAAAGAAACAGAAATTAATGCTACATAAAACGAGAAATTTAAATAAGAAAAGAAAAAGAAAATAAACGACCCTCAAACCAGAACGAATTGACCAAAGAATCCTTCACTAGTAAGGAGGCTTGGATACTCATACTCAAAATATATGTCGTATCATACTTGATACATATCCATACCAGATATGCTCAAATATGAGAGGATACGCATTAGATACATCATACATATCTATAAGGAAGAAAAAAATTTTAATTTTTATCATAAAAACGAGATTAAAAGGGAAGGATATATTATGGAAACAATTATGGGGGACTTAAATGTGTATTTTCAAATTTCCATGCATGTAAAACATGAATCATGGTTATTATCTTGTGACCTGTTGTTTTCTGTGTCTCTTTCAAATAAATAATTAGCAAAACATATATGTGTGTGTGTGATAATATTTTCCTGGGCATATATTTAAATTACTCACTCATATAATAATTAGCAATAAATCCTGCCAATTATCTCCTTAGATTTTTAGGAGGTATGTGGAAGAACCAGAAGCTTTATGGAAGTCGGTGATTGACTGTAAGTATGGAGGTATATGGGAGAGGTGGAGCACTAGGGAGGTACAAGGGGCGTATGGAGTGTAGCTTGGAGGCATATTAGATGAGGATGGGGGGTGTTTGCCCGTCATATGGTGTGCCGATAATGCCCTCAAGTACTCATTTCCTTTAGTCTTCAGGCTTGCAGGTGAGAAAGAAGCTTCAGTGGCGGAACTCATGGAGATATCTAGGGCCCTAGCTCAATGGAATGTTAGCTTTACTAGGGCGGCGCAAGATTGGGAAGTTGACAGCTTTGAGGACTTCTTTAGACTCTTGTTCTCTATAAAACCGAGTCATCAAAGATCAGACACGTTGTGGTGGGTACCTGCAGGTAAAGGTATATTCTCAGTTCGCTCTTTCTATAAGTCTCTCACACAATTTTTGAACAATCACTTTCCATAGAGAACGATTTGGAGAAATAAAGTGCCTCCCAAAGCGGAGTTTTTTTCTTGGAAAACTTCCCTAGGCAAGATCCTAACGATGAATAACTTACGGAAACACAGGGATTATAGTGAACTGGTGCTGTATGTGTAAAAACAGCGGTGAGACTGGCTTAGAGCTAGTGGACGATATATTCAAACGGTTAGAGCTAGCCTGGGTTATGCCTGCTATAGTGGTGCATTTTCACTAGTTGGAGAACTCTAGGTGGTATTCCACAAATCACAACTATATGGAAGATGGTACCTATTTGTATTCTGTGGTGGGTATGGCAGGAACGTAATGACCAGATGTTTGAGGACAAGGAGCGCACATTAGAGGAGCTTAGATTATTTTTTGTCAGAACTTTGCTCTTATGGGCCAAAGCTGTTGATTTTAATGGCCTTGATCTTCATGATTTTCTTGTTTCCATTTTCTCCTAGATAGGTGTTACCTCTTGTATACCATCTTGTGTACTTGAATTATGCCTATTCTTATTAATACAATCGTTTAATTATCAATAATAAAAAGTCTCTTATCTCCACAGCCCCTGCCTTCTTCGGAAAACACCCATGTGAGAGATAATATATCGTCGTTGCCTTGGCCGGCGAGTGGTTGCTCACCGTCGGCTCAGATATCATCGCCGAGCCCTGGTGATCTCACGAAGGGTTGTCCGGAGCTAGTCATCCCGCCGGCGAGAGATACACCTGTGCCTAAGGAGTATTACCCGTAAGAGAGAAATCCATTTTGCCGTAACCTAGGCTGGCAAGTGGCTCCCAGCGGCACAGAATAGACCAATGGACCCCGGCGTCTACGTTGAGGGTCGTTCGGCGTTGGTCACCCCTCCGGCGACTTGGTTTTCTTCTAGATCTGTTTTTGAGATCTGTTTTTGGTGTTTGTTCTGCCGCCACCCACCCTTACTGACGAGAGACACAGCACGATCGACACAGATAAAGCCGACTGACCCAGGCAACCTCGCTGAGGGCCTTCCGGCGTCGATCCACCCTCCGGCGACCTAGATCTCATTTTGTTGTCTCTCAGAGCACTTCGACAATCCTCCCGACGTATCCGTTGGTCGTGTCGTCGACACAGACTAAGTCGACGCTCTCTGGCGAGTCTTCTGGGAGTACTCCAGCGTCAAGCTTTGAGTTTGAAGCCATTGATCTTCACCAGTGGTCCTTAGCCGTGTATCTGTGTAGCAGATTTTTGATCTGGTCTCAATGTGATGATGAATGGCTGTTGAAGGAGGGGAGTTGGTCAGAATGGCTTCTTCTATGGTGTTAGCCATATAACTAAATCCTTTACTCTAGTGAAGGAGGGGCGTATGTTGGCCATTACTGAAAGGGGTCGAAGGGTGATTTCTAAGTTGGTTTTGGGTTTGACAACAGTGCAGTGGCTGGCTAAGGCCATGAAAGCTTGCACAAAGGATGAAAAACAAGATTTTTTCTCACTGCCCACCACTACTCAAATGCTCGAGGATGTTATATGGCGGTAGAAGAGTATGGTGGTGGTGGTAGGAAGAATTTTATTTTCATTCCTGAGGAGAGGTGCAGTGGTTAGAGAAGGATGGGGGAAGTGCTGTGTGACTTTTCCTTCGGCAAGAGAGGGAGCAACGGTTTGGAAGTACAAGGTGCTGCAGGATGTGGCTCTGCTAGGGAGTCGTGTAGCAGACATGTTGGTGGCATGTCAGCGAAGGAAAACTTGGAGGTGCACAAAGATCCTAGTACATCCTCAGTGGCGAGGCGATCCTATGTTGCAGCTCTAAAGATGGATTATGCTTCGGGAGTTCAAAGTGAAGTGAATCCGCAAATCACGTCTCAGGACCAGCTTGTTGAGATGCACAATTCCTTAAAAGGAGATGGAAACCCAACTTGTCGAGCTGAAGGCAGCGATAGCTTTCTTGTCTCCTAAAATAGACAGGCTTTCAGTTGGAGGCAACAGGATTGTAAGAAACAAGATAGGCCCAAATCATTTAAACTCAATTAAAGGAAAACGGAAGATCGGATTCGGCTCTGTCCCTATTTCTAGATCCATGAGAGTATGGTGGGTCAAAAGGAAATCCAGGTTGTTTGAAATAGGGTCTACATCAGGTATCGACGTAGAGACATCAGTAATGGAATGTCATTCGCCACATGTAACACAAGATAGACCGATAGTTGGTACTACACCCTTAGTCCCCGAAGCTCCCTCGTCAGAGTTGAAGGAAAGTAGTGTGCCAAAGTCTGAAGGAGATGTAGGAACCCCAGAGGTAAAGGGACTTGCTGTCACCCCAGAATCTCCAATGGGGACCATGATACCATTGGAGCGAACCAATGGAGTTGCTGGAGAACCAAAGGGTTTGGCATTGGTGCCTCGTGTAGATGAATGTCTAGAGTCGGGAGTGCAATTGGATATTGTGTCTGGGGATAACGTTGCTCCCCTAATGTCTCTTCCACCAATAGTGGACTAGATTTTGCCCAAAGTTAACGAGATTCAACAGTTTGTGAAAATTTCACATGGAGGATTTGAAGACCAATTCAATGAACTAATCATTGCAATTGAGGCAAGTCACAAGCTTGAAACCAAAAGTTTCAAGAAAAGCAGGGAGTTACAGCGTCTTTCTTGGGCAATCAACTACGACGCTAAGGGTGGTAACTCAACTAGAGGGAAGTTTAAAGGGAGGACATTGTGAAGACGGGGGGAATCAAGGGTTTGGGGTTGGGTGTTTGGGTAAAGTTTTAGTTCTACGAGAAACAATGGTTGGGGACCGGTCTAGTGTATTTTGGGTTGTTCTTTTCACGGGCTTTTTGGGTCATTGGGGGCTTTTTGGGTCATTTTGGGCAAGGTATTTTCTTGTATACATTCAATATACTTGGTTTCTCCTTTGATATATAATATTTTTTACTTATAAAAAAAAATTATCAATAAAAAGAAGATTTTTAGGATTTGATATAATAGGGTATCCGATTCGGAAGATATCCCTAACAATAGTAACAATAAGTAAACTTGAACATATTTGTACCATAAACTCAAACCCCCTCAACTTTGAAACCTTTAATGATCAACTTAAAAAAAATACAGGTGTCGAACTGAATAAAGCAATTAAACTAATCAAAATGATTGTAATGAATGGACGAACCAATCATTGCGATGACAACAACATATCCCCTTGCAAGTACACAAGATCTTGTCCCAAGAAAATTCTCAATATTGATCCCTTAAAATATTAAGACTATAAGATCCCAACATTTATAGAAAGCACCAGCAAATATTCAGTACCCCTTTATTCAATCGAATGAGGGAGAGAGTATTTTATCACAATATAGGTCGATCTTCTAACTTGTATTCCCAACTAAAAATGGACCAAGGTTATACAACCCAGGTAAAGTGGATGATCCCAGACCACCACAACCCAACACTACCTTCTCACCCAATTTTGGGTTCTGTAACCACCAAAAAACCATTGGAAACTGCTGCAATCCCCACTACTGCCATGAAGTCTTGAACCTCCACAATGGGTCAGGTTCCATGAAGTCTCGAGAATAGTTTATTATGCCTGAATACACTGCATATTTTCTATTCTTGAACCTGCCATGAATAGTTTATTTTCTGAGTACTTATCTTTATGTTTGCTCAAATGCTATCGAGAATAGATTCATAGGCCCAAGAATCTAGAGTTGGAGTCTTCGCTGAGAGGATGCTATTCAATAAGTGCTTGTAGTACAATAATGAATCTATGTTTATTTTTGTGATTGAAGACTAAGTTTAATATTGAGGTTTCTTTTTATGGGTTGTAACCATTGATTCATTTATCCAAAAATTTATTGTATAATGTATCTCTTCACCTGAGTATTTGAATCACTTTTTGTCTTTAGGTTTTTTTTCTGAGTATTTTTTGTCTTTATGTTTTAATTGCTCAAATGCTATCGAGGATATTTTCATAGGCCTGAGAATCTAGAGTCTTCATTGAGAGGATGCTATTCAATAAATGTTTGAGGCACAATAAACAATCTATCTCTAGCATGCTATTTTTGGGATTGAAGACTAAGTAGATGTCACCCGTATTTAGATGTCACCTTCAGGGTTAAAACAAACATTTAAAAGAAAAAGAAACAGAGACAACAATGGTTATCACATGATGCATACATCCAAAAATCCATGAGCTATCCAAAGATGTTCCACATAGAAAGAGCTATATATGTATAGACCTCTTAATTCATATAATATATATCCAGGCCCCAACACCAACTTCTTGCAGGTTGTTGAATATTTTTGGAAATGTGCACAAGAGATGCACTCTTAAGATAGATAACACGTAATAAAATAAATTAAAAATCACCTTGAAGCTCACACCTCTCAATATATCCTTCTCGCCAAATGACTTATAGACATCTTTGCACTCAACAAGAACATCAGAATCATCCTCAGGCTCCCGAACTGTGCTTAAACTCTCTGACTTAAACGAATCCTAGCAAGATAATCCATGTCAGGAAACAGTAAAGAGACAAAAGAAGAATCCAACATAAGTTTTATGAAGAGAAAAATGGATCAGTATGAAGTGAATTTGAGCATTTGAATCATAATATCGTACCAAGTCATCAATCTAACTAAGAACATTTTTGTTTTTTTTATAAGTAAAGTCCAACTAAGAACATAGGAAGCGAAAGAATATAAGCAAAAGAAATTTAAAGTTAAAATTCATTTGAATGCTAGATAGAGGAAGCAAAAGCTTATTAGTTTGAGCCAATACAAACTAATAAGAAACAATGCAACTAAATTTGACTGCAGCAGAAGTCAATAAATCGCAATTTGGATGATATCAGTTAAAATTAAAATCCAATCCAAAAACTGTTAGTGGATTTTGCCATAACTGAATGAACTGGTTATTAGCCATTAGATAGAGAATTACTACTGAGTGAAACAAGCAATAGATATCAGTATAAGCTACAAGAAAGATGGAAACTGTATGAAAATTTTAGTACACTGTCATATTTCCAAAGAAGAATATAGTTTTGTGAATGAAACCGCACGCGATTTTTCGCGATTGGAATTAACAAACCAGAGCAAATTTCTTTTGAATATGAACCTATTTTAAGAGACTACCACAAATCAATAAAATGCAACGCTTGCTACTAAACTGGGTATGTAAAATGAACAAAACTACATTGAATTTGGTGGTGGAGGATTCATCGCTTCCCAAATTTCGAGGAGGAGCCACGCAAGCACAAACAACCTTTCTCTGCTCCTTCATTCGCATAAAACAACACGAATTGATCCTCCCCGCACTCGAAACGGCAACTCTAGCCGACCGAGAAAAGCCACTTGTTGTGGTCAGAGGAAACGACGCCGAAACCGACTGCAGAACCATCCTTTTCCCCCCGAAAAGACTGGGTAATAAATACTGAATCTTTACAAATTTTTAAGCAGAGCCAGATTGAAAATCCAGCCAAAAAAAGACACCTCAGGAAGAAGATTTAGGTTATGCGGGGCGAGAATTTAGAGTTCGAAAAACCCTTTCGACGAAAACTCGGGAACTGGGTAATGGAACCATGTGATTTTGAAGCAGACCCCAATGATTTATTGTCCGAAAACCCCAATATACCGATTGAATCTCGGGACTTAGGGTGAACTCGACACGGATTTTCGAAGAGGGTGGTCGCTGAGAGGCCGGTTGGTAAAGTCCCGAGATTTTTGTCAAAGAAAGGAAATCGGCTTCCAGTTTTCATCTATACATTTCGGACCTTTTGAGTTTTGAGACGAAAGTATTCGGAAAAGAAAATTGCCCCAAAAGATTCTCGATTCAAAGTTTGATTTTTTATATCAAATTGACAAATTGAATACATAATGATAAGCACGTGAGGGCACTTTCATTATATAAAATGTGGCATATGAAAAAAACATTTCACACGGCACACCGAACTTGTCTTCACGGTGCGGAGCGGAGCGTCAGCACAAAACAATGGAAATATTGCCAAAAACAAAAACCAACCTTTGACGAACAAAGACGTACAGCCACTCAAAACAACTCCAGCCGAAAGTACTCTTCCATTTTGCCCACCTCCAGGGCGGATGGACCTTCCCCCTCTTGTGTCGGATTTGTCAATAGGAAAATGCTACGTTCGGAGCTCTTGCTCCAATTTTTTATTTTATTTTTATCTTTTTTACTTAATAATTAAAAAAATATTATTTAATAATATTATAAATTTATTTTAATATTTAAAAGTATTAAAAAAATAATATAAAAAAAAAACTTAAAATAGGGAGTGCCCCAAGTGCAGATGTTGACCCACCCTTGTCAATATTAGGTCACTCTAACAATTTTTTCTATTTTATTTTTCTTTTATAAAACATTATAATTTCTTTTTAGGATTTTTGGTAATGTTTATTTCTATTTAAGAATATTTCAAATAATTTATAAATAAAAATAAAATTTTTTATAAATAATAATAAATTATTTATAAATAATAATAAGATAGTGTAAGATAATCTAAGCTCCCAAACACAGCCGTCTCCACAATCGGCCACGCACCACTCTATAATCACCCTCTCATCTCCACCTTCTCCCTACTCCAATCTCGTCCCTCTTCAATGTGCACGTGGTTCTCATGTGTTGCCCGTGTCTCCGCCTTACCCTTCTGAAAATGTCAAACTTTCTTTAGCCTCATTCCACTCCACGTACTAGTGCCCAAGCTTAATCATGCCAATTTCACATCCCTACTGTACCTTGTATGAGCAATAGCTCGGATGTAGTTTTTGTTTCTTAATTCAAAACTGCTTCAAGCAGTTGGGCTACTTTTCTTCAAATAACAGCCTTCAATTTACATGATGCCACCTCATAAATTACACCGAACTCAACTTAGACTCATTCACATGAAAAAAAAAAAGGCAAACAAAAGAGATAGGAAACTGATATGTGCTTCATAGGAATTGAGATGTGCTTCCAGTTTCACCGTCGAGCAGAGTTCCACCACCAACAATCCACCTCAACCAGTCCACCACCACCAGTCTGACACCGAGTATCCGTTGCCCACCTCAGAAATTGCCCACCATCTCAGTCGTTCACTCACCCAGGCCGATTTCGCCCCACTAGTCCGTCGCCCACTACGCCCACATGAATAATTGCCCAGATATTATGGGGCGAAAGTACCCAGTTTCCAAAAACAAAACATGCACATGAGATTGGGTTGTGGTTTCCTCTTGCGCATTTGTGTCTCCTGGAAAGAGTGAATGCTTTAGATTTTTCCATGGCGTAGAGAGTAGATTTTAGTGATAATCCATGATGATGAAGGCCCTTGAGAAACTTTGATTTTCAAAATAATATGGAATCCAATGGTGAAGATTTGCTAACTACAATAATCTCTTTGATGAAGCTCCTTTCCCTCACGGCTATTGGTCTAGTTGTTGCCCACCCAAAAACCCATATAATCCCGAGAGCGACATTTAAGCTCCTCATCAAGCCTGTTTTTGCTATGTTCTTGCTGTGCCTAATCTTTACCGAACTTGGTGAAAGCACTACACTTGAGGACTTGGTGAAAGCACTACACTTAAACAAAGAGAAAACGAGTCTAAATTGACCATTTTTTTTTCTGTTCAGAGGAGGAGAGTGATGAGAAATAAAGGACCATTCTTATTTATGCGACAATATTTCTGGAAACTTTTTCTGTGCAACCAAACACCAAGTTAACGAAAGCAACGTCAGAATTCTAGTATATATTACAAATGAGTAGGGAAAAATCTAGAATTAAATATCGTGATAAAATCCAGAAAGGAAAAAATCCCTTTCCCTCTATTGTTTGAAAGGAAAATTCAAAAGCCAGAAGGCTTTGGTTCTTCTTATCATGTGAGGTGCGGTCACACCATCATAAAAATGAAATGCATATGTGGCAGAACATTATTGGCGGGCTGGTTTTAGTGGGTCATAAGCTCAACCGGTCAGAAGGTTTTCTCTTCTTAATTTTGTTTTTGAATTTATGCATAGGTGTTTAGAAGTTTGGTCTATTGGTGCTTTGGAGATGTTCAGCTCTTATAGCTCTTTCTCAAACTTGGTGGTGCTTTCTTTGGTTGGAAGATGGCTTTTGTTCATCTACATTTTCCTAGAATTCAAAAGGTGCAGAGTTTTGGATTTTTGACTTCCATTTTGAGATATGCAAGCTCAGTGCACCCTTTCATGAGATTTTTCTGTAATAAATGTCTCAAGCAATTCAGTCAGTGGAGTGATCAAACAATTTTCTTTGCAGCGGCCAACCATGGGACCATCCTTGTGTATTTCCTTGCAAAAAAAATATTAGGTGCAGTCTTTTGTTAGGGAAAAAATTTTAAACATAAACTTCACACTCCTGTACATTACTTAAAAATATATAATTTTACTTTTTTACCCTCTTCTCTTAATTCATGAAATATAAAATATGATAATAAAAAAATAAAATCACATATTTTAAATAATATACAGAAAATGTAAGACTTATGTATAACATGATTCTTTGTCAGGGAGGCCCTAAAGTGTTTCGCTAAAAGGATTGGACTTTCCATTTGCTTGGAATGAAATAGTTGAGAGAGGAACCCTAACTTGAGTGGTGCGAGTTAGGGCTTCTCAAACATCCCATGTTCAAGGGATCATGCCAGCAGCGGCTGCCTAAACATAACATTGTTGTCCTCATCATAGTCCTCTGAAGAATGGGGGACGTCATTCATGTGGTTTAAAGAAGAAATTAAGAGAAGGTTATTCTAGACCCCTCCCATTATCTGATTCTCGACCAATAGGAAATTAGGAATTAAAGATACTACTATGGCTTACTACAGAATAAGACTCTCAACATAAGGCCTGGGCCCATTACAGCTCAGCAACACATGACTAACATTTCCCTTCCTGCAAATGAACAAGGCAATTTATTAAGGTCCGATACGAACACAGGCCCATGGCCCACGACAAACACGCTTCCCTTTAGATTCACTTTCACTTCACTTTGACAAACCCTAGCCTTCTCTGTGCTGCCGTATAACAGATGTGTAGTTGATGATATGCTGGTTGTGACACACCCAATGAATTGACATCTATTACGTTTTGGATGGTTTCCTAGAGCCCCCAAGGCTCAATACATATAGTCTGGTGTCTAACAAAGTTGTCCCAGATATGGGTCTGACTAACTGAACATTAAACGTTCGTTTGGATCATCAACTCATCTCAACTCATTATTACAACTTTTTTTAAATTCTAACACAAAATATAATAAATAATTCAACTTTTTCAAATCTCAAAATAATAATAATATTAAAAAATAATATTCTAACAATATTTTATCATCTCAATTCAATTCAATTCAACTCAACTCACTTCAACATCCAAACTCAACCTAAAACAGTAAATGAAAGGAAAAGTACCCTAAAGGGCCCCCAAGCCCCTAACTCACTACAAGGATAGTCTGATTAAACAACAATGGACCTAACTTATAATGGAAAAAACAAAATAAGATGGAGTAGCCTGTGCCCAACAAATGTATAAACCCAAATTAATTATACGGGCCTTGTACTCGCTCTTGGACTGTGAAAAACTCTCCCCCTAAGAGCACGTTGCCCACAAGGTACGGGTATTGCATCATCACTCACTGCTGGGTGGTCCAATAACATCATCATTGGATGAGTTAAGGCTTGGTTTGGATGTTGAAGTGAATTGAGTTAAGTTGATTTGAGATGATAAAATATTGTTAAAATATTATTTTAATATTATTATTATTTTGAGATTTGAAAAAGTTGAATTGTTTATTATATTTTGTGTTGAAATTTAAAAAAGTTGTAATGATGAGTTGAGATGAATTGATGATCCAGATCCAAACGAAGTCTGTATCTTAAATGATTTGCATGCAGTCACAATCCCAACCTTCCCAATTGTTGAGGCTCGTCACCCCTTAAGGTGTTCTGGTGCAGAAACTAAAAGAAGTACATCCTCAACAGTACGAATAGTTGTCGGATGAAGGTCTAGGTGCAGCAATAGAATGGGTTGAACAATGGATTGAACAATGAAGACTGTCCTTGAAGTTTAAGTAGCTCATCATGCATTTGATCCATGATGGAGCTTAGGAATTCCTGACAATCTTAATTCCTGCCTTAGTCTGCTTGAGATGCTACTAATTACCTCTGGAGTAAATATTTTTAGAATATCATCAAACATGACAGGCCTAAAAGGCCTCCCACTCTCAAGAGTAGCTATATCTTTCTCTAAGCTCAAACCATTTGGCATGTTAATTTCAGCAATGAATTTTGGTTGACTAAGAATATTGAGGTAATAGTGATTGTCAAATCTAGCTGGGGCCATAAAATAAAGCGGTGCAAGCTCGTTGCCCGTCCCTGGTTCTGGGCATACGAACCGTTGAATTCTTCTAAAAGTTGAGTGTCTCTACTAGCGGTCAGAATGTACAGTGCGTAACAGTATGTATCGGCCAATAGAAACTGATAACAGTTAAATTGAATGTTGTGTAATCATTTAGCTTTTTTTGATATAATGTACAATGTGTGAAAAATGTTTTATGAGAAATGAATTTTTTTTTAAAGAAAACATCACCTTGTAATGTTTTCAAAATAAATTTATGTAAAGTATGTAGAGTTATGATAAATGCATGAATGAAAACTTATATTAGTATATTTTTACAGTATGAAGTAATGCTTACTAAGTATTCGACTCATTTTGTTTTCTAATGTATGTCCCTCCCCCTCCCAAGAACAAAATGAGGACGGAGAATTAGGACAAACATGACCCAAAAAAAAGTTGACAGGAGCCTAGGCACATTTTATGTAATGTTTGAATTCATATTTTGTAAAATGACTTTGTGATTTAATTTAATGATTTCCGCTGTAAAATGTCTTTAAAATTTGCAAATCAGGTTTTAGTTTTAAACATATAACCTTTTTTATCTTGGGAAGGAAAGGAAAAAGTTTTAAAAAAGTTTAACAATTCTAATCTCATTTTCTAAAATTATTTATTAAAGTCACACCACAAGAAAGGGCATCACACGCATTTACGTAGTTCAACATAAAAGCCTATATTTATGGAAGGTTTAGGAGAAAATCCATGTATGGAGATTTTTATAGTCCATCATGACCTCATGTATATCTTAGTTAGGGCAGTAATCAAGCAGAGCTAAGCTGGTATTTGGCTTGCCGAGCTCGGCTTGGCTAAAAAACTCGAGCTCGAGCTTGAGATTTTTATTTAACATTTGTTCTAGCTCGACTCAATAAGCTAAACTCCTAATTTGAGTTCAAGCTTGAGGCTTGGCTCGAGTTTATTTATTTATTTATTTATAATAAGATTTAATAATTAATAAATTAGATAAATAAATAAAAAATTAATATTGAATTTGTACAACTAACAAGTAGAATCTCTATTGAATTATAAGATTTTAAAAATTTATAAATAATTTATATGTTACTAGTTGATATTTACCCATAATAACAATATATTATATGCCTACAAAAATTATTAATACATGCACATAATATGATAACATATATCTATTTCATATATGGTTCCCACAAACTAGTATATGAAATTATTAAATCTTATCGATTAATTATTGTACAAATTATAAAATATAGCTATGAAACATATTCTATAAATAGGCATAAGTAAGGAAGTTACATATTATATATTTAATTATAAAAGTGCTATGCTTATATTATTAGCTAATACTTATATATATATATACATATGTGCATGTATATATTTGTCAATATATGAATGAGCGGGCCTCAACGAATCTTAGTCGAGTCGAGTCGAGTTTAGTCAGGTATGTGTCATTTACTTATCGAGCGGGTATCTACTTTCACGTTCGAGTTTTTTTTCATGAGTCGAGTTCAATTCAATTTAACCAAGCGAGTATCGAGCGGACTATCAAATAAACTGGTTTATTTACAACCCTAATCTTAGTATAATGGAGGTTGAAGAAGACCGTTTTTCCTTTTAGCAAGAGGATGAAGAAGCCGATGTTAGCTAAAGGAAGAAGATGATGTTTGTGTGTAGAGACATCTCCTTTTTACTAGGCTTCTCAAGAGTGGTTGATCCCTTGTCAACTTTATGTCCCTTTCACCTTTCCCCTTAACGTGTCTAACATAACTTCATTTGCTTTTACCTCCTTTAGCTTTTGTTTTTTCCTTCCTTCTCCTTCTAGTGATCCTTTCCTAGTGGGTTTGGCTTGGTTCATTTTATCCTTAACATAAGGAGTTTGGCAATCACTTCTTTTCCAAGGCCAATAATAGAAGGAAGCTCATGAATTTATGGTCTCGATTAAGCAGAACACTAATGTAAAAGAATATGCGGCCAAATTCATTGAGCTAGCGAGATTTTCTTATTACCCCATTTTGGATGAGGAGATTAAGTAGGTAAATTCTCGTATGGGTTGTGGAGGGCCGAATGGACCCTCGCAAAGAGTGGGTCGAGCCCACAACCATGGGAGCTAGTGGATTAGAAGATAGAAGCCCGCAAACATCAATCAGGGGTCAATGGCCATTGCACACCAACGTCGAATTCAAATCCGCAAGTCATCAATCACTAATTAATGACGTAATAGAAAAAATAGTCTCCCACATGACACACGCCCATAATACTCACCCAGGGTATTAACTTCCTTCAAGATAATAGCCAACCAAGAATCCTAAAAATTTGTGATCCAATAGGGAACAGAGGAAATCATGCCATCAAGCAAGACCCCATCCTCGTGCGGCCATCTCATATAAATAGAGGTCAAGAGACAAGTCTCATGTAACTTCTGAACCCCATTCATTCGAAATACTCTCCAGAATACATACTGACTTAGGCACTAGAAGTGTCCCTAGACACACCAACCCCTTTTACCTTCTGATTGCAGGTTACCAGAAGATGTTGTCAGTGCTATGAAATACGTTTGCAACAGGTTGCACCATCCTGTTAGGGACAAGGTAGCATGCCTATAAATTAAAGAATTCACCAAGTTGGAAGACGTTGCAACGATAGCTTAAAGGGAGATTCGTAGTGTCTTGAGACTACTGAGTCTACGGACAGAACTAATGAAGTGAGACATTCTGCAAGATTTACACCCTAAGAAAATGAATACTTACTATGAAGAACTTAAGGTAGAAGAAAAAAACTCTGCATTTCCAAGGTTGGGAACTAGATGCTCAAAGTTCGGCAAACCTCATGTGTCGGGAAAGTTGCATGGGTAGTGATATGAACTAATTGCTATCTCATTCGAAGAATAATTACTAACAAACCTTGATATTCAATTTATACTTATTGGATTAAACTTGGATTAATACTTGGCAAGGGAATTAGAGAAGTCAAATTAGAGGAATTATTAGACATTGCCATATATCATAGAGGAATTGGAATATTACACCATAAGCAAGCTAAACTAAAAGGTGTGAATATATCAGAGAGGGTAAGAGTAGTGTCTTAGAAAATAGATCTATGAGCTTCATAGTTCTCATTCTTTATGATTATTAAGATAGATTAGCCACAAAAGGTGTGAATATTGGTAATGTTCAATTTTGAGGATTTGATTCGTATAAGGAGGGAAGATGTATTACTGTAAGGGTATTGCTACCTTGTTGTCTAGCGATGACCACTAGGCTTGCCCTCTAGGCCAAATTAATGCTACTTTTTTCATTTTTTTTATTTTTCTTTTCCACATTTTTTTAACTATCTTTAAATATTTTTAAAAAACAAAAAAATACACCAATACATTAATAGTCATTTCTTTAACCATTAAACAAATACAAAATAAAAAAATTTAAATAAATGAGGGGGCAAAATCATAGGGGCATACTATCATTTTCCTTACTATAAACATAAAACTTACTATAAAAACCCTTAGATATAATTAGGCTCATAAAAATAAAATTAGGATTTAACAAGATGAAAATAATGAATTAGGATACAAGCTATATCAGGATTAAAAATCCTAACAATCAGACTATAAGATGCAAAGTTTGGATAGTGACCGACACTTGGCTGAGAATTTGCCATGTCAAGCATGAGGGCATCAAACCACAAACGTTTGAACATTATGCCAGCTTGTCGTTTGAGCGTTGACCCATGGTGTAAGGGGTTTTCCCCCCCTCTATCTCAGCGAGCCTAAGAAGGTCAACTAAGGGGAAAAGAGGCCCAACCCAAAACAAGTAGACTCTTCGGCCCAGCCCACGGGTAGACTCCCTTGGACGCGACTTCCATGAGGGAACGTACTGCAGTGGGATGGGACTCATCGACCTAGAGACCCTCGAACAGTGTCTAGCCCTTGAGTACCTATTCACGTTCTAGGCAGAAAGTAAGGTGGACCCTCGATCTTACGACATGGAAGGTATCGACGGACTACCAAGGATGCCAGTGGGGTGAGGCAAATTGGGGAACCACGCCACATTAATGGCACTACTATCCGAGCTACATGCCACATTAATGACGTCTTCGCAGCACGTTGCATTAAAAGACTCTGACAAAAGGAAAAGTACGAAGGACATAGACTCCATGGGGGTGGACATGATCTGTCCCCCCAGACTTATGGTATAAATAACAACTTCTAGATACGAGAAACTCTCTCTAATTCCTAGACTCTTTTATTTATTTACAAACATCTAAGAGATTTTACTGACTTTGGCATCGGAGACTCCCCCAAATGATATGAACCCATGGGAATGAAATCTCTTGAACCCACAATCAATTTGAAAACTCCCCAAGAAAGCCAAAATCAAGTCAATGGATGGAGAATCTAGACCCATTGAAAACTCGTTTCAAGAACCTAGATTATATTAAAACCTAGACCCGTTGAAAAACCTGTCTCAAGAACTCAGATTATAAGGAGGAACGTCACAAATGTTGTGATTTACCTTCGATAAGTTCAAAAGTTCAATCAAGAACAAGAGGAGTAAACTCAACTCACAATGAATAAATTCATCAAATTTCATAAAGTTCTTAAAATGAGGCTATTAAGAGTATTTAAACAAAAATCTAATTAAAAACCTAACCAAAATAATACCCTTTCTTCCAAAAATACCCCTGGATGAATAGTGTCACGGCTATAGTACCTATTTAAACCCTAGTTCTTAAAATGTAACTTTCCAAATAAGCCATTGGCCAAAATACAAGACCTTCCTAAAAATCTTAATTCATAAGAAATAAGACATATGTGGGTCGCATCCTCAAACCCAATTACTCTAGACTAATTCCTATAATTAATAAAATAAACCCCTTTTAATTAAATAAGCAAATCCAAGGCCTTCAGCCACATAAACATAATAATAGGCCCTAATTTATGTTGCACTCTTCCAGAACTTGTATCAATGGATGATCACTGGATCTCTTTCTCTCAAGCTCATCTTGAATATTCGGCTCTTGCTAAACTCATCCTAAGTGGATTGCACCAATCTTTGCATTGCTTCCTTGCACATCTTAGCTCTCGATATTGTGATTGCCCCATCTGAAACTTGCACCGGATCTTTAAGACTTGGTCCACCTTGGTGTCCATCACTCCCCGTCCCCTAGGCCACCCTCTCACAGTTGCCTTCTTCTCTATTTTTGCAGGCCCAATTCTGAAGAGCTGAGTTGATGGAACCTGGCCCAAAGACATACGAAACATGATGTTACACGTCGAGATAGATCTTGCATGTACTTTGTATGCCTGCGACAATCCGTTCCAGATAACTCAGAAGAACACAGAGAAAGCCATGGAGGCAAGGCTAAAAACCATGGAGGAATGGATGACGAACCTGACTGACGAGGTGCAAACACTTTGCAAAGAAAACAAGGAGCTCAGAAAGCCTTAATGAGTGCAGGACAAGGAGGCAGATCCTAGCGATAGCGAGCACATGGGGTCCAGGAACGTAGGAGCTGGGGCAAATAGGGAGAAAGAGAGAAAGAACATGTTGGACAAGCTCTGCAATCTCAAAAGAAAGTACGAAGAGATTGCACGGAAGGTGGGCACGTCGTCATCGGTGGACCAGCTACTCATGAGCATTGGTCTACCCTTCACGAAGAAGGTGATGGCCGTGCCCCTACCACCAAATTCAGGGTCCCAACCATGGAGATGTATGATAGAGGGAGGGACCCCCTCGAGCACTAGGAAACCTTCAGGGCTCACATGGCATTGCATGGCTTCCTAGGTGAGGTAGCATGCAGGGCGTTCCTGCTGACCCTAAAAGGTCTAGTGCGAGTATAGTTTGGGTCTCTGGCGCCCAGATCCGTAGATAGCTTTGGCGAGTTGGCCCAAATTTTTCTGACCCAGTTCATGTCGAGTCGAAGAAGGTGGTGCCCAGCAGCCTACCTCCTCACCATCAAACAGGGAGAGGATGAGAGCCTGAAGTCCTACCTCTCCCGGTTCAACAAGGAATGCATGACCACTGACGACCATGACATGAAAATAACCCTGGCGGTGCTTCTGGGTGGGGTCTAGCCACGATCCTAGTTCATGGCCGAGCTGGCAAGAAGGACTCGTAGATGCTGCGTGAGTTCATGGATGATGAGTGTACGAAAGTGCACTCTAAATACCATATTATTGGACTAAAATGCTAAAATATAAATAGAAATCATAGAAATTAATGTGTATTCTTGAATTGAATTTTTATTTACTTTGGGATACTCTCTAGAATATTTTTATGTTTAATTTCAGAGTTTATAAAAGAGCAAGTCAAAGCCCTGTCAAATTCAAAGGAGGACTTTCAAGTGGACAAGATGTTGGAACAAGCTAATAAATTTCAATGAGTGTAGAAATATTCAAACAAGGATAATGATGGGGTTTGAAAGCAATTTGGATAAAAAAGCAATCACAAAAGGAAACCGCAAGGAGTCCAAGTCCGAAATTCGCTTGGAGCCAGACTGGACATACTTTAGTATTTTGATCGTAACTCTGCACTCACATATCGGATTGATACGATTCTTGATGCATTGGAAATCTATCTGAAAGGGATACAAGTTTGTCTGCTATAAAGATTTCTAAATTCAAGCTCCTAAAGCATGTACGTGGCTGACAAATTGAGTCTTAAAACTTAGGCCATTTTTTATGCAAAAATCATGAAGACATTAGGGTTTCTATCCTACCCTATATAAGCATATCACGAGTACGAAATTAAATGTTTTTAAAAAGGAGATGACTCAGTTCTGAAGAGAGGAGAAAAATACTATTTTTATTTATTTTCAGTTTTTCCATGGAGAACTCAATCTTGGGTAAAGCCTAGGGCAGAAAATGATTAGTGACAATACTTTGACTCTATTTCAATTCATAGATTAAACTTTATTGTTTAAGATTCTAGGATTCAATTCTCTATTTGTTTTGGATATTATAAGTTTGAGATAATTATATTAAATCTTGGTATGGTTTGATTTTGTTGAGCCATATGATTATGAATATATGATTGTGACTTAAACAGGCGTTTCATGCATAGTTTTGAATTTTGTACCGTACCGGCCTCAATTTCGGCCCGTACCGGCCGATATTTCGGCTAGTGTTTGTTTTTTTTTGTTTTTCCAAACTACAAGCTTATTTTTTAACCCTCAATTCAGACTAGACTATTTATAATTTATATATATGTATTTATATATAATTTATTTATATATCGACTATTCCGAAATGTTATCCCGAAACGCTATCTTGAAACGATATCGGTACAGAAATATTTCGTTCCAGTGCCTTGACCGGTACAGCGTCCGGTACGGTATTCAAAACATTGGACTTTCATGCCATTGATGTGATCTTTTGCTACATTATTGTTTGAGAACATAGTGTCATCTTTAGATCTGATATTCATTTTTATATATGAAAACTGTGGTTTGTAAAGGGAGAATAGATTCTAAAATTAAATTTGAGAAAGTAAATGAATATAATGTCATATCTTCCAATTAGGAATTTAGTGCTATAATTCTTAATTGTGTATATAGTTTGGATTGAAAAAGTCAGAATATTGGATCCGGTTGATGGAAGCCCAAAGCTTTACTTGTCTTCTTATCTGTGCCCTAATCTCATTTTAATTATGTGCTTTAGGTAGAATTTTTAGATTCGTGTCATATTATAATTTGATCTTTTCTTTCAGGTTTGGGACTTGTTGTATTTCTTCCGACTCTCTATGAATCGACTCCCTGAACTATACTATGCTTACTAGTTTGGGCGTAATCAAATTTTGGCGCCGTTGCTAGGAAACGGTGGAAAAATTGATACAAATAATTTATTTCAGCAGTTTGTAAAGGCGATAACTTAGTTCTCTCTTTTAGCTTGCTGCATTATTTTTTTTCTTTCTTTTTGTAGCATTTTTAGTTTTTCGTATTATTTTTTTACCTTGTATGCACAGATATAGAGACACCTTGGGTAGATTTGCTTATAGGTCTGTGCTAGAATCAAAATCAAATTTTCAAATCCTTTATTTTCAAATCAATCTAGTTCAGAAGAAATAAGTGAGAACGAAGATCCACCCACTAGAACTATTCAGGATTACTTCCACCCTACACGCACAGCCACACCATCATGCATTTTGTTTCCAGCCGACACTCATCAACTTGATTTTAAAACAGGGATGATACAACTACTTTCCACCTTTTATGATTTTGAGAATGAAAATCTTTATTTACACATTAGAGAGTTTGAGGAAGTAGTTGCGACTTTCCATAATCATAATGCTACAGATAAATGTTGTGAGATTTAAGTTCTTTTCTTTCTCTTTGAAGGATAGAGCAAATAGCTGGTTATACTCACTAAGTCCACGATCCATAGGATCATGGAGTGAGATGGCACAGGTATTCCTTAACAAATATTTTCCCCACAATAAGACCAATGCTTTGAAAAGACAGATCTCCACCTTTGCACAAAAGGATAATGAGACTTTATATCAGGCTTGGGAGAGGTTTAAGGAGTTGTTGAGTATGTGTTATTACCATGGATATCAGAACTGGCACTTAGTTATTTCTATGAGGGACTTACACCTAGAGAGCGCCAATTCATAAAGATGACATGTAATGGTGAATTTTTTAAGAAAAATCCAGATGAGGCTATTGAATATCTCAATGAGCTTGTTGAAAAAGTTCACACTTGGACCGGACCTAGTGCTACTGAGAGTACAAATAGGTCACGGCCTGCTGGAAATCCAAATGGTAGAGGAATTTACCATCTTAGGGAAGATGATAACCTAAAAGCAAAAGTTGGGATGCTTACGAGGGAGTTAGAGGTATTAAAGACTAAGTATTTAAAGCCAACACACATGGCCACTCATGTAGAGTCACCGTGTTTTGTGTGTGGTGGGGTAGATCACTTAACTCAAGAGTGCTCCACATTTATTGAAATGAGGGGAATGTATGAGGAACAATGTAATGCCTTAGGTATGTACAAGAAGCCTTTTGCACCTTTCTCAGATACCTACAATCTGGGGTGGCGTAATCACCCTAATTTCAGCTGGAAATTTGAAAATCAGCAACCTGCATAGCCACCAAGAGCTTACCCTGCACCGTATCATGCATCTTCTTCTTTTAGGAACCCCTTAGAAAATACTTTACATGTTTTTATTGAGGCACATGGTAAAACTAATCAAAAGGTTGAATATTTGATTACTCAGGTTGTTGAAGAAAACAAGGAGATAAAAAGTCATGTATCCAAAATGATGAGTTCTTTGAATGTGAATGAACTTAGCAAGTTCCCTTCTCAAGCTCAATCCACACCCCAAGGTCAACATATGGCACAAGAAAATTTGAAAGATGTCAATGTCATTATGACACAAAGTGCTAAATCCTTACAAATCCCAATAATTAATCAAAGGATGTTGAAGAGGAATAAAGCAATGATAGTGCTGAGTTGCCTAAGGAAGCCAAGGTAATCAAAAGCCCAGTTAAGGTACCATTTCCTCAAAATTTAAAATTTGGTATGCGAACTTTGGATTCTAGCAATGAAATCTTGGAGAATCTTAGGCAGGTAAAGATCAATATTCCTCTTTTTCATGTTATTAAACAAGTTCTGACTTATGCAAAAGTTCTCAAGGATTTGTGTATAGTTAAGAGGAAGTACCATGTTAAGAAGCTGACATTTCTAACAGAGCAAGTTAGTGCTCTTACTGAGCAGCAAATTCCTCCTAAGTACAAGGATTCAAGTTGTCTTTGTAAATTTGATGCCTTATTCTATTTATTTGAGCTATGGTTGGGAGAAATCAAACCAACTACAATGGTATTGCAATTGGCTGACCGTTCAATGAAAGTACTACAGGGTGTAGTGGAGGATGTTTTGATTCAAATTGACAAATTTTATTATCCTGCTGATTTCTTAATCGTGGACACTACTTCTGTTGTTGATTCAAATTTTAAAATCTCCTTAATCTTCGGTAGACATTTTATCGCTACTGCTAATGTCCTTATTAATTGCAGAAATGGTCTAAAAAGCTCTCTTTTGGGAATATGACTCTAGAGGTAAATATTTTTCATATTGAAAAACAACCAAAAGATGATGATGAGTGCCACCACATGTATATGATTGATGCACTCATAGACAAGGGAGTTCACACAACTTATGATTCTGATCCCCTGAATATTTTCATGTTAATTCTGAGTTTGATACTATTTTTTATGAAACTCAGGATTATGGCACATGGGCTTGGCAACCGAAATTTGAGAAGTTGCCTAAGAAAAGTGAAAAACAGATTCCTTCAAGTTTGGAAGCACAAAGAGTTGAATTGAAACGCTTTCCTAAAGGTTTAAAACATACCTTCCTTCGTCTAGGTGATACTTTTCTTGTTATTGTCTCATATGAATTTTCTGAATCTCAAGGTGAGCAGTTAATTTGAACCTTAAATGAGCATAAGTCAGCCATAGGTTGGAGCATTGCAGATATCAGAGGTCTTAACCCTTAATCTATTCTCATAAAATTAATTTAGAAGAAGGAATTAGCTCTCGTAGAGACCCTTAACGCAAACTTAATCCCACCATGAAAGAAGTGGTAAAAAATGAAGTGTTAAAACTGTTAGATGCAGAAATTATATATCTTATTGCTGACAGTAAATGGGTTAGTCCTACATAGATTGTCCCCAAGAAGTCAGGCCGACAACTTCACCAATGCTAATGACACTCTTCAAGCCCTAACGGAGTAAAAAAGGAGCTGGAGCAAGAGAAGAGGAAGGCGAGGGCCTCGGCTAGGGCTAAGGCCCACGAGAAGCTGGAGAAGAGTTCCCAAGACAATAGGAGGGAGGAAGCTCTGATGAAGGGACTGGGACCTCGATTCGATCGACCCACATTTACCATCCACTAGGATGACGCCTTCGCCGCCAGCGAAGACGATGACAGAGGTATTGTCCGCCATTATTGCATATACCACATGTCCACCTTGCACAACACCAAATATTGCTTCTCCCAATAAGGGAGATGGATGGGAGCATGTGGAGCAGACGAGGTAGCATTATCCCCTTGCCCGGAGACTGGAGCAGTAAAGGAGGGGGAAAATCGAGGGAAATGAGTGTGGACTGAGTCAACTGGCACAGAAGGGAAGAAATCGCTCAGCAATGACCACTAGCACGAGGGCCACAGCAAAATCGCCCTTGCTCACCACCACGGGGGGACCCTTACTAGAGGAAATCTGGACCAAATCGGGACATGCCAGGCGAGCTCAGTACCACAAGGTATACTCGGCAGAGTACCATCCTGCTCAGCACCGAAGGGGCAAGCTAACCTTGGTCATCTCCTTCGTGGAGGCTAACGAGGAGGGGGTCTTGTACCCATACGATGATGCATTGGTGGTGACTATGTTGGTCGCCAACTTCACCACTCGGAGAATTCTTATTAACAACGGGAGCTCTACAAACATCCTGTTCTAGGAAGCCTTCACTAGGATGGGAATAGATGTTGCTTGGCTGCATCTAGCCCCCATGCTAATGAAGGGCTTCTCTGGGAGTTTGGTTCTTCCTGTGCGAACAATCACGCTGTCAGTCCTTGCAGGCAGCGCCCCCGTCATGGCTTCAATCATGGTCGACTTCCTAGTGGTAAGAACTCCGTTGTCGTACAACACCATCATTTGAAGGCCACCCTCAACATCTTGCGGGTTGTCATGTCGACCTACCACCTCAAGATGAAATTTTTGACTTCTTATGGAGTGGGAGAAATCCGAGGCGAACAGGTCCTAGCAAATGAATGCTACGTCCAGGAGCTGAAGTAGAAGGATGGTGGGGTTACCTCAGACGTCACGTCTTAGAGAGCCCTGACAGGCCTTAGTCTATGACTAGCCATGCCTGGCTAGTGGGGGGAGTGGGAAGGTGCATAGCTCTAGAGGCAGAGACAGAACTAGCAAGAGCTCCCCGATTGTAAATACTTGTTTTCTAATGAAAGGCATGATTTTACAAGACAATGCAACATATCCACTTCGAACTTTCGCGCTATCAATAAAACACTGACAAGGCGATCTACAATTAACAAAATCTAGAATGGAAAAATCATCATCAAGCCAATGCCTACATTCCTTGCGATGTCAACAGGCATGAGTGGGTCTAATCTCAAACTGACCGAACAACGTACCTCCCTTGAGATCAAGGGGAGAAAGCTAGGTCAAAGGCCGCCATACCCCTTCTACGATGGAGAGCGGGTCCTCCCCCCCTGTGACATCGCTATCTAAATAAGTTACCTCCCCCCTGGGGTACCAAAATGATGAGTACGCCAAAGGATTCTTCATCCTTCCTACAGCGGAGTGTGGGCCAGCCCTCAGTGGCCGGAAAACAAGTACTTACCTTCCTTACGAGCGTCAACAGGAGGGAGTGGGTCTACTTAAGGGAAGAGTAAGGTCGAAGGCTACTCTACTCTTCCTGTGATCAAAAACAACCTCGATCCCGCAACGAAGAGGGCTCTCAGTTCAAAATGCCTTTTTCGGACCAAGGCCAGGCCATTCCCCCTCCCGCGATGGAAAGCGGGTCATGCCCCCCCATGGCCTGAACAACTTAACCCGACCCTACGGCGAAGAGCAGATCAACTATATCGCTATTTGAATTACCTCCCCCGCAGGGTACCAAAGGGATGGGTGTCAGTCCTCAGTTGCCTGAAAACAAAAATTTACCTTCATTGTAAGTGTCAACAGGTGGGAGTGGGTCCAGTTGCAAACTACTTGAAAACTTACCTGCCCTTGGGGTTCAAAAGGATGAGTCACGCCAAAGGCTACTCTACCCCTCTCGCAGAGGAGTGTGGATCCAGCCCCCCTGATTGTCTGAATACTTACCCTGACCTCCGCTAAGAATGAAGAGTGGGTTTAGCACCAGCCTGACCCAAATCTTACCTTTCCTTGCAATGTCAACGAGCGGGAGCGGGTTCAATCCCAAACTGTCTGGAAAAATTATATCCTTGCGGGGCAACAAGAACGAGTAGAGCTAAAGGCTGCTTGGACCCTTCTGCAGAGGAGAAGCGAGTCCAGCCCTTCGGCTGTTCGAATACTTATCCCGACTCCCATCGTAGCGAAAGAGCGGATCAACCCCAAGGTTGTCCGAAGAAGTTACCTCCTCAGGAAATAAAAGGGGCAGGTTTGGCGTGAGGCATCTTGACCTCTCCCTGATGGAGTGCGGGCCTAGTCTTTCAGCTACCTGACGTCAACAAAGTCTCCAAAGATGAAATGTCGAAGTAAGGGGACACTCGATGTTAAGGAGTGGATGTGGCTTCAGTCTCAAACTGTATGAAAGAATTACCTCCTCGACGCGAAGCAGGGGCCAGTTAAGCCAGAAGCCGCTAGGACCATCCCGCGGAGGAGAGCAGGTCCAACCTTTAGGCTGCCCGAACACTTACCTCAACTCCCAAACACTAAAGAACAAGTTGGCTCACGACCTCCAAAAGAAACTACCTCCTCGGGGGTTAAAGGGGTAGGTCGGATTGCGACAGAGAGCATCCCAGTCTACTCGGGAGGGGCATAGAGGCGGGTTAGCGAAAATCTACCTGGGCTCTCCCCTGAAGAGGCAACCAGAGTCTCCCTGGTGCTGCTTAACGCGTAGGGGGGATTTCCATCCCTCCAAGCCTACGACAGTGGACGAGGGCCAATGAACATTGACAACACTTCCCTTCTCCTCTTTCAGTTACATGCCAAAGTAAAGCACATCAACACAAAAAAGAAGAATAGAGGGACTAGGTGGGGTAAAGTGCATCCAAGAAACAGAAGGAAAAAAAAGAGGAAATCAATACAAGAAAAAAGTGGAGAGACGTAGGCCTCATCAAATAAAGTCACTATAGGGCCTAATAGGACGACTACCTAACAAGGGCGAATAAAGGTAGTGCAAATAGATAAGTGGTCAGCCAGAGGGATAGTCAAGAATAGGTTAGGCACTGCTGGGGTGGACCGCAAGTTCTTTGTGGTGGCCATCCCCTACTTAATGCCAAGGTCATAATTTCTTGTGACAAAACTCCTTAGGCCGGCCATGAAAAAGAAGAAGAAGAAGGGGAAAACATAGAAGGAAGCATCAGAGAAGCGCAAGACCGCAAAAGGGAAACATCGTTAATACAAGTAGCCCGGCATGATGAAATATGAAGCAATTTTATGGATAATAAAAAATTACATACAAGCCACATGGCACGGTGCACCAGTATGTATATTTACTAAAAGGAAAAGGAAAGGAAAGAAAGGCAAAATAAAAAAGTAGCAGCGACACCAATAAGCTAAGGCTTGGCGTCGTCAAGAACCCTAACCGAAGACCTCCATATTAGGAGAGCCAACCTTAGGAATGTCGGGATCAGGATCGCCGGGCTCGAAAGCAGCCGGCTTGGACACAGCCTGGAAGGTAGGACCCTTAAAAGCGTCGGGCATCTCTTTCCTCCACAACTTGCGGCTGAACGTGAAAACCTTTTCATCAATGATGATCTGAGTAAGTTCAAGGCCTCGTAAATATTTCTTGAGAGTCCGCTAACATAGTTATGGGCTCTCCAAAATGTGGTCCTGCATCAACCTAAGACCCTCAGCACACTCGTGCTCCCAAGCTAGATCGCGAATGCCCAGGACCGACTTCAGCTGCCTGTCCAGGCGGGAGGCGATCTCTTGTACCCTGGACAGGACACCCTGAATCTGTAACAAGTCGCTCCGTTTGTTGGCCATCTTCCCTCGCTTTCTTCTTGAGCCTCTTCTAATGGCGATTAAGCTTCGCATTTTCCTGTGCTCCTCCAAGGCAAGCTGTACCTTGCTCCAACTGCTTCCTTTCTTCGCTTTCGCCTCGAGCACACCAAAGGGCAGCGGTCTCGATCATCACACGAAGGTTCAAGTTTTCCTGCTGAACGGCCTCTTGGTCGTCTACAATAAAGGCCACTAGCTTAGAGGAACCCTGACAACAAGAGAGGTCGACATGGAGTGGTTAATAAAAGGAATCTAGAAAATAGCAAAAGAAAGGAAAGAGATGAGAAAAGAAGTCACCAGACCTCATGGAAAGAGCCAAACAAACACTTGGAGACCTTGCTGATAGCTTCCGCATGACACCCCCTATTTCCAACCGGGCCAAAGGGGGGAATAACTTCTATTGAATCCTTAGCATCATACACTTGTGCAGCCGCCTCGGTTTGATGAGCCCTGTAGACAACCTCTTCGGCAGCCTCGGACCTCTCAAATCTGAGTCGACTACAACATCCAGAAGGAGACCACCTTTCGCTTGGTGGTCCACCTCCACAACATAGTTACTGGAAGTAGTGACTGCCACCCTCTCAATGAAGACATCCATGCCTCCAAGTCGCTCGAGAATCTCCTCACCTACCGTAGAGATGGGACCCTCTGAGCAAATCGTAACTTCACCTTTAAAGGAGCGACTATCGGTAGCAAATAGAGCTGAAGAAGAGGAAAAGAGCCTCGAAAATTGCTGCCCCATGACAGCCCACCGGGGAATCTCGACAGCAAAAACTCCCCAAAGTACGACATTAATTTCACCCCTTTAGGAGCATATCACAAGCATTGGTCGATAGGGGCAACACTACAAGAATCTCAGCTGAAGGGCCTCTCGTCGGTGTGTCCAAGGACTCTAAGAAAAAAGGTCCTATCGGCACCTCCATGCTAGCAAGATAGTGGGATGCTTCCACCGGCGTAACCAGGGTGATGGGACGATGGACCTCGGGCACGATCGGCACCAGCCCTTCAGGAATAGGGGGCCAGAAGGGGGGCCTGCTGAAGGCCCCATTCCCCTTGCCCAATGGAGAAGGATCCAAGGGGCACTTTCGGGTAAGAGTAACCCGAGGCTGGGCAATGGTTACCCTATCGTCAAAAGGAACGTGACTGAGAGGAGGCAAAGAAACCCTTAGGCTCTCCGCAGAAAGAAAAGCTTCCAAGAAGACGCTATTGTCTTCTTCACCCATCACCCATTCCCTAGTGACGGCGATACCTCATGACTCAGTGGGGGTGGTCGTCGCACCACCTTATCCTCAGGAACCCTACCCAGTTGCTTCAAAACGGGAATTCACAATGGTTCACCTGACCAATCAGGAACTCCCATCTGCAGCCAGACACAAAAAAGGACTTCGGTGACTAGTCCTTCACCTTATGGTACCGCAACTCCAAGTTGACAAAGGCATGCATTGCCCTGAAGCTGGAAATGTTGCCCTTCTGCAGCAACACCTTGTGAGTGAGGAGGAGCTCGCGGTAGGTGAGGTCAGCTTGCTCCAAGTCTGACTCCAGTAAGGCACATCGCCAAATGATACTGTAGCATATCAGGTTCCTCCAAGCGTTTGGGTGAAGCTGAGACAGGGCTAGACCAAGATGATCCAGCAAATCGCAAATGGGGTGAGGGAAATGAAGTCTCAAGCTACACGAAAACATGGAAGGAAAGAGGGCAACTCGAGAAGAGCGATCCTCAGCGTCAACGACACCCTCGTGTGGGCTGGGGACCTCGATGAACACCGATGCCGACACCTAGTAAGTAAGGGCCAGAGATGCCAGCATTGCCACTTGAATGTTGGAATGCCAACTGTACGGAGTCTGATGAGAATTAACGGGGTAACTGTATGGAGTTTTTCCTCCCCTCTATCTCAGTAGGTCTAAGAATGGCAACTAAAGAGATAAGAAGCAAAGGCCCAGCCTAGAACAAGTAGACTTTTCGACCCGGCCCACGGGTAGACTCCCCTAGACACAACCTCCATGAGGGAACATACTACAGGGGGATGGGACTCACCAACCAGGAAACCTCTCAAACAATGTCCAGCCCTTGAGTGCCTATCGGTGTAATGGTCAAAAAGTAAGGGGGACCCTTAATCCTCTAACATGGAAGGTATCGACGGACCACCAAGGACTTCAGCGGGATGAGGCAAATCAAGGAACCACGCTGCATTAAATGACTTTGACAAAAGGAACAGTATGAAGGACACAGACTCCATGGGGGCATACACAATTTGTCCCCCCCATACTTCTGATATAAATAGTAACTCTCAGATACGAGAGACTCTCTCTAATTTCTAAATTCTTTTACTTATTTATAAACTTCCAAGATGTTTTACTGACTTTGACATTGGAGACTCCTCTGCCCCAAGGCCACCCTCTCCCAATTGCCTTCTTCTCTATTTTTACAGGCCTAGTTTTAAATACATGAGTTGCTGAAATCTGACCCAAAAGTGTACGAAATATGATGTTAACACTCGGGTTAAAAAATTGTAAGCTTTTTAATTTGATCATATTATTTTCTTTGTTATCTACATTATAAAATATATTCACAATCTATTTATAATTCCAACCAATGTAGCCCAAAACAGATGGAAATTAAAAATCTATAAGAAAGATCATATTACTAATCTTTAATGCCTAAAAGCTCGAGTAGCTTGACATGGGTGTCAACTTTGTTCACCATGCTTAGAGTGAAAATTAAGGTATTGAAGAGTCCGCAATTACAAATTTTGCAAATTTAGTTTTAGTAGATCAATTTATTAATTGTGTCTATTAAAATCGACCCGCTTTGATTTTGTACCAAATTCGTGTCTAAGTTCAAGGATAATTTGTGTCAAGCATTAATTTTACTTCTAAAGGATATAGAGAGTACATACAGCTTTTTTGTTTGAGTGATAGACATGAGTCTTGCCAGCATGCCGCCCAGTTTTGACCGTTGGGCGGGCCCGCTAGCACAAACTTTTTTTTTAGTTTTTTATTTTTATTTTTTAATATATTTAAATATTTAAAAAAAATAAAAAATATACCAATACATTAAAAATTAATTTCTTAATCATTAAGTATAAAAAAGTTTAAATGCATGCGTGATCAAAATGATCAGAGGTAAACTCAAGCGGCATACTGGCATTTTCCGATAAATATATATATTTGTTGGGTAGGACGAAGCCGGGATATATGTATTTGGTTCTTGAAAGTTAATGAAAGATTTCAATTTGGTTATCTCTTTACAAGATAGGGTATTCTCTATTTTTCTCGAAATGAATAGTACATATTCCATACAAAATATAAGATATATGTTAATCAAAATTATTATATTTACTAATGAAATGAGCTAGTAAAAAACTAGTATTATATAGCAAATTAAATAGATACTATCTTTTTCAATTGCATTAATGGAGATGATCGGCCGGAATATGTATCTAGATTATCTCAATAGTTGCAATTATTCTAGTGATTTTAAAAACCTCAACCATTTATATGAAACAAATGATGCTATATACCTCTTCTTTCTTTTGAGATCCTCTCAAAGTAGGCTCTCAAACAAACAAAACTCCCGTTTCCAGATCTGGCTCGAGGGGGTGGGAGCTTCGGCTCCGCCCCCTCCCTCTCTTTCTCCCCACCCTCCGTACCCTCTGTGTAGTGCTTCATTTTGTTTTATTTTGTTGTGTTTTGCAGGCTAAATAAGTGAGAAACGCAGATCTAGATCCTCCGGCAAACATAGATCAGCACGCGCCTCTCCATGGCGTTGCCCAGCCGCCGATCTTCAAGACTTTCGAAGGCGGCGCCAAACGGAGCGGCGAGTTGCTCGCACACGGGGCCAGAAGTTATCGGAGACGTTTGGCGAGTGGCTCTCTCGCGTCACCGGGAGGCCTTCTACCGTCATCATGAGCAGCGCCACTGGGTTCTGTGAGTCTGGATCCTCCAAGATCGATCGACGTTTTTCTCCCAGGGTAGCGCGTGTTCTGCACGAGCCACCGCAGCCGCTTGGAGCAGTGTCTGTGTCCGTTACAGTAGTTTTTTCATTGTATTTTATTTTGTGTCTTGTTCTTCTTTTATTGAAAATAAAAATCCAAAAAATTTTGTCCCGTTGGACCTTGGTCAATCGGTGTGATCTCCCCTCTCCGTTTAGGCGGTGTATGTGGTTTGGTGCATCCTACTCTGCGTGGTCGGGGTATGGTTTTTGTCACCTAGTTACTGTTACTCTGTCGGACACATAGATGTGCATGACAGATCCCTTAGACTTAGAGCTTTAGAGATCTGTCGTCTGAGCTAGATCATGTCAGCCATGAAAGTGTGCTTGGGGGCTATTAACGTTTGTAACTGACTTTTTAAGTCATATTTGTATGTTCACTATTATGAATGAAATGTGATCCTTATTCTCAAAAACAAAAAAAAAAAAAAATTGATGCTATATACATACTTATGTAACATACGATGAAATCGTTTAAACAAGTAAATGTCTTGTTAGTTTTCACAATCATTTTCATCTCATCTTATTTAATCATTACAATTTTCTCAAATTTTCACACAAAATAAAATAAATAATTCAATTTTTTCAAATCTAAAAAAAAAAATATTAAAAAAAATACTCTAACAATATTTTAATATTCAACTTTTAACTTTTATTTTAACGCATCTCATCTCATTTGTAAAAACAAATGAGGCGTTGCTGTTTTAAATAATAGTATATATATATGCGCGTGTATATATACGGTATTACATGGAGATTATAATCAATAAACATGCTCTGTTAGCATAACGTTAAGCCTTCTAAGCCATACGGAGTGCAGCAACATATGAATGACATCAAATGGCTTAGAAGGTCGGTTCAGCTCAAAATGCCTTGCAACTTGTGTCACCCTCTTCTGCAATGTCAAGTACTTTCTTTGGGAAATTCCTTTCAGAATGTTCTTGATTTCAGGTATTCTTTTTGGAGGAACAAACACTGCAAACTTGCTCCAATCAAGGACATCACTAAAGGGTAATGTATAGTAATCGGAAATAATCACCGGGACACATGCCTGATACATTGCCTCGACCACTCTAGGGCTGGCCACTTCTGACCCACTTGGGCACAGGCAATACTTGCTCTGTCCCATCAATTTGTGGTAATTTTTCATTTTAGGAAGGTTCTCATAGACTTGAACTTCACCATCTTTCTCCTTCCAATGCTGGAACAATATATCCCTTATGTCACCATGGGCTGCACCGGCGAAGAAAGCGAGGATTGTGCGTTCGCTCGGGGCCAAGCCATAGCGGGGTGGACCGAGGTTGTATAGAGGGTGACCTTTCAAGTTAAATTCCGGTAATGAGACGTCTCTCATGGGTTTGAATCCTTCTGATGTGTTAGCATTGCATAACACTCTTATGAAATTCTTGTACAACTTGGGGTCGTGTCTGTCAATCAATGGTGCCTAAAAATAAATCAAGTAGATATCATAGGTTAGTAAACGAACTTTCATTTTCCAGAAGTAATGCATTAGAGTATTCAGAATATAAGGGATTCAATTCCCGGACATTCTTCATGAGAAAGAGAGACAAATCATGTTATCGAGATGCAAGGTTGCTAACTGTTACTGAATAGAATTTGGTAATGATATTTAGCATCAATTAAATCAGGTAAGCCCAAGCTATCCAGTAGAATAGAATGGAAAAAGACCCTCTCAAAATTTGACATGTCAATGATACAATTGGAGCCCTATTGGAACTTTACAAAGAATAAGAACTTCTCATTCTCAAGCAATATGAGATCTCATATACCACCACTTTACTTTATCCTTATCATATGGACCGTCACAAAAAGACCTGCGAAGTGGCCTACACCTTTAACTTGTATATAATTCCTGTATCTATCTCTCCATACTTGGAGCTCATCTAATTGGAGCTGAACTAATGTTGGGAAAAGAACTTGAATCGATTTTTATCTGAACCAAACAAAACATGCTGGATCGACATGAATTTGCCAACCAAGAAAATGCAGGGTTAGAAAGAAATATATAGGCATATACCCAGTCATGGCAAGAGACCATGAAATGGTCCCCTCCACTGCTTCTATTCCAGTAGGGGTATTTATCAGCAACGACATGGACATAATCGGTGAAGATGCGTATCATACGATCAAAAAAGGTGCGGGGCTCAAGCACAGCAAAGCAATCCGTAATTTTGGAAATACTTAGAGGTACAAAAAAAGCATGTGCCTCATCAGGATGATAGGCCAGGAAAGGGCTCTCCCCTCTCTCCATCTCGTCCATGAACTGTCCCCCGATGGAGTAGATGTAACTCAATGGCCCTATGTGTGCCATTGGAAGCTCTCCTTCCCTGTAAACCCACACCTTGAATCTCTTCACCATCTCTATGTGACTCCTGCAGTTTAATCCAGAAATATTGAACAATAATATATGCGTTTATCATTGGAATATTCAGTAAATAATCGAATCTTATATATGGCCAAAGCTAGCATAGCATTTGTTACTCGTGACAATCGTGGAAGAGAGAAAGAACAAAACACACATGGGGCATGCTTGCTAGTTGGAATGTGGACCATTTAAAAGAGATTGGCTTTGTTGTGAAGGAAAGCCACTGCCTCGGATTTTTTTCCCTTTTTTTTTTTTGTTTTTTTTGTTTTTGTAACATGGAAAATATTCCAAACCTTGGGGTTTGTCCGTACTTCCGCCACAGGCAAATAGATAGATGGAATGTAGACAAAATAAATGAGATGGAATGTATATAGATTTAAATGGTACGGAATGCTGAAAGACAAAGTTGAGAAATAATCTCATATTATTTGTAGACAAGATCTTGAGCATATTAATAAGGAATGAGTAATCTTCTCTTGTAGAACCGATTTTATGAGATGAGTTAGGTCCATAAATTTTTTCACGGTATCAAAGTCTGCTATAGGACGAATGGAAGCCCACACTACTTACTCTGTGATAAGGATCAGAAAAAATACTGACCTACACGTGAGGGATAATGTTGAGGAATAATCTCACATTGTCTGTAGATAAGATCTTAAACATGTTTATAAGTAATAAATAATTCTCTCTTGTTGAATTAGTTTTATGAGATGAGTTAGGCGCTTATGAATTTCTTCGTAAAGAAAGACAAACACATGTATACAATATCTAGATCAAAAGATGTAAAAAATAAAAATAAAAAAAGAGTAGAAAACTATTTACTATATCTCAGAAGTCAGAGCTTAACTGATGAAAGGCATAGGCGTTTCTGTAAACGGGTCCTGTGGGAACGTAAATTTCCTCCTTATCAGATGTATAATTCTGCATAAGAATCGCTTTACGAATAGCTGCTCTTGCTCTACCCAAATCTTGCTCAATCCTCTCCGTAGTACTGCTCTTCTCCTGCAGTGTACCCCAGAAACAAAACGAAAGCAAGAAGGAAAAAAGAAAGGCATCAAAAAATAAAATTAAATCCATAACTACCAACAAATGAGAAATTAACAGGAAAAAAAAAACCAAGAGAAAAGAAGCTATTTTTCTACCAAATTCTTCAAGTATTGCTCACCGTGATATGTCTGGCAATGCTGTTAGTTGGTTTAGAGGTTAAAGAAGTTGAGGGTGGTGCATCCATGGAAGGCTCTGGCACGAGCGGATCAGTTGCAAATGAGAGTGGCACTGGTGCGTTTCTGGAGTTGCTTTGTATGGGGGACTTGGGAGGTGAAGGAGGGGTACTGGAAGAAGAGAGATGGTGGGGAAGAGTGTTTTGGCGCACGGGAGAGATGAAAATGAGAATGAGGAGGAGGAGAAGGAGACGGCTAGGAATTAGAGTAAATGGAGAGCGACATCTGAAGGTTGCCATGGCCTCTGTTATTGCCCGCGTCTTCTACTAGAGGAGCTCAGTACCGTTAGTAAAATTGAGGAGATTGGGAGGCAACTAGCTACCACTTGAAGAAAACTAGCTATCCACTTAAGAGTAGTATAGGACTTAGAGTGGTACGCCAATATATATATATATATATATATATATATATATATATATATATATATTATGAAAAATGATTAATTTATACCAAATCGCATACAAATCTTTATAAAAAAGTATGTCGCTTTGGAAAAAAAATGAGGTGTCTCATTATATAACATGCTATATTATAAATTAATTTAAATTATAATATAGCTTATAATTTAAATTACTATTATTACATAGCATGCTATGTTATAAATTAAAGATGCTATATTACTCTTATAATATGTTATAAGAGTAATTATTAATTACTTTTAAAATATAAGATAAATAATAGTCTAGATCTCATCTTTAATTTATAACATGCTATATTAATTAAAATTATTTTTTAAAATGTGTGTTACATATTAAAGTACTTTTTAATCTTAAATAAGCTAAAAAGTACGTTTGAGGAAATCATCATTTGTACTTTTGATGATTTTCCTCAAATGTGATTTTTCGGACAGTCCGGAATGTTGTTCAAATTTTAAAAAACCTGTCAGTAGACGAAACTGTCAATACAACTTTCAGATAATTATAACTTTCAAAATTTTAAGGATATAGTCACAATTTTTAAAAAATAAATGATCGTCATGATTTCTACCTGATAAAACATTTTTTTAATTTGTTTTCAAATAAATGTAACATGCTTAAAGGTACTTTGAATATATGATTACTAAACAATAAATAATTTTTTAATAATAAAACTTATTACGTACTTAAGCTATAAGTTATAAGCCCTAAAACTATAAGTTATTTTTTTCACTGCAATCCCAAACATGCACTAAGTTTAATATAAAACTAAGTTAAATAATTAGTATAGAAGTAAATTAGCAGTGAATGATTTAGTTTTAATTTTTAATTTTTGAAAAAACTAAAATTTGAAAGCCCACAATGTAACGCCCTGGTCTCGCAGGGATCGAAGAATTACTTCCTATAATTTAAAACTCACAATTCATCAATATATTTATAGACTCCAAAATATAACGTCATTAGAATACTACAAAATCTCTTAATAAAATCCGCCACTTCTCAGAAATCTTCTATGAGTAATCCACTATACTTAAATAATCAGTTCACCAATGCTCCATAATCCTGATCCTTATTTGGACTATTCAAAAATCATCTGAAAAATAATTGGAGATAAGATGTGAGTTATCAACAACTCAGTAAGCAGAAGACATATACTAGTATGTAAACATGAGCATTTTTACATAGTTCAGAATGCAAAAACAAAACATTTCAGTATCAATATGCAAATCTCAATAATACATATTATCAGAAAATCAGAGCGACTTTTCAAACATTTCATATTCAGAAAACCAACTTTTCATATTCAAAGACTCCTTTGGCACAACATGACTGAACATTTTCATCTTATCATATTATATCAGAGCATCATATCAGAACAAAGATCATGTTTAACCCCCATGGTAGGGTTGTGCATCCTGCAGAAAGCCAAGCAGAACATAAATCACCATGTTACCAAAGCGATTGCACTCAGAACAGAAAACCACTATTATATCCCATGGGGGCCAGAGGTCACTATTGTATCCCGTGACAGGGCCAGAGGTCACTATTATATCTCGTGAGATGGCCAAAGGTCACTATTGTATTCCATGACAGGGCTAGAGGTCACTATTATATCATTGACAGGGCCACATATTAGAGCAAAACAAAATCAGAATCATCATATCAGAATCAGAGTTCAGAGTCAAAACAGAATCAGAAAGTTATGCCAAAGGTTTTTCAAGTGCCACATCTTATCAACACAGAGTACTAAACAGAATCAGATCGCAAAAACATAACTTATACACAAAATTTCATATTCGCTCTCTTTTTCAAAGTTCAGAAATAGAATGTCAAAAATAAGCTCATGTCTACACCAGTCATGACAGAAAATACGTTCTTCTTAAATAGAATCTCATGAGTAATGCTGAACAAATATCCGAGATTGTTTTCAGATTTCTTTTCATAGCAAAACATGCACATTTTCCAAAAAGGACCTCAATTCATTTTATTTAATGTAAAGTCTAGTATAGGAACCCCGCTTACCTGGATTTCTTAGCCTTTTGAAAATTTCCTCAACAATACTGAGCGAAAATCAATCGTTACCTATAAAATAATCACGTAACTTCCATAAATTTCCACTCCACATATTCCAATATCTAAACCTGAAATACCTGTTCTAATACCTCAAAACCTACAATTTCTCTTAATTCTAAAATACCATCACTTTCTAAATTTATCATTTAGCCACTTAAACGAATTCATACCGAAGAGAGTAATCGAATAAATATTATGATAATTGAATACCGGTGTTTTTAAAATACTAAAGTACCCATAACGTATTATAGATTAATAGAATACTATGGCTACTTAAAATCTCATAAAATAAAGCCAACTTGAAAATTGTGTTCAATTGAAAACTAAATAGTTCAAATTAACAATATAATCTTTTTTCTTTTATGTATAATAAAAACCAAGCCCAATCTTTAAACCACAACCAATTAAACCAAGCCCACTTAAAACTAAAACCCATTAAACTAAAACCACGGAACCCCACATAACCCCACATATCAGAAAACATCATACAAAGGGTAAAATTGTAATAAAATCTCAAAATTATTCTTCTTTCTAAAGGGCTTTACGAGTGAAAACTTTCCTATTTTGAAGGCTTACCGAGGGGGAAGGGAGACATGCGGCAGATCCTTGCTCTCCAGAGGAAAGCTCACAACAGCGGATTGGGGAGGTTCTAGGTGGTCGGCGACGTGAAAAAAAAACACTGAGAGAGAGAGAGAGAGAGATGTAAAAAAAATAAGTGCACACAGCTAGCGAGAGAGAAGCAAAAAAACAAAGACGGAGAAGCAGTGCAAGTGTTCGGGAAAAGCTCACCACGAGGGACAAGGGGGGACTGAGGCAGCTCGAGGCTGACAGAAAGGTGACAACCGGCGGATTTTGTGGCTAGCCCGATAATTTTTCCGTTGTATGGTGGTGACCAATCGGATTTGTGGTGATGCTCTGTTTTCAATAGGAGAAACAGGGGCTCTCTTCTTTTTCGATAATGGCCAGCGGTGGTTCCTTGTGGGTTCCCGGCAGCTTATGGAGGTGTAGACTAGGTTCGTCGGGAAGGCGGCGCGATGGCTTCACGCGGCATGCAACACGGTGCACATTACGTGGAGTAGGAAGGCAAAGGCTTCGTTAGGTTGGCGTGGTGTTTTCCTAATAGGTGAGGACAGGCTGCGATGATGCTGGGACGGCGTGGGTCGTGGCTTGTGGAGGTTGGTTTTGAGGTTTGGGCATGGTGGCTCCGTGCGGTGGACCTACACGTGATTGGCTTTCATGGAGTGGCTCTCGGTGGAAGGGTCTCTTGCCGTGATCTTAGTGCTCGTGGTCGAGTTTGACCTGTGTTGGCCGTGGGTGGTGCATTGCAGAAGTGCACGGTGCGGGGTGGAGGTCAGTGTAGTTGTTGACGGCAGTGTGGAGTGCAACTATGCATGGGTTGCTGCGGCCACTTCTTTAGAGAGAAAAACATGCATTTAGAGTTGATTAAAATCCTAGAAAATCACATACGTGCATGAGATATGGAAGTGAAAGCTGATTCCTGGTTGCCTCGGGTTGGGCTTATTGGTCCATTCCATGCAGTTGGGCCCAGTCCAAGAAAAGAAAAGTCCAACAAAAGGAAAATGCACAATAAAAATAAATAAAAGTCAATTAAAAACACTGCAACTCAATATTAATAAAATAAAGTAATAAAAGTCCAACAATAAAATTATTTATTAAAGCAAAGAGTAAATTTAAATGCAAACACTGATTAATATCAAGAAAGCACATCAAAGTAAATTTCACAACTTAAAAATTATAAAATAAATCCAACGAGAAAATCAAATAAATTTTAAAACAAGAAAAATAATATTTAAATTAATAAAAAAATAATCTTTTACATAAAAAAAATAAAAACGCTAAAATACGGGATATTACACACAACAAATTCTTTTTTAAAAATAGGTTAAATATGAAACTCAAAAAAACTCAAAAAAATCCTCAATCCAACTCCGTTCCGACTATATTAGTGCTCACCCCTAATGTTCTCCAATTTTCAAGTATGACTCTTGAGGACTAGAGTTTCTCGTAATGGGGTAGGATTGTTATAAACCTAAATTAGGCAATAAATAATAGAATATCTATAATGAGATATATTCATGGTAGTAATGTTTTAATTAGCTTAAATCAAGTAGCAATATTTTCTATCAAGGCATTTTCTATCAAGGGGTAAGATTTTATCCATATAATAAGATTCCTACGTAATAGGCCGTATGGTAAAAAAATATAATGACAAAAATTACTCTCAAAATATTTTCACCTTGTATGAAAATATGGACGTCTTGGTTATCTCGAAGTAGCCATTCTCTTACTTTTTTTTCTTAATCTATTAAAAAAAGGATTCTAAAACTTCTAATACCACTTTGGTCATACACAATATCTTAGAAAATACAATTCTACTACATACAGTTATTTTTGTATACTCATTACATACTACTAATATGGCGGAACTCAACATGAATTATTTTATATTAAAAATAATTGCTGAATTCCGTCCTAACAAGAAGAACGTAATAGAATTAATATTGTCACTTTCAATGGTGGTACTATGATAATATTGTTTATAGAAACGTATAATTGCTAATTAGATTGTGAGTAGATTTATTTTATTAATTGTGATTAATTATTTATTGTACAATATAGTGAGCTTCGATGCATGGTTTTAACTTTTAGGTACTGCTACATTACTTCTGCCTACTTAATTTCCCATAAAAAGTTACCAAATAAATCTTGAGACCATCTAAAACTATTAGTAAGAAGGAAAATGGTGGATCGAGGCAGCACCAATTCATATTTTATTTTATTTTTTTATATTTTTTATTTAATTATTATAAGTTTGTTAATTTTTTCTTTTAAATATTTAAAGGAATTTAAAAAATACTTAAAAAATATAAATAAAAAAGTGCATTGATAAGAATCCGGTCACTCTCGACACTAAAATATGAACAAAAAATAATATAATATAAAATAAATAAAAATAAAAAATAAAGAAAGAAAAATACTAGAGCAGTGTTGTTAATTGCTATGCTTGGCCATCCCAAAAGGCTTTCGCAGCAGTCCCAGCCATGGCTGGCTTGTCGGTCCCCTCGCCATTTCTGCTAACACTAGCCCTTCTCCTCCTCTTCCTTCTCATCTACATCTCTCCCTTAAACCAAAACCACCTCACTCTCCATTTTTCTCCATCTAGAACTGCTCCAAGTCCGACACTTACCTACCCACAAACCAGCCACAAAACCCCGGCACAACTTTCAGCGGCACCTTCTCCTGCGGAGGCGGAGTCTTTCCCAGATTCACCACCTTTCTCAACTTCCACCGATAATCCCAGTAGCAATATTCCTCTCAGCCGTAATAACATCAAGGTGCATATTCTCTTTCGTTTGAAACACTAGTTACTGATCTGTTTGGTTAATTCATCGATGATTTTTCTATTGTTTCCTTCCTTTGGGGTGCACCGTGCGTGCGTGTGCAGAAAAGGAGTAGGACGGAGAAGATCGAAGAAGATTTGGCCAGAGCTCGAGCGGCTATCCGCAACGCAATTCGTTTACAGAACTATACTTCTGATAGGGAGGAAACATACATCCCCAGCGGATGCGTTTACAGGAATGCATACGCCTTTCATCAGTTATGTTTCTAGTAAACTCTGTTAATTTTTCATACAGGGCTGCTGAAAATGTTTGCATTTCTGGGTTGGTTTTAGATTGGTTATAACAAAGTTTTTCAAGTCCATCTTCGGCAAATCTACCGACATTTTTTTCTGAGCGGTCTGCATTCCGGCTAGCGAAAACGTTTTCCAATCCGTTTCTTTGTTTGTTTGCTTGCGGCCGTACGTGCATGCTTTTGTGTCTTTAATTCGAGCCTCCTCCTTTTGGCCATATCTGCACCGCATGATTTTCTCACAGACGACATCTTGATAAAATATAGAAAGCAAACAAGTTAGTTACTTAAAAAATATAAACAAGTTGGAATCCTCTTACCAAATCCCAAGACATTTATTTTGATTTGTCTTCAAGTAATCGATTAAACTATTTCTTGGTCTTAGTCTGAGTCTATTGCACGGTGACGTTGGGATTTAATAAAAAATTATAAATTTGCTTGTTTTATTTTTGGGGTTGGCAGGAGCCACATAGAGATGGTGAAGAGATTCAAGGTGTGGGTGTACAGGGAAGGAGAGAAACCGATGGTCCACTGTGGGCCCATGAGTTACATCTACTCCATAGAGGGCCAATTCATCGACGAGATGGAGAGAGGAGAGAGCCCTTTCCTGGCCCCTCGTCCTGATGAGGCTCATGCGTTTTTCCTGCCTATAAGTATAACCAAGATTGTTGATGTCTTTTACAGGCTTGACCCCTGGCACTTTCCTATGCTTCCAATCTTCACCGACTATGTTAATGTTGTTGCAAGCAAATACCCCTACTGGAATAGAAGCGGTGGAGCAGACCATTTTATGATCTCTTGTCATGATTGGGTATTTGCTTATATTGACCTTTCCTTTGCAATAAATGATTTTTCAAGAGGGCCAGTCACATATATTTCTTTATATTTATTTGAACAATTTTTGTAGGTTAAAGTTGCTTACTTTTGGTCTTGTATGGAGAATGAGATGAGATGAAAAATCTATAAATAATAGTAAATTAGTTTATAAATAGTAGTGAAAGAATATTATATTTTGAGAAATGAGAGAAAAAAAATTGAATAATAATATATTTTTAAAGTTAAAATATTGTTAGAATATAATTTTTTAATAAATTTTTTATTTTGTAATTTGAAAAAATTGAATTGTTTTGTATGTTTTGTTTAGAAGTTTGAAAAAGTTGTAATGATTAAGTAATGATTAAAAGAAAAAGTTAAATATTTGAAGTATTTGAGTGATGTTTAAAAAATAAATTATGAAAAATTTTAATGAGATGAGATGGTTTGTTCTTTCTCAAGCTTTGTTCTTTCTCTGGGTTTAGGAGCTGTGCATAAGAATTAGGGGTTGATGACAGTGAGGCTGACTTTGACTCACGTGTTTAGAATGATAATAATCACCTTACTAATTTCTAGCCAGTCAATGAGCTCTTTTTCTCTTTGGTTTTCCAGGCACCAGAGGTCATAAAGGAGGATCGTGAGTACTTTAAGAACTTCATAAGGGTGCTATGCAATGCCAATACGTCTGAAGGATTCATACCAACAAGAGACGTCTCATTGCCGGAATATAATCTGAAAGGTCACCCTTTGTACACCCTCGGCCCACCCCGTCTCGGCCAATCCCCTCGGAACCGCAACATCCTTGCCTTCTTTGCAGGTGCAGCGCATGGAGACATAAGAAGCCTTTTATTTGAGCATTGGAAGCAAAAAGATAATGAGATCCAAGTATATGAAAAGCTTCCCACGAAGAAAAACTACCACAAATTGTTGGGGGAATCCAAGTTTTGCTTGTGCCCAAGTGGGTCAGAAGTGGCAAGTCCTAGAGTGGTCGAGGCCATGTATCAAGAGTGCGTCCCAGTGATCATTTCTGATTATTACACCTTACCCTTTAGTGATGTTCTTGATTGGAGCAAGTTTGCAGTATTCATTCCTCCAAAAAAAATACCTGAGATCAAGACGATTCTGAAAGGAATTTCAGAAAGAAGGTACCTGACATTGCAGAAGAGGGTGAAACAAGTTGCAAGGCATTTCGAGTTGAATAGACCAGCCAAGCCATTTGATGTAATTCATATGGTGCTTCATTCAGTGTGGCTTAGAAGGATGAACATTCGGCTACATTCTTATAATTGATACCTCTTATATTATTAATTAACTGAACAGAAACAATCTTAGTTTTTTGAATTTGTATTAATTTACTTCCTCTGTATTCTTTTTCCATATTTGGGTCTATGAAATATTAATTCATCCAAACAAAATGTACAAAAAAGTAATATAATCTTAGTATTCGACATGAATTTTTCTTAAATAGAATTAGTAAATGTAAGCAATGTGTCTTTTGGAATGTTCTGAAAGATTCATAGTTTTGTATTTTATTGCATATGGGTTTGTGAAATCATGAAACCAACACATAGACCACCCATTAATGTAACCAAATTATACTGAGCACCACCCTTATTCTACTGTAGCAGTTGTTATATGTATTTCCTACTTGAGTTTACACTTCTTCCCAAACACACATTGCTCACAAAAGTCGAGTGATCCTGCTTTCTGATCACAAACCAAATCTCGTTTGTTAGAGCATTTCCAATGAATTTTTCATCCTAATCTTTAAAATACATCACCAAAATTCATTTTTTCTATTTTTCATACTGACTTTTACAATATATTATACATTAGCTTATCTATTTTTTTTTTCATATAATTTAAATAGTATACTTTTTAATATTTTATGGGAGAAAAGCATAAGAAAAGAGCGAAAATAAATAAAAAATGTTTACATTTGTGCACAATCCACGCTACATGTAACAACAACATTGTAGGAAAATTGACAATAGATATGAAATGCATCATCCGTTGGATGCACTTTTGGACAACTTTCCTTCAAATTTTACATAAAAATGGGTTTTACAAAACCCATTGAAGATGCTCTAAGGATTGTCATACCCCTTCCATCAATGAGAAAATATATTTATAGCCGTGGTTTGTGTAACCGACGCGTAATCGCTTTGAAAAAAGTGAATAAAATATGAGATCCATATGAAAAAAATTAATTTTTTTAATAGTGGATCTCATATTTTTTCAAAGCGATTACACGGCATTTACGCACTTCACAGTTGTATATAGAATTACTCTCAATGAATTTCAACCAATATGCCAAAACCAAGTAGTGTTAGAGTTTCGATAATCTAAAGAACACAGAGCAAGTAAACTTATTACCGTATCTGGTTTATAAAAGTAATGGTCGTCAACCTTGATACCTTTCATCGCAACCTATAAGAGCATTCACATTGGAATATCCAAATGCAACTGCAAAAGCTCAAATGGCTAATAATAAAACATAAAAATGGGCTGCATTAGATTATGCAAGTGTAAAACCAAATGACTTTTAGCTACAGTGATTCAACTCCTTCGGTCATATTTGACTTAATACTGTAGTTCAACCAAATGTTTATTTATTATTTTCTTCCTCTCTCTCTTCCCTCTATTTTTCCAATCTGAAGTAGTTGCTTTTCTAGTCCAGCACCTATACAAAGCAATGTTTTGAATACCGTACCGGACATCGTACCGGTCAAGGTACTGCAACAAAATATTTCAGTACCGGTACCGTTTCGGGATAGCGTTTCGGGATAACGTTTCGGGATAATCGATATATAAATAAATTATATATATAAATATATATAAAAATTATATTCCAAAATAATAGTCTATATATAAATAAATTATATATAAATATATATATATATAAAATTATAAATAGTCTAGTCTAAATTAGGGGTTAAAAAATAAGTTTGTAGTTTGAAAAAATGAAAAAAAAAAAAAAACACACACACGGCGGCCGGTAATTTATTACCCGAAATTTGTCCGAAATGGCCGGTACGGCCGGTATTTTAGCCGGTACGGGACATATATAGTATCTATATCGGCCGGACAGCCGAAACGAAAAATTTCGGCCGTACCGGCCGGTACGGTACGAAATTTAAAACACTGATACAAAGTGCATCAAGCCTAGTAAAGGAACTATTGACATAGAACAAAAAAATTAATATTATAAAACAATAATATTTTCATGCAGCTCTTAATTTAGAAAAAAAAAATTAATAGAACAAAAAAATTGAAAAAAAATATTATTAAATTTATAATATTTTATTATTATTTTAACTAAAAAATAGATAATCCAATGTGGGAATAATTTTTGAGTGGAATAGCCAAATGAAAAATCATGTCATATTATGCAAATTTTACATTTGCATATGCATAATCGAATGCTAATGCTTCTACTATTGTTAATGATTCTGCCTTCATAGAATACTTATATCCAAGGAGGTACAAAGTGCCTAAAGAAGTAAGATTTCTTTTAAAAAATTGAACATTTTCTATTTCCAAACAGTATCTTCATTCACCCTTATTTTGATTACAGGCTGGTTTGGATAGTGAGAAGAGATAAGATAGTTTTAGTTGAAAATTAAAAGTTAAATAAAATATTATTAGAATAATATTTTTTAATATTATTATTGTTTTGAGATTTGAAAAAAGTTGAATTGAGATTTAAAAATGTTGAATTATTTATTATATTTTGTGTGAAAAATTGAAAAAGTTGTAATTATAAGATGAGATAAAACACTCTAAATCCAAACGAGCCCTCACCAACAACCTTGCAAGCTACACCAATATACATTAGGATTGAGCTACCACTAATTGGCTCACAAATAGTAAACCAATCCTTCTAGGAGCTATATGAAAAATACAAGCACCATCAAGGAGCCACGTCATTACAAAAAACAATAACAGAAATGAAAAGTTATGAATCATCATATTTCTCCATAGAAAATGAATTTTGACTTATTGGGATTATAATAGATGACTTTCTTAATGGATTTGGAACTCTGAAGTACTCCAGTCACCCTCTCAATTCACCTCTGCTCTAGTATCTCCCTATATCTGGCTATACAACCTTTCACAAATAAAACCACGACTAGCTTGATTACCACCATGTTTCCCATTCAATTTTGACCTTAAACTCTATATAATTCAAAGTAGGCTAGCTTGACATCTTATAAGTAGATGGTGTTGATTTCGCCTAGACTACTATGCAATGTTATAGTATAATTCAGGGTGTCAATCCACAAGGAGTCGAAAGAAACGTTACAAAAATGCAAACTTAAAGTAAAAGATCAAATGACAAGATGATATAAATGTGAAAAATATTTTGAAATCTACCTAAAACACGTAATTAAAATGAGATTAAGATACAAATAAAAATGCAAGTAAAGCTTCGAACTTCCATCAACTGGATCCAATACTTTAGTTTTTCCAATCCGAATTATACACGCGATTAGGAATTATAACACCAAATTTCTAATTGGAAGATATGACAATATACCCATCTAATTTCTCAAATTTAATTCTAGAATCTATTTTCCCATTTACAAACCACAGTTTTCATGTATAAAAGGAATATCAGATCTAAAGGCGATACAATATTCACAAACAATAATGTAACAAAAGATCACATCAATGGCATGAAAAACCTGTTTAAGTCGCAATCATTTTTCATAATCCAATAGCTCAACAAAATCAAACCATAGTAAGATTTAATATAATTATCTCAAACTTATAATAATCAAAACAAATAGAGAATTCAATCCAAGTATATTAAACAATAAAGCTTAATCTGTAAATTGAAACATAATCAAAACATTTTCACCAATCAATTTTTGCCCTAAGTTTTAGTTCTCTATAGGAGCACAAAAAAAAGTCTTTTTTTTAGTCTTCCCGAACTATACCATCCTGTCATCCTCCCCCTCTTAAGTATCGTTATCTTTGAAAAGTCTTCCACTCGTTGGAAAGTCTTGCTCATTGAATCAATTGAGAATTATCTCAATTCAAAAATTTCGCTGAATTTCATAGATCAGCCAAATCCCTTAAATTTTGCAGATCAGTCAAATCTCTAAAATTTCGCAGATCAACCAAATCTTATATTCTCTCTGCCGAAACTATCCTCATCTTGACCGAGTCAAATTAACCAACTGTCAAGTGATTCTTTTCCTTTTAAATTTCCACTGGAGATCAGATATGTTTAGCAAATCTTGGACCCTCACATTTTGGCACTTATTCAACTCCCTTTTGAATTCGAAACGTGCTTCATTTGAATAGTAGTTCTAACTCATTCTTCATATTAATGAAATATGAGTCCTGAATACTGAAGTTGTTGGAAGCACACAATAGGAGAGAATAAACATAATGGACTTGCATCTTTCTTTTAATGGGCTTTGGCTCTGATTTGATTGGGCTTTAGCCTCCTCTTTAATGAATTCTAAATTAAACATAAAAAAATGTGCATAGGAATATCTCAAAATAAATAGAACCTAAATTCAAGAATACAAATTAATTCTTATAATTTTTATTCACATTTTAGTATTCTAGTCCAATAATATGGTATTTAGAGTGCATTTTTGTACACTCATCATACCCCCAACTTGCCCCCAACTTGCTTATTGTTAGTCCCTAGCAATTTCTATGCAAAAGAAATGAAAGAGACTAAAGCAAATCACTAAAACAAGCCACCAATTCACACTTTCCAGATTTATATATCAAAACATTCTAAGCAATTCAATAATTCCATCAAGATCAATCCACCTATAGGAATTCAGAGAGTGTGTGTGTGTTCTCCAAGTCATAACCATCTTACCATTAACCTTGACATATACAACATCAAGAACGTCTCAAACAAAATGTTCAACTTTATAACTCACGGGTATAATAGTGTTTCGTGTAAGAGATTTCTCTATGGAGTTGATAAGTGGTGTACACACAATCATATGAAGGTTTAAGTAATTATGAACAAGCAACAAATAAGCATTGATCTTATGATAGGAATACTAACAAATGAGAATTCAACCATTCTTTCCACAGGCTTACTTGGGATCAGATCGGTAAAAAAAAAAAAAGGTTGCAATGTGGCTTAAGTTAGGCTATATGAAAAATGAGGAAGAAAGAAAACGATTCAAAAGCTTCCAAGTACATACCTAAGGAATCTTATTAGACATCTCAATAAATCATATTCCTCACTTGATGTACTCTTCAACCTTTCAAATCTCTGAATAATGCATCTCTCTTTTTTCATTTACTTCTTTTTTTCATTTATAATTTGGTGAACAAGTATATGTTACCCTAGTATTCTATTATTTCTACCCAGCCTTGGTATTTCTGACGTTGAAGCTAACTCATTTGAACAACTAGTAACTCATGTTCTTCCCTTTGTTTTTATTCTTCATGAAAAAGAATTCAACATCTAGTGCATCAATGTGGAGAGGTATGGATAATGTAGGTGTATGAAGAAAAAAAAAAGTTTTATGTGTTTCTTGGCTAAAAGTTGGCTACTAGGGGTCTATAATTGAAAGGGTTGGCTTGAAAGGCTCAAACGTTAATTCCAAGTTAACTTTCATCATATGTAAAGTATATCCGCTATCACATCACAAACCATGCAATGATATTCTCAAAATAAGTGCCTATTTAAAAAAATAATAATGGACATTTATCATAATTTTCAGCATGTGTTGACTCTCACTCATATCCAAAACTCACACATAAAGACTTAAGCAAAAGAGTTATCTAGATACATGTGTCAAACCATCATCTTACCACAAGACTTGGATGAGTGCATTAGAAATCCTGTGAATACCTCAACATAATGATCAAGATGAGTTTGTTGAATTCACTAAGATGACTATGTATGAGAATGAGCATACATATGAAAGGATGTACGTGTGATGCTAATTAAAAAAAATTATGTCATATGTAAAAGTGCCACAGAGTTTGAACAAGAATTTGTAAATGTGGAATTTGCACCACCTCCCAACTTAAATGAAACATTGTCCTCAATGTTTAAGAATCAAAACTGAATGGACAGTAGTAAAAAAGAGTAGAATACACCTGATGTACGACGTGAGCTGCCCAATAAGTATAAGAGATGGCAAATTGAAATGGCATAATGAAACTATCCTGAAAACAGAAAACAAAGAAAATAATGACAAACAAAAATAAAAAATAAAAGAAACGAAACAAAAAAGACATATCTGCAAGGTGGGGTCAAGGTTGATAGACCGGATCTGAAAGTGGAATGTCTTCCACTTCAAACATTTGTCTATCAATAAGGATTTTGAGACGTTGATCATTTACTTTAAAGACCCAGCCATCCCTAGAATCCTCTATTTCTACCACCCTGTTTTTAAAAACAAGCTTCACTACAAAAGGCCTGTCTGTCTAGATTGAAGTTTTCCTTAAGTGATTGTGAAGTCTAGAATCATATAAGTATACTAGGTCATTAGGCTCAAACGTCTTCCAAAGAATATTTTTATCATGAAACACTTTCATTTTAGCTTTATAGATTTTAGAGTTATTATAAGCATCATTTCGTAGGTCCTCAAGCTCGGTTAGCTGTAATTTTCTAATATTACTGGCTTTCGTTAGGTCTAAATTGAAGGTCTTAAGGGCCCAATATGCTCTATGCTCTAGTTCAATTGGAAAATGGCACGGTTTTCCAAAAAGCAGCCTGTAGGGAGACATGCTTAAGAGAGGTTTAAATGTTATTCGGTAGGCCCAAAGTGCATCATTTAGCCTTAACAACCAATCTTTGCGGTTGGGGCTCACCATCTTTTCTAAGATTTGTTTAATTTTCCTGTTGGACAACTCTAACTATCCACTAGTTTGGGGATGATAAACAGTAGAAATTTTATGAACAACCTCATATTTTTTCATAAGAGCCTCAAAAGAACGGTTACCAAACTGAGATAACACATTTTCTTTAAGAAATCTTATCACCGTCTTGTTGTCATTAGTCCTACAAGATATTGCCTCTACCCATTTAGACACATAATCTATGGCCATAGTAATGTATTGATATCCAAAACAAGGGGGGAACGGTCCCATAAAATCAATACCCCAATAATAAAAAAATTTTATTTCTAAGATCGGGTTTAAGGGCATCATATTACGATGAGACAAAACCCCTAGCTTTTGACACCTTTCACAAGAACGACAATAAGCAATAGTGTGACAGAATAAGGTAGGCCAATAAAATCCATACTGCAGAATCTTTGCAGCGATTTTCTTCATAGAAAAATGACCTCCACAAGCTTGAGAGTGACAAAATTCTAAGACGCTAGCAATCTCCTAATCAAGGATGCAACACCTCATAATTTGATCAGGCCAATATTTGAAAAGAAAATGTTCATCTCAATATCAATTGCGTACCTCATGGAAGAATCTCCTCTTGTCTTATGCGCTCTAATCTGTCGGTATCTTGTTTGCAGCCAAATAATTCATAATATGAGCAAACCATGGAAAATAAGTAATGAAGAATACATGTTCATATGAGAAATTATCTCGGATTGGCATGTCATTGGAGTTGTCGATAAAAGTGAGTCTTGAGAGGTGGTCAACCACTACATTCTCCACGCCTTTTTTATCCTTGATTCTTACATCAAGTTCCTACAAAAGTAAAATCTACCTAATTAGTCGTGCCTTAGCATCATTCTTTGTGAGAAGTACTTAAGAGCGGCATGGTCAGTGAAAATAGTGATGGGTGAACCAATCATGTAAGCACGAAATTTGTCCAACGCAAAGATTACGGCTAATAATTCTTTTTTAGTAGTGAAGTTATTCATTTGTGCACTATTCTAGGTCCTACTAGCATAGTAAATGGCAAAAAGTTTCCCTTCCTTTTGTTGTCCAAGGACGGCACCTACAACATAATCACTAACATCACACATAATTTCAAAAGGAATGGTCCAGTCTGGTGGGTGCATAATGGGAGTAGATGTAAGCTTACCAATTAACATTTCAAAGGCCTTTTGACAAGCTTTAGTCCACTCAAAATTTGTATCCTTAGCTAGGAGGTTACACATTCATCTAGATAAAGTAGAAAAATTATGTATAAATCTCCTATAAAAACCGGCATGGCCAAGAAAAGATCTAACATTCTTAACAGTTTGAGGCATGGGAAGCTTAGAGATTAGTTCAATCTTTGATTGGTCTACCTCTATTCCCTTTGGAGAGACAATATGAATTAGGACAATTCCTAAAGATACCATGAAATGACACTTATCCCAATTTTAAACAAGGCCTTTTTGTTCACACTAGGCCAAGACTCTTTTCAAATTTAGCAAACAAGAATAAAAGGAATAATCAAAAACAGTTAAATCATCCATAAAAATTTCCATGCAATTTTCAACTATATCGCTAAAAATGCTCATCATGTAACGTTGGAAGATGGCTAGGACGTTACACAAACTAAATGGCATACGCTGGCATGCATAAGTTCCAAAAGGGCATGTAAAGGTTGTCTTATTCTGGTATTCTAAAACAATTTCAATTTGATAATAACTAGAAATAGTAGAAAGGATGGCTAGCCACTCGCTCTAAGACTTAGTCAATGAATGGCAATGAAAAATGGTCTTTTTGGGTGGCAACGTTCAACTTCCTATAATTAATGCACATTCGCCACCCAGTCACTGTCTTAGTAGGGACTAATTCACCTACCTCATTCTCTACTACAGTAATACCCGATTACTTAGGATTTACTTGAGTATGACTAACCCACTTACTATCGTCAATTGGGTAAATATTACCCGCATCCAACAGTTTTATTACCTCATTTTTCACAACTTATTTCATGGTGTGGTTAAGCCTACGTTGGAGATCTCTACAAGGGCTAGCTCCCTCTTCTAAGTGAATGTGAGGAAATCAAAGGACTAATACCCTTTATATCAACTATGGTCCAACCAAGTGTAGATTTATGCTCATTCAACAATTTAAGAACTTTCTCACCTTGGACAACACTTAATTCTGAAGAAATAATAATATAAAATGTATCACCTGGATCCAGAAAAGTGTGCTTAAGACCCTTGGGCAGCCGCTTGAGCTCGAGTTTAGGAGTTTTCACACTTGATGGTTGCTGTTTTTCGCTCCTAGCTAGCAATTCTTCATACTTTGGCTACCATGGTGATCCTCCATAATCCTGCAATTTATCAAAATTAACACAATTTCAGCAAACACATTAGAATCAATGGTAAGTGAAAATTTAGAATTAACAAGAAAGTGTTCAAGGGGATCTGAGTCAATTGTTAAGACTTATTTCTATCAAGTAGATTTGTTGGCACTCAATTTCTTCCCTTGGCTACTTACTAATATGGAAAATGTTGACCTCAAATATTATGTTCCCAAAAGAGAGCTTCATCAATCCATTCCAGCAATTTATAAGTGTATTAGCCATAGCAAGAAAATGTCTACCTAATATGAGAGGAATCCTAGAGTCAGAATCAACAACAAACTGAGTATCCAAAATTAAGAAATCAACAGGGTAGTAAAACGTCTCAATTTGGATCAAAACACTCTCAACTATACCTCTTGGTTTCTTAACTGAACGATCAACCAATTGAAGCACAACATAAGTGGATTTAATTTTACTCAAACCAAGCAGCAAGTAAATCGAATATGGCATGAGATTTACACTAGCTCCTAAGTCAAGCAAGATTTGTGCAAACTCATGACTACCTATTATGCATGAAATGGTAGGGCAGCCTGGATCTTTATATTTTGGTGGAATTTTTTGTTCAATTACAACACTTACTTGCTCAGTCAAGAATGCTGTTTTTTGAACGTGGTACTTCTTTTTTACAGTGCATAAATATTTTAGAACCTTAGCATACGCAAGAACCTGAGTTATGACATGCAATAGAGGAAGGTTAACCTTTAACTGGCTAAGATTTTCTAAAATTTTAGCACTATGGTTAGTAGCTTTCAAGGTAAATTTGAGAGCTTGGGGAAAGGGCACCCTAGTTGAAATTACCACTACCTCACTATCCTTTAAGTTGTCTAGTTTTCCGGTACTCAAACTTCCTTGAGTGTTCCTATTTCTAGGCGTTCCTTCTATAACCTTACCAGTTCGAGTGGTTATGGCATTTACGTCCTTAAGATCTTGACTATTAGGGTTCGAGGTTTGTGCCATATGCTGCCCACTAGGATTGGGTTAAGCTTGGATGGAAACTTCCCATGCTCAAAAGCACTAGTCAACTTAGAAACATGGTTCCACATCTCTTTGTTCTCTTCTACCACTTGGGTGATCATTGTCTCAAATTTCTAATTTGTTTTACCTTAAGCCTCAATAAATGCATATAAGGTGTCCTCTAAAGGGTTCCTAGTAGGTGTGGGCTGATATGGAGGCGTAGGGTAAGCTCTATATGGCTGTATAGGTTGTTGGCTTTAGATTTTCAATTAAAATTGGGATGATTATGCCACCTTGAGTTGTAGGTATCGGAGAAAGGTGTAAAAGACTTGTTGTACATGCCTAGGGCATTACATTATTCCTCATACAATCCCCTCATTCCAGCAAATGTGAGGCATTCTTGAGTTAGGAGATCTACCCCACCACACACAAAATACGGTCCAAAGGACTCTACACGAGTAGCCATTTGTGTTGGCTTTAAATCTTTAGTTTTTAACACCTCTAACTCCTTAGTAAGCATCTCCACCTAGCTTTTAGGTTATTCCCTTCTAGTAGGCCATGACCTTTTTGTACTCTCAGTAGCACTAGGTCCGGTCCAAGTGTGAGCTTTTTCAGCAAGCTAATTGAGATATTCTATAGTCTCATCTAGATTGTTTTGCAAAAACTCACCATTACACATCATCTCTATGAATTGGCACTCTCTAGGTGTAAGTCCCTCATAGAAATAACTAACTAAGCGCCAGTTCTCATACCGATGGTGATGGCACATACTCAACAACTCCTTAAATCTCTTCTAAACCTGATACAAAGTTTCACTATCCTTTTGTGCAAAGGTGGAGATCTACCTCTTCAAAGCACTGATCTTATGTTGGGGCAAGTATTTGTTAAAGAAGGCTCATGTCATCTCATTCCATGATCCTATTGATCGTGGTCTTGGTGAGTACAACCAACTTTTTGCTCTATCCTTCAAAGAGAAAGGAAATAACTTAAATTTCACAATATCATTTGTACCATTATGACTACGAATAGTCACAACTACTTCCTCAAACTCTTTGATGTGCACATAAGGATGTTTATTCTCTAAACCATGAAAAGTGGGAAGTAACTGTATCATCATTGGTTTAAAATCAAGTTGGCAAGTGTTGGTTGGAAACATGATGCATGATGGTGTGGGTGTGTAGGATGGAAGTAATCTTGAAGAGTTCTAGTGGGTTGATCTCTATGTTCACTCATTTTTCGGGACAAGATGTATCGTCAAATAAAGGATTAAAATGAAATTATTCTAACTCTGACACAGACCTACGAGCAAACCTACTCAAGGCGTCTCTATATATGTGCATGCAAGGTAAAAAGAAAAGATTAAAAACTAAAAAAATACTACAAAAAGAAAAGAAAAAAATGCTGCAAAAAGAAAAGCAAAAAATAATGCAGCAAGCTAAAAGAGGAATGGAGTTATCGCCTTTACAAGCGGCTGAAGTAAATTATGTCTTATATCGATTATTGCACCGTACTTCTCTTTAATGGTGCCAAAATTTGATTACACCCAAACTAATATGTGGTGTTGTGGTATAGATCATGGTGTCGATCCACAGGGAGTCGAAAGAAATGCTACAAGAATGCAAACTTAAAGGAATAGATCAAATGACAAAATGACAGGAATCTGAAAAGTATTTTGAAATCTACCTAAAACACGTAATTAAAATGAGATTAGAACACATATAAAAATGCAAGTAAAACTTTGGGCTTCCATCAACTGGATCTAATACTTTGATTTTACCAATCTAGATTATGCACACGATTAGGAATTATTACCCCAAATTCCTAATTAAATGATATGACAATATAATCATCTAATTTCTCAAATTTAATTCTAAAATCTATTCCACCCTTTACAAATCATAGTTTTCATGTATAAAAAGGAATACCAGATCTAAAGACGACACTATGTTAACAAATAATAGTGTAGCAAAAGATCACATCAATGGCATCAAAAATATGTTCAAGTCACAATCAGATATTCATAATCATATAACTCAACAAAATCAAACCCTAGTAAGACTTAATATAATTGTCTCAAACTTATGATTTTATGTAAAAATTTATGCATTAAATTATCTATGAAAATTCATGATTTTATGAAAAGAGTTATGTATCAAAATATTATGAAAAGTCATGATTTTATGTGAGTCTTATGAATTAAAATATTTATGAAAAGTCATGCATGATTTTATTTGAAAATTTATGCATCAAAATATTTATGAAAAATCATGATTTTATGTGAAGAAACATGTATCACGACATTTATGAAAGAATGTGATTTTATTTAAAATCTATGATATGATATGACAAGTATGCATGTGATTTCTTTTGAAACCTATGATATGACAAGTATGCAAGTATGATTATGATAAAGTATGAATTATAAGATATGTAGCAGCCTATGTTATGATATGAATACGATACCTATGTTATGGGCATATTGCATTGTTAGGTCATACATAGTAGTAGTGCACCAGTATGTTTTCCTTATATATGGATTCCACAACTTGCGGCCATAGGCAGAATCAAAATCTACTTAGATTTGCTAACCCTAACTCACGGGAGTCAACAGTGGGTACCGGCCTATGATAAGTGAAAGATAAGTTCATATTCATGTTCATGTTATTTACGCATGTATTTATGAGTATGTACGTTTTTTTAGAAACCTTATATTTATTATGTTTACTGTATGATGTATTGCTTATTGAGTATTCGACTCATTTTTTTATATTTTTATGTTTTTAAACCATCCCAAGTGATTACATTTATGAGGATGAGATTACAGGACAAGACCTGACCCAGGGAGGCGAGGCAGAGGCCTAGAAAATTTATGTCATGTTCAATTTATGATTTAAGATTTAAATAAATTATTTTGATAAGCACATGAGATTTTAGTTTTTTTTTTTTTTTTTTTAAAGTGCTTCCTTAAACTCTTTGTTGGATTTTAAGTATTTAATAAAGTTTGTTTTATTTATGGAATCTTTTGCATCTGGTGAGTCATTTAAAGAAAAGTTTTTAGTCAAATTTAGTAGCATACTAGCTCCCCGAAAATTCTAAAAATGTCTTTATTGGAGAGCAAGGTGTTACAACATTCCATGATAGAGTGGCCACAACCAAAATCCTTAAAGTCGTTGAGGGGATTTTTAGGACTAATGGGATATTACAGAAAATTCATCCAGCACTATGAGACATTGGTAGGGGTGGCAATATATGACACGACCCATTAAAACAACTTGAACATGACATATAAGCAAGTTAGGGTTGTGTGTTAACTGGTTCGGGTCAAAACGGGTTGATCCGTTAAGACACAATTGCTTAACGGGTCACTAACGGGTCAACCCGTTATGACCCGTTAAGAAAATAAAAATTACCCTTATACCTTTATGACCTAAAACTAAAAAAGCCCAAACTCTGTCTCTGAGTCGCAACCACGCCGCCCCCTCTCCACTCCTCCAGTTCTCTTCATGGTGACGTCGCGTCGCCGCCCCCCTCCAGTTCTCTTCAGTCTTCACGGTGACACCGCCCCCCTCTAGTTCTCTTCACGGTGACGCCGAGTCGCCCACACAGACTTAAAGCCACGAATTCACACTACCCGCCACCAACGCCCCGTCGTCCATGCAGCGCCACGCTGCCCACTGTAAATCAAGATTAGCTCCATGATTGCACGAATGTAAGTGGTTAGGTTGTTAATTTCAACATATGAAATCCCACTAGAGGGATTGGGGGGTTTGGGCACCAAGGTCATTGAAGAAGATGACTGATTTAATCAATTCTCTTTTACAAGTAAACTTGTTGTTTGTTCGGTACAAGGATTTTAGATGAGGATTTTATCTAAAATTTTGTTTTCTTTTATGGAAATTTATTGGTTGTTCTTGCCTAGATTTTCCATCTGGGTAATTTACATTTGGGTTCGTGAATGCATTTTTTCCAATTGCTTTTTTCTTGAAGATCTATTGGCGAAGTGATAATGGTTTTAGTGTTACTGCCACATTCACAAATGCTTTCAACAAAAGCATCTCACAGAGCGAGTGGCCTAGCTCAGAGCCATTTTAGAAAATTTTTCAACTTCTTAGAACCAAAACTAATAATTTTGAAAGGCAACCCTCATCTAATGTGATAACAAAAATAGGTTTTCCATGATTTGAAACTAATCTCACCCGAATAACCTTGAAGCCACACCGTTTCATCATTTCAAAGCTTCCGACAATGTCATTCATCTGGCTTTCTAAGGGTTGTAATAGTGGATATATAGACCATTTCTAGTTAATATTAATTTATTTCTTACCCTTTGAATTTAAAATAAGCTGGATTACCACTTTCACATAGACATTGGAAATTTTCGTATCTTTTCATTCAATCCCTTTTTGGAGTTACTGCTTTGCAAGTCTCAGTTCTTATACATTCAATAAACTGTTGATTTAAAAATCGTTTATCTCAACTATCTTAAAAAATTATTGATATTTTGACATTTTTAAAATTATAATGAATCTCCTACTATCCTTGTGTTGGCCATTAGAAATATTAGTTTACTTACATCATTTTACTTGCATTAATTGGAGTTTTTATTTCATTTCACAAATATTATACTGCTTACATTTGTTCATGTTGTTTGTTGTTAGATGAATTCAGCAGCAAGTAAAAATGACGATTTGATTGATTGGACCCGTTTGACTCAGAAAGTTTTCAAAGTGAGGAATTTAAAGCAAAATGAAGGAATCGGTCAAACGTGTGGGCCTTTTTTGAAATGGTTCCTGATTCTGAGATCAATGATGGCAAGCCACGCGCCAAGTGCAAGATGTGTCGAATTACTTACATGGCAGCGAGCAAATATGGAACTGGAAATATAAAGCATCACATTGACACATGCCCTAGGAGAAGTTCACAAGATATTGGCCAGATGATGTTATCACAAAATAGTGAAAATATTTCAATAAGCACTCATAAATTTGATATTGAACAATATAGAGAAATTTTGGTAGCTGTCATTGTGAAGCATGAACTACCTTTTTGGTTTATTGAATATTCGGAGGTGAGATCTTTATTACAATATTTGTGTCCATATGTTCCAATTATTTCTATGAATAATGCCAATGCTGATTTGGTTAAGATGTATCATTGAGAAAAAAAAAGATTAAATATATGTTAAATGATTCTTCTAGTAGAATTATTCTAACATCTTACTTATAGACTTCCATAACCACTAATGGTTATATGTGCATTACATCATATTTTCTGAATAATAAATGGGTTCTGCAAAAAATAATTTTGAACTTTTCTTTTATGCCACCACCACATAATGACATATATTTGTTTGAAAAAATTTATAATTTGCTATGTGAGTGGAGAATTCAACACAAGATTTTTCGCATTGACTTTAGACAATGCTTATTCTAATGATGTTTCAGTAGAGTTGTTAAGAACTCAATTGAATATTAAAAAAACTATTCTTTGTGATGGTGAGTTCTTTCATCTTCGTTGTTGTGCTCATATTCTGAATTTGGTAGTACAAGATGGGTTAAAAGATATTGATGTTACTATCCAAAAAGTTCATGAAAATATCAAGTATGTTAAATGATCACAAACAAGGAAAGTAAAATTTTTCGATCCAACAAATCAAATGTCTTTGGACAACAAGAAAGGGTTGAGACAGGATGTCCCCACTAGATGGAATTCTACTTTTCTTATACTTGAGAGTGTTCTTTTCTATCGTTGTGCCTTTAGTAATTTGGAGTTGACTGATCCCAATTTTAAGCATTGTCCATCAACATCTGAGTGAGAAAAACTACAGAAGATTAACGATTTATTGTGAGTTTTTATGGAGCCACTTGTAATTTTGTTGGGATCAAATACCCTATAGCCAATCTCTACTTTCCATCAGTGTTTTCAATTTATTTTACATTAAAGCGGCACTCTAAGAGTGAAGATGACTACATGAAGAGAATGTGTTTTAAATTGCTTGCTAAGTTTGATAAATATTGGTCCGAGTTCAATGTGTTGTTGGCTATAGCAGTTATATTGGATCATCAATACAAGCTTCATTTTGTTGATTTTTCTTATACAGGAGAATATTCCATAGAGTATTATGAATGTTCGGAGCAAAATGTCATCTATTTTCATGGAATATAGTTCTTCTAGTGCTCCCACAATGACATGTTCTACCACGACTTCTGATAGCACTGTTAGTGGAGCGGAAAGTAAGTCTTCATATAATAATTATTTATTTCAGGTAATATCAAACAATATTTTTTGTTTAATGATTTATACTATATTGTTGTTTCATATCACATATTGGCTTAAAATATTTTTATTTATTTTTTGTGTACAAGAATTTGACGCATTTAGGAGAGGTTTGGATTCAAAACTCACCTCAATTCATCTCATCTTATCATTACAACTTTTTCAAATTTCCACACAAAATATAATAAACAATTCAAATTTTTCAAATCTCAAAACAACTTTCTCAAATTTACACATAAAATATAATAAATAATTCAACTTTTATTCTACTATTTACAAACCATCTTAACCCATCTCAACTCATCTCTGAATCCAAACCTCTCCTTAGACTTGATGAACTTTCTGCCCATATAAAAAAAAGTCAATTGGATCTTTATTTGGATGAACCTAGGGCAGATAGAAATGCAAAGATTGACATTCTTTCCTTTTTGAAAGAAAATGAATTTCATAATCATGATCTTGCTTGTATGGCTCGTGACATTTTGAGTATTCCAGTTTCTACAGTTGCATCTGAATCTACTTTTAGTGTTGGTGGGCGTATCTTTGATCAGTTTAGGAGTGCACTAAAAGCAGATATTGTTGAAGTATTAGTCTGCACTAGAGATTGGTTATATGGCGAGGAGTAAGGTAATATTATTTTTATTTTATTGAATAAATGACTGTAATTTTTCAATAATATAAAACGTTACTAATGTCTTTTTTTTAATAGAAATACAAGAAGAAGTTAAATTGGACGAGTTAACCGAAAATGTAATGGAGTTAGAGAACAACAAGGGCAAGGACTTGGAGGACGCTTCACCTCATTCTTCAAGCTCTAATTTTGTTTATATTTGTGTTTTTATTATATTTGGGATTGTAACATTAATATATTAAATTGGATGTGTGTTTTGTTTATCATATTTGGGATGTAATTTTAATATATTATTACAATGTGTGTTGATCATATTTGTTTGGATTGTAATTTTAAACTTATAGTTAATTTTTTTTATAGATATTTTTTATATTTAAATATTTAAAATCAGGTCAAACGGGTCGTGTCGTGTCATATCGTGTCTATTCAACCCATTAACGTAAGCGGGTTGGAACGGGTCGTATCGTGTCGTGTCGTGTCAATTTAATTCTTATTCATTAACGTGTAATAACGGGTTGTGTCGTGTCAACCCGTTATCTTACCGTGTCGTGTTCGTGTTTGAAATTTTGACACGAAATCCTTAACGAGTTGTGTTCGTAAGTGTAATGTACATATCCTGACACGACACAAACATTACCCGTTAACACAATTTAACACCCCTAGACATTGGTTGCCCCTTACTACATTGCTTAAGAAGAACTCATTTCATTGGACTGAATCGGCTTCTAAGACTTTTGAGAGGCTTAAAATGCTATGACTAAACCCCTGGTATTGGCTTTGCCAAATTTTTCTAAGTCCTTCCTCATCGAATGTGATGCCTCAAGGGTAGGCAAAGAAGCTGTACTAATGCAAGAGGGAAGACTCTTAGCCTACCTTAGTCATGCTCTCAAGGGAAAGGCTTTGGATCTCTCAACTTATGAGAAGGAGCAATTAGCCCTAGTGAATGCAGTAAAAAAAAAGAGACCATACCTGGTGGGTAGACCCTTCATTATCAGAACTGATCAACAAAGTTTGAAGTTCCTATCGGAATAGAAATTTGGGATTCCTTCTCAACAAAAGTGAATCAGTAAGATGTTGATATATGACTTTTCGATTGAATACAAGAAAGGAAGGGAAAACAAGGCTGCTGATGCCTTGTCAAGACAACCCAAGGTAGTAAAACAGAGTTCTCTGGCTGAGATCACAGTCTTGGATCCTATATGGTTGCAGGACCTAAGGAATTCATACAAGGTTGATATGGAACTTTCGGAACTATGTCAGAAGCTACAGAAATGGTAGCTAGCTAAGAAGGAGTTTTCCTTTATGAATGGTTTATTGTTGAAGAAGGGAAGGATCTACCTGACAATGAACTCTCCCTTTAAGATTCAAGTGCTACACTATGTACACGACAGCCCCTATAGGGGGCATGCAGGATACCAAAAATCATTACGTAAGGACAAGGCTGATTGTTTTTCGCCTAGAATAAAGAAGGACCTCAAGGCCTACATAAGGTGGTGTGCAACATGCCAAAGGTGCAAATATGAGAAACTGCACCCTGCAAGTCTTCTCCAGCCTCTACAAGTTCCCACTAGGAGCTGGATAGACTTCTCAATGGATTTCATTAAGGCGCTGCCCATGTCAAAGGGGTTTTCAACGATTCTAGTTGCAGTAGATCGATTCACCAAGTATGCTCACTTCCTCCCTCTGTCACACCTCGACACTGCATCTACAATGGCCAGACTATTCTTCTCATAGGTTTTCAAGCTGAATGGGATGCCTTCTACTATAGTCTCAGACTGTGATGTAATTTTCACTAGCTCCTTCTAGAAGGAGATGTTCAAGTTGCAAGGACTAAACTATCATACACCTAAGCCTACCACTGACAGTTGGATGGCCACACTGAAGTGGTGAACCACTGCATACAGTAGTATTTGAGGTGCTTTGTACACCATAGACCGAAGGAGTGGTCCGCGTGGTTACCATGGGCGGAATGGGGGTACAACACAAACCTCCATTCTTCAACTAAAGTCACCGCCTTTGAGGCTCTTTATGGGGTTCCACCCCTTACCCTATTACAGAACGTTTCAGGCACCACTCAAAACCAAGAGGTTGACTCCTAGTTGAAGACCAGGGAGCAGATCCTAGCACTACTAAAGAAGAATTTACAAGCAGCTCAAGAGACCAAGAAAAAACAGTATGACAAGAGCCATATCAACAGAGAATTTGAGATCAGGGATCTAGTTTACCTCATGCTTCAGAAGTATCAGCAACAAAGTGTGGCCATGCGTCAAAGTTCCAAACTTTCTTCCCGTTTCTTCAGACCTTTCAAGGTTTTGGAGAGGATCAGTGGAGTCGCCTACAAGCTAGAGTTACCCCCTGATTCCTTAGTCCACCTCGTGTTTCATGTTTCCCTCCTTAAGAAACACATTGGCCCAAACGTGATACCCTTGTTAGAGCTACCTCCTATAGATCCATACAGATCCCTGCACATCGAACTAGAAAGAGTGTTAGATCGCCGAATGGCTAAGTTCATGAATCGGTCCTTGATAGAGCTTTTGGTCAAATGGAGTGGCGCCCCAGAGGAAGACTCTTCGTGGGTCGCCATGGAGCAATTACGTCAGCAGTTTTCCAACCTTGTGGGCAAGGTCTTCTGAGAGTGAAGTAGTTGTCGAGAACCTTGAAGATCAGTGTCCTTGAAGATCTGTGTCGTGGGGGAAGAAGATAGAGTTGGCAGGAAAAAGGGTTAGATGGTTGGGCCATGGTCTGTGGACCGACTCTTAACATTGGGGTCTAATTGTTATGGGCCAATTCTTTTAGTCATAGTCGTGTCTGTTTATTTCAGTCTAGCCCATGAAGGGCTTACTAGTCATTTACTTAGTTTATGTTCAGTGTCATCCCTTCCATTATAATGTCAGAGGAATCTGTAAGAAAGGTAATGAATATGAATTTGTTTAGCCCTTCGGAGGTGTTGATTTCCTTGAAAAATCAGATTGTGTTCTTTCATTCTATTCAAAATTCGCACATTCAATTGGACCCATAACATATTCATCTATGTTTTTTACATTTTGTTCGAATTATGTTACCTATTATTTACATATTTTAGTATTATTTCATCTATTTTAGTGTTTGGTTTACAATGTTAATATTATTTGAAAATACAACCTTCACTGTGAGCAACTATGAAATTATGGGCACTAAGTTTATTTAATTAAATATGATAATGCTGGTTAAGAAAAGAATAATTCTATTTGAAAATCTTTACACCATATACTATCCACGTAGTACAATTTAATTTAAAAAATAAATTTTAAATTTTACAAATTAAATTACGCCATATAAATTATATGTATTGTAAAGGAGTTTAAATAACACTGCTCAAAAGAAAAAGCTCATCACTTTAATAAGAGAAGCAAAGTTGAAAAAAAAATTGGGGGAGCGAGCTCCTGGCTATCTCAACGAACCAAGGCTTCTTTAACAAGGTGTCTCGGTTACAAAAACTTGTGTATAGAGCATTCATATTCAGTTTCTTAAATTTTAGCTAAAAATAATATTCCATATAATTTTATTCTAAATTTTACGCATCTTTAAAAAAGTTCCTACATCGTATTTTCTATCATTTTTTTATTCTATTAAAATAATTTTTTTATTCTTTCTTTATTATTATTTCTACTACTTTATTTCTACATCTTTAACTATTTCCTATAAAAATATATATATAAATTGATTTAGAGGATGAATGGTGACTCCCCAAATATAGGGAGTCATTGTTCACATCCTAAACCTATACCTTAAAATAAGAAACGGGATGGAGTGCTTATTTTGTCAAAAAGTTAAGTTGATTTCCTAAAATTTAGAGATTTTGGAAGTATAGAGAACCGGATAGGAATGCTCTAGAGCACTCTCAATGGATTACCTAAAACTAAAGTACATTTTTAATGAATGTAAAATGAATTTAACTTTTGACTATTCCATTCACATAAGTCTTCATATTGTAATAACCATTTTTTCATTATATAACAATAAAATAATATAAAATGAATTTGATTTTGGCTATTCACATCAAATCTCCACATTGAATTATCTATTTATTCATTATATAGTAATGAGTAATCAATAATTTCAAAAATATTTTAATTTTTTTAATTATGAGTTTATTTTATTTTATCATAATTTACCATTCATAATATTATATATTAATTAGTAATTATATTCTAATTATATTTTTTTAATTTTCTTTTAAAAATGAGAGAGAAATAGTTGATATAAAATGTATTTGATGTATGAATTGTTACTTTTAAATTTGAAAATTATTTTGAAAGTGACTGTATATTCTAATAGCTAATCCATTGTGATGTTATTTTATGTTCTAATAGCTAAACCCTCAATAGATTTAACTTTTAGCTAATCCATTAAGGATGCTTTATAACAAATTTCAACTTAACTTTATTGTGGGCTAAATTCAATTGATTCAAAGTTGGGGAAATAGCAAACCGAATCCAACCCCTTAATTGGGGCAGATTGTTCTTGTTCTACAATCTTGTACATGCATCATGGGCCAAGGAAAAAGATCAAAGTGAGGCCGAAAAGGTGAAAAAAAAAAACTATTAGATTAATTGGGCTAAGGCCGGAAAAACAACTGAATTTCTAAGACCACAAAGAAATTCTTTATCAAGGCCCAACTAGATTTTAGGTTGTGTTTGGTTATTAAGATAAGTCGAATTAAATTAAGTTAAGTTGTAAATAGTATTGAGATAGGTTTAACTTTTTCAATTGAAATATGTTATTTTTTTAGATTGAGATGAGTTTAACTTTTTAAGTTAAAATATATAAAATAGGTAAAAATATATTTAAATTTTCTTATGAAAAATTATAAAAGTAATACATTTTATCAATAATTAACTTGAAATGAGTTGAATTGAATACATTTTCCAAACACAGCTGGACTTTTCAAAATTTCATTAATAATAAATAGAAGAGTAGTCAAATTCTTTCTCTCGTGGCATTAAACGGTCAGGTAACAGTACTCTTCCATCATTTATATCTTTTACTTATTTATGTTACTAAGCTCATATATGCAAAATTTTAGCATATAAAAAAATTGAAATATTTTATCTATAAAAGAATTACATAAAAATAAATTTATATATTAATGTGACTTGATGTAATACGTCAAATTATAAAGTTATTTTTAATATAAAACAGATCTAATGCATCACGTATGTTAATTTATAAATTTATTTTTATATAATTTTTTTTATATCTACAATATTATCTAAAAAAATTCGAGAAACAAGAGTGACAAAATGCATACCAGCTCATTAGAATGGACGTGTCCAGAGAAGTGCTGCTTTCCTTTGGCAGGACTATGGTAGCGTCCAGATCAATTGCCGCCACTCGTGCAATTAATACTACGGTGACCCACGTACATGTTTTACAGATATAGAGTACACGAAAGAGCTCAACTTGCTCAACATGTCGCTTGATTCTATCAATGGAGCTCGAAATTGGTCAAGATCACCTGCAAAACCAAAAATAATTGTTCAAGAACGGTCTTTTGTCAAGGGGCAAAGTGTAGGAAACCAATAAAATATATATATGTATATATGTTTTGAGTGTTTCTTTTCAAGCAAAAATCTAGAAATCGTCTTGGAGTAAAGAGAAATTAAATAGGATCTGGAATTAGATGTAATCTGTTTGACCTTAATAATATAGGAAATCATGTATTCGTGATTGGTTTGAATAGTAAGATGAGATGAGATGAAATGAGACGATTTTTTATAAGTTGAATAAAATATTGTTAGAATATTTATTTTTAATATTATTTTTATTTTATGATTTGAAAAAGTTGAATTGTTCATTATATTTTATTTAAAAATATAGAAAAGTTATAATAGATAAGATCGTTTCTCTATCAAAACAAGCCTCTATTAGACTAGTTTGGGAATGCAAATGTTCTCAAGTATTTTCAAAATTTTTTAGATATTTCCTTCCCAAATATCATTTAAATACAAAGCAGTTTTTAATTTCAAATCTCAAACTTCTTCATTTAATCATTACTTAATCATTACAATTTTTTCAAACTCTTAAACAGAACACAAAAAATAATACAATTTTTTCAAATTTCAAAACAAAAATAATATCAAAAAATAATATTCAAACAATGTTTTTAACTAATTTATAATATTTTTATTCAATTTTTTCTTTTTCATTTTTCTAAATCCAATAAAACAACTTAATTTAAATTATTTTACTATTATTTACAAATTATTTTGTAATTATTCACAGATAATATATATGAGAAAAATTTCAAGTTTCCAAACGAGTACTTAAACTTGGTGACAAGTTAAGAATGATATTGAAATGAGAATATCAGGGGGGAGTCCTGTTGATTGTCCTTACGGACTATGGACACTAGCAGACTCAAAAGTTAGACCAAATCCTACGTACATGCATGATGAAACAAAAAACTAATAATTAATGCATACAGGATTTGATCTGGTTTGATATAGCAAAAGTGCATCCACGGCATTAGAAATTCAACCTATATATTCCTTTTATTGTGAGCCATCAGCCACGGCATTTGACCAATTTGCAAACCTGTACAATTTCTTCCAGTTCCAACTCTAGAGTCAGCTGACACAATCAAGATTTCCATTTTTGGATATCTGAAGATAAGCTACCACTATGAAATCTTATGGAATTTGACTTCTAATTTAATCCATAAAAAATAGGCTTACAAGATTGGGAAGATTGACAAGAAGCTGTTATAATTTCTCTTTTTGTAGTTTTAGAAAAAACAAACCGTAAGTTTACGATAAATAGCTAAACACATTATAAAAATGAGTATGAATTGAAAAATACAAACAAATATTTACAAGAAAAAAAATCGTTCTTTTTTTAAGTAATGCAATTGCAAATTTCAGAAATGAAACTCAGAAAAGTCGTCAAAGTCAAATTTTGGCAAAAACAAGAGAACACATTTGTGGGGTTGTTAGAGACTTGTCCCCATCGACAACCAGCAGCTCCTCACAAAGCAGTTACACGAAGATCAATTCAAATGTTGGAGACTTATCAGCGACAACCAACGGCAGTTACATGAAGACCAGTTCAAATATTTCTCAAGATCCTTAATACGTTTGTTTAGATATGTAATTAGTTTAAAATTCAAATATTCTCCTCTGTTTTTATCTTTCATGATTTGGTTGTAACAAATATATTTTTACATCATTATAAATACATCACCCATATCCATTTCCAACTCGCCACACTCAAAAAAGCCAACCTCTCAATTGCTGATTATTTCTAACAATTTACTAATCTCACGGATACTCTTGTTGCCGTTGATCAACCCTTGAACAATTATGAACTTGTCTCCTTTCTTCTTTCAGGCCTTGGACCAAATTATGACTCCTTCGTCACATCTGTTACCACTAGAGTTGAACCTCTATCAATTGAAGACCTTTACGGTCATCTCCTTGCTCATGAAAAGCGATTGGAGCAGCATCAGGCTGTAGTTGATCTAACTGTCGCCAATGCTAATTTCATATCCCGCAAACCACAAATCGTGGTGGCCGTGGCAATCGTCGCGACTTTCCAAGCCAAAATGGATGAGGAAATTATCATAACTCACCATTTCGGTACTACTAAGGCAGGGACCGTAGTTGAAGTTCTCCATCCTCCTCCACTAACTCATGTCCTGTTTGCCAAGTTTGCAATTAAACAGGTCATGCGGCATTGGATTGTTATTACAGGTATGATGAATCTTACCAGCGGGGCTCCTCTCAAGGCCAAGCATATTTATCAGCCTCCCAAAATTCGACTGATGCAAACTGGTACCCGGACTCGGGTGCTACACACCACCTCACTTCGGAACTTGCCAATCTCAATGTTAAAGCTGAAGAATACTCTGGATCCGACACAATTCGTGTCGGCAATGGTAATGGTCTTCCTATTCACCATATTGGAACCACCCAAATTACTACTCCTTCATTTAAACTTTAACTCAACAATGTTTTACATGTTCCCCATATTTACAAAAATTTGCTTTCAGTCTAGCGCTTCAAAAAAGATACTAACACATTTTTTGAATTCCATCCATCTTATTTTCTTTTGAAGGTTCGAGCTACGGGGAAACTGATACTCCAAGGCCCAAGTAACTATGGACTCTATCAAATTTCATCCACTCAAAATAAAAGTGTTCCGTCTACTTTCTCAAGTGAACACTCAACTCTCTCCTTATGGCATGCTTGCATGGGTCATCCTTCGTTTCAAATTGTTCATCGAGTCTTTCGTCAAATACAAATCCCATTACATTGTCACTCCATCTCTAAAAAATGCTCTGCTTGCTTGAGTTCAAAGAGTCGGCAATTACCATTTTCCACTTCTTTAACTCAAGCTACAAAACCTTTAGCATTAATATACACTGATGTATGGGGCTCTGCTCCTATATGTTCAAACACTGGCCATAAATATTATGTTTCTTTTTTGGATGCATTTGGCAAATATTCATGGCTTTATCCCATTTCTCTAAAAAGTGATGTTAGTCAAATTTTTCTCAAATTTCAATCATATGTTGAACGATATTTTAATACTAAAATCAAAGCCATGCAATTCGATTGGGGCGGTGAATATCACTCGCTTCATAAAATTTTTTAAGATCAAGGTATCGTTCATCGTATTTCTTGCCCTCATATGCATCAACAAAATGGTGTTATTAAGCGCAAACATCGCCACATAGTGGAAACAGGCCTTGCCTTATTATCTCAAGCAAACGTTCCTCAACAATTTTTGGACGATGCTTTCCTCACAGCTTGTTACTTAATTAATCGTATCAGCCTACTCACACACTTCAAAATCGTAATCCATATGAGGTTCTTTTCAAAACTCCACCTGATTACACTTTTCTAAAAATATTTGGTTGCACTTGTTGGCCTAATCTCCAGCCATACAATACCAACAAGTTTCAACCTCGTTCTCTTCCATGTGTCTTTCTCGAATATAGCCCTTTACACAAGGGATATAAGTGTCTCCATATTCCCACTAGCCGTGTTTATATCTCTCGTGATGTGCAATTTGATGAATTTACATTTTCTTTCAAAACCATCACAGCGTGCCATTATAGTCCATCTCAATTCCATAATGGTCATCTCCAGAGTCTATCAGATACAAGGGTCTCAACAGCAGTAGTTTCTCCAAATAGTCCCTCAATCGAATCTATAGACACTTCTCTCTACAACCAGCCCACAAGCGAACCGGATACACCCAGTCCAAACCCATCCAACTCACCACATATAAAATGAACCTATTGAGCCTTCCCGCACCAACCCACCCACTTCTATTTCGAACCCACGACCTTCCCTACACTCAAAAAATTCTCGTCCTTCCAACATTGAAACTCAAATCCCATCAGTGCACCCAATGATCACCCGTTCCAAAAATAATATCCGAAAACCAAAACAACTTCCTGAAGGCATGATCCGATATCCAAAACCACGAGCTCTCCTAACTGAATTTTCCCAACAGCCTACTAAGCCTACCTGCTATACCATAACCATCAAAGAGCCACTATGGTGTCAAGCAATGAATATTGAGTTTGATACATTGCTAAAAAATAAGACATGGACCCTGGTTCCTCCTAATTCAGCTTGTAACATCATTGGCTCGAAGTGGGTGTTTCGCATCAAAAAACATGCGGATGGTACTATAGAACGCTATAAAGCGCGTCTTGTTGCCAAAGGCTATCATCAACAACTAGGTATTGATTTTGGTGAAACATTTAGCCCTGTTGTTAAGCATACAACGGTAAGTATTGTTCTTTCTTTAGCTATCTCAGCTAGTTGGCCCATTCATCAAATCGATATTCAAAATGCTTTCCTACATGGGAATTTATCAGAGGAACTATATATGTCTCAGCCACCTGGTTTTTTTCATCCACAATACCCAAACCATGTCTGTAAATTACAAAAAGCTTTGTATGGTCTTAAAAAAGCCCCACGGGCTTGGTTTGAAAGACTCGACAACAAGCTTCTTGTTTGTTTATACATCTTCCACAGTGAAAATATTTATGCTTATATATGTTGACGATATTCTCATTACAAGTAATTGACGGACAGCTATCGATGATTTACTATCAGCTTTACACAATGAATTTGTTGTTAAAAATCTGGGTCCTTTCAATTTTTCTTGGTGTTGAAATGATTCAAAATTCCAAGGGCTTCATTTTATCTCAATAATCAATACGTCATGGACATCTTGAAACACACCAATATGCTAGAAGCAAAACCGGTTCATTCTCCTATGGCTACATCCACAAAACTTTCGGCTTATGAAGGTGAAGTATTTTCAGATCGAACACTTTACAGAAGCACTAATGGTGCTCTTCAATATCTCTGCATCACTAGACCAGATATATCATTCACGGTTAACAAGCTATCCCAGTTTCTTCACAAGCTGACAACACTCCATTGGCAGTCAACCAAGCACTTGCTGCGCTACCTCAAGCAAACTGTGGATTTTGGCCTTCAATTTCACAAGTCACACTCACTTTCACTACAAGCCTATTCTGATGTGGATTAGGCTGGTAGTGGTGATGATAGACACTCTACATGTGGCTATTGTGTCTTTCTTAGGGACAATCTAATTTCTTAGAGCTGTAAGAAGCAAGTTACTGTCGCCTGATCTAGCACCGAAACTGAATATAAAGCCTTAGCAAATACCGCTGCTGAGATCACATGGTTATGCTATCTTCTGAATGAACTTGAATCGCTTCACTCTACAACTCCCATTCTTTGGTATGACAATATTGGTGCAACATATTTATCCTCAAATCCAATTTTTCATGCTCGAACCAACATATTGAGATAGATTTTCATTTTGTTCGAGATATGGTTGCTCGTGGTACATTGGACATCCGCTTCATTTCGACCAAAGATCATGTAGCTGACATCTTCACCAAGCCCCTATCCTCATCTCGATTTTCTTTTCTTCATGACAAGCTAAACATTACCCCTGCACAGTTCAGCTTAAGGGGGCATGTTAGAGACTTATCCCCATCGACAACCAGCGACTCCTCACAAAGCAGTTACACGAAGATCTATTCAAATGTTGGAGACTTATCAACGACAACGAGCGGCAGTTACATGAAGACCAGTTCAAATATGTCTCAGGATCCTCGATACGTTTGTTTAGATATGTAATCAGTTTAAAATTCAAATATACTTCTCTGTTTTTATCTTTCATGATTTGGTTGTAACAAATATATTTTACATCATTATAAATTCATACCTATACCTGCGTTTAAGGTAAGACAACAACTCTCCAAATATTTGAAAACTTTACAGGGGTTAGTGTAGAGTGGGACTAAGCAGGATGAGAAGGCTGAAAGTTGAGAAGGAGAGGGAGTTCCAACTCTAGTGGCATTGTTGATGACAATTCTCAACGGGTTTGTGGGGTTCAGCCTTTGTACCATTGACAAGTGAAATTTTCCATGGTTATTGCTCACACTTTTGATAGAAACGCTACATACAATCAAAGGAGAAGTGAGGTAGTCAGAGCTTAGGGTTCATGTTGACAGAGATGAAGAGGGAGGGAGAGTATGAAGGATAAGTGGGGAGGGGGCATATGCGGGGATTAAAATTTTTCCAAAATGACGTGTTTAACCTTCTCGTCCAAAATGAAAAAAATGTTACTTCTTCATTTATGAAACGCGATCGTTTTATTAATAATTTTGGAGAATTTGATCCCTTGGAATATTTTGATGTTTAAATTAAATTTTAGTGAAAATACGAATAAGAATAGGTAAAGAAAATGAGCTATGAGAAAAAATTGTGAGAATATAGATTAAAATACAATTCTAGTAAAGCTTTAGGGGCCAAAATGAAAATAATAAAAATCTACAGGCAAACTGTAATTTAATAGAAAAAATTAGGATAAATTTGAGATTTCCATGAATTATAGGGTTAGAAAATTATTTGCAAAATTTAAATTGTGAGCTAGTAATTTTTACACTAACTATGTAAAAACCGAGGAAGCTAAAAAACTAACTAAAGGCCTTCAAATAGAATTATTCAAAAGATAAGATTGCTTGGAATTTTTATACCATCAGTGGTTGTCCTTTGACTTTTTTTCTTTCTTTAAGTTTTTGACTTTTTAATAATAAAAACTTTTTTCGTATTATAAAAATTAATTATTTTTGAAAATTCTAATTTATTTTTTTAAAACTATTATGGTAGACACATGGCAGATTATGATTGAGTAACACGTTTTTTTATTAATGTTGATGGATGGAAAACTTGACCAAAGGTTATACTTTTAAATAGAGATTTATTACTCCTCATTCCCACGCACCACACTTTTTCTTATTTTTTTATTTATTATTTATTTTAGTCTTCTTAAACTAATTGAATTTATTTTTCTTATTATTTATTTATTTTTATTAAAAAAATGTGGTGTGTAGGATGATGATGCATAGAATTTTTCTTTTAAATAATTGAAATGACAATGTGTTATTTCTAAAACAAAAGCACAAATAGCTAATCCTAAGTCGAATATAACTAAAAGGATATTACATATTCAACGCTTGCCATATTGAGTACAGTCCAAGTGACATTCTAGAGTCTTTTTCCTCAACATTGCTTTGGGTTAACTCCATTTCGATCGATTTACTTGTAGTGATCTTACTCGGCTCCTACTCTCTCCATCAGATGACACTTCAATCTAGGAATGCTTCTTTAAACCTCCACTATTTTTATTGCCCTCTTCCTCAACTGCATATTCATCTATGTTTTTTACATTTCGTTCGAATTATGTTACCTATTATTTACATATTTTAGTGTTGTTTCATCTATTTTAGTGTTTGGTTTAAGAGTAATGATGTGACAATTGAAGATTATTTATTATACTTTCCTTGTGCATCTATCATCTAATGCTACATCATGGAATGATGAGAGGATGATAAGAAAATGAATGATGAATAAATTTTTTTCTAATGTTAATATTATTTGAAAATACAACCATCCCCATGAGCGACTAAGAAATTATGGGCACCCAAGTTTATTTAATTAATTATGATGATGCTGCTTAAGAAAAGAATAATTCTATTTAAAAAATTTTATACCATACACTATCTACATAGTACAATTCAATTTGAAAAATAAATTTTAAAATTTGAAGTTTACAAATTAAATTACGCCATATAAATTATATGTTGTGTAAAAACATTCAAATTAAAGTACTGGCATTGGATTTATCAAATTCATATTCAAATTTTGATAAAATGTACATGTTTTTCATATAATTAAAACCTCATTATCCATAACTCCAAATTGGATTAGCCATTAGATTCATCAAAATAATAATATAATACTTCTTATTATTTCTTTCATATTTTGCAATTACACTAACAATATATTAATTAATAATTTAATTTGATACTTAAATTATTGTTTTCCAATTAATTTTTTTCCTCAACCTAATTATCCAACAAATATATTTTGACGACTCTTCTTCTACCCAACAATCATATATAGAATTTATTAAACTAACAAACACATTTACAATTCTTTCATCCAACAAACATATTATGCCAATATTGCTTCTACCCAATTGTCACATCTAAAATTCTTCAAACTAACAAACACTTTTACAAACCCTTCTTCTCTATCCAAACTTCACATCTACAAATCTGAAAACTAACAAACACATTCATTCCGCCATGCACAATACCATATATTCATATCTATAATTCTTGAAACCAACAAGTAGATGCAGACAACCATTCTTCTTTTGCCAAGATTTTTAGTTGTAGCCAATAGTCTCGGATTAAGCCCTATAAATAGATTCATCCTCTCATTACTTCCCACTCATCAAAAACCATTCTTTCTTCTTCCATTCTATCAAATTTTGTTCTCTCAATTCCCTATGGATCCCTTTGAGAGTATTGATCATATAGAAGATGAAGATTATTATGATCACGAGGAGTATATGATACAAGCAATGGCTCTACATAGACAACAACATGCAGCTGAGGAAGCATCTACTTCACGTCGTCGAAATTCTCAACCCCGTATGTTCATCCGACGTAATCTATTAGAAGGTCATGAACGCCTTTGGAATGATTACTTTGCTAAGCCGTCAATATATCCGCCAAATGTCAACATGCAATAATTCTTGCAAAGGTACATACAGGCTTTGATCATTATCAACAGGAACATACCAAAAATCAAGTCACAATTCCACAAAACATCAAATTAACAATTCAGATTACAACTTACAGTTCCCCTTCCAAAATCAAGTCACAATTCCACAAAACATTAAGTGACAATTCAGATTACAAGTGTGAAGTTCCCCTTCCAAAATCAATTCACAATTCCACAAAACATCAAGTGACAATTCAAATTACAAGTGTGAAATTCCCCTTCCAAAATCAAGTCACAATTCCACAAAATATCAAGTGACAATTCAAATTACAAGTTTGAAGTTCCCCTCAACAAAATCAGGTCACAATTCAGATTAAACTTTCAAAAATACAATCATCTATTTAAAACAAAACCAATTCAGATATTATAGTGGCTGCCCAGCCATGTGGCTTGGCAGCCACTAAAAGCTGGAAATTTTTTTATCATAGCCATCAGTTACAAACCTCTATGAGGTGCGAATAGAGATTTGTCAAATGTACCTTCAGAATTATTCAAAGAGTCTTCATAATGTTTTCTCTGAATATTAAGGAAATAGGCTTGTTGCATGGCAATCATGCTAGAAAGATCATTGCTCATTATCTCCGCCTTAAACTTTCTCTTATCAAGTTCTAGTTGTGCACCTCTAACTTCATCTGCCTTCGTCACCTATGCTCTTCTCTCTGCCATGAACAACCGTCTATCATCAGTCATTTTTTCTAACGCACCATTGAACTTAGCATCACATGATTCATGGGTCTTCCGCTTCCTCAAGTTATCTTTCTCAGCTTTTTTGCCTGGAGGCCTCTCAACGTTCTCCTCCACAACGTCGTCGACAACTTCACTTGACTGCTCATTGGCTGGACATTTATCGTGTGGTTTTCTCCTTGTATTCAGATTTATCACGTGCCACTGCCATTTGGGTTGTGTCTTAATTGACAACAACAATGCTACAGCGTGAAGTTCCCATTCTCTATCTCTTTGTACATTATTTTTGCCTTTTCAATCTGAAAAAATGAAGGAATATCGTTAGAAAATAAATCATAGATAAATAAATACATTATTAAAAGAAAATAGTACATACCTTGTCTTGCTCAGTCGCATCATTTGGGTGCAATGATTCTACTTGAGCTAGAAATGTACAAACAAATTTTGTGGATTTCTAGATCATGGACCAACGATTGATCAATGACCCCATCGAACGATTTGCAGTATTTGGTGTTTTATACTCATGATAAAATTCAGAAATTTTGTCCCACATTTGAGACATTTTTTATCAGTATCTCATATGGCATCAATGCTAATGTTGAGCCAATCGGAGATAAGTAAGTTATCCTCCTCAACAGTGAAAGATGCATCTCTTTGAACTTTTTTTGCCAAATGCCTCTTTTCACATTGAAGGGGAGTTGTTTGGATCACAATATTAAAATATTGCTCATGTGTTGGAATGCTATTACAACCTTCTCCTCTACTTTGTAAGAGAGTGGTGAAGAAGGGGTCATCCTCAAATGGAGTGTCCATCCTTTAAGAATCGTAATATTTAACTTGTCAGACGAGGCAACACAATAAAATAGATACAAGGCATCATAATAAATTAGATACCAGGAAGCACAAGAAAATAGATACAAGGCAGCACATTTTAAAAAAATACCAAACAATGCTGCATGTTGTTTTCCCAAAGTTCACTTAGATTAAACTGTTAAGTACTAATAGTTACACAACAAGTTCATTTACACAGCATTACAATTAGTAGTACCCAAACAAATTCAGCAAACAATTAGCATTAATTAGGATGTATTTTAACAATTTCTTCATCCAAATTCACATGAATTCAGTAGAAAAAAGCACAAAGAAATTCACAATTTCTTCATCATTTCTATTAATTTCATTACCAGAGTTTGATCAATTCCAGCATTGAATAGAGCAGTATACTGTAACAAAAAAAAAGTTCAAAGCAACTTCATGACAATGGGATAATATTTTTATGTTTCGATCACAACAGCCCACAAAAGGTCGCAATTCAAATTACAATTCAAGTCACAACTCAGATTACAAACAGCCCACAAAAAGTCACAATTCATAGTTACAATTCAGATTACAACAACCCACAAAATGCCACAATTTATATTAAATTGTTTGGACATGAACATGAACATAACTATGGAAAAATGCATGGGACTAGATTGGTTTTGTCACTTCTGAATAGGAACTTTAAAACAATAGTGCCTAAACTTTAAATAACACTTCTTTTCTGTTTTTTTCACCACAACAAATTAAGGATCTTCATAACATTGCAAAAACTTGGCTTAGTGCAACAGAAAATGTTGCTAAAAGAAAGATTTGGCTACAAACTTTTCAATTGGCAACAAGAATCCAAACTAAAGAAGTGCACTATGGAACCACCAGCTCACGTTACAAAAGCAGAGGTTTTGAATTTCATCAATTTTGTTTTCGGCCTCAAGATTCATATATTTAGATCAAGTATATATATCAATGGAACTCACTCTCATTTGCAGGAGAGTGAGTTCCATTAAGAAGCCAAAAGTTGTAAACCTAGAAGTGATGGCAGCTGAATGTGATGCTATCGATTAAATACAAAGCTCCAAGAAAATGAAATTAATAGAGAAAAAGCATCTATATTTTGTACGTAAAGAAACAACATAAAGCCCACAAAAAAGGATTAAAAAAACAACTATTTGTTTCAAACAACTTAAACAACAGAAGGATTGAAATACATATATGGAGTTAAAATTTATTCACGGGCAAAAATACATACATAAGCATACAAATGTAGTGCAAAATTTATCATACATGCATATATGATTAATATATATATATATGAGTGAACTCATGGAGATGGAGAATGTTCGGAGCTGAGAATCGAAGAATCGAGAAGAGAAATGAGCGGTAACGGTGCGCCTATGGAGGCGATGGAGGTTCTCTTTCACCTGAAACACCTCGTACGAACTTGAACCCCAGTGGACGAAGATGAACTGTCACTCTCTCGGCAAAGGTTATGATACAAGCTTGGCGAAAAACAAAAGTGGAAACCGAGAGAAGAAACAGAGAGGAAGAAAGAGAGAGGAAAAAAGGGAGATGAAGAAGGAAAATCTGGGAATCGGGAAGAAAGGGAGAGGAATGAAGAAATGGAGAGGAAGAATCGAAAAGGGATTTCGGGGGTAGAGAAGAAGTAGAGAAGAGAGGGAAGAAAGAATGAAATTGCGTGCGAAATATTTATTTTGGTAATAAAATAATCCGATAAATGTTGAATAGTAGTTCTTCAAATTTGAAAATGAGAATCTACTGTAGTTGAAAGCTTTACATTTGAGTAGAAGATAAATCCAATGCCAAGATTTTGAAGTGAAATTCATCAAATTTTAAAGATTGGACTCATTTGATGAGTCCAATCACTAGTGCTTTAACACTGCTTAAAATAAAAAGCTCATCACTTTACTAAGAGCAGCAAAGTTGAAAAAGCAAGGAAAAAAAAAAAGAGGGCTCCTGCTGGTGTTGGACCTTGGTCTTATGGCCTTGGTCGCTTGGGTCTGGCTATCTCAACGAACCAAGGCTTCTTTAACAAGGTGTCTCGGTTACAAAAACTTGGGTATCTAAGATAACAAATTTCAACTTAGCCTTATTGTGGGCTAAATTCAATTGATTCAAAGTTGGGGAAATAGCAAACCGGATCCAACCCCTTAATTGGGTCAGATTGTGATTGTTCTACAATCTTGTAAATGCATCATGGGCCCAGGAAAAAGACCAAAGTGAGGCCGAAAAGGTCAAAAAAAAAAAAAAACTATTAGATTAATTGGGCTAAGGCCGAAAAAACAACTGAATTTCTAAGACCATAAAGATATTCCTTATCAATGCCCAACTAGACTACAGGCTGCTCGAGATAAATTAAAATTGAGTTGTGAATAGTAATATTTTATGAATTTTAAATGAATTTAACATTTTTTAAGTTAAAATAGGTTTAACTTTTTTAAATTAAGATGAATTTAATTTTTTAAGTTAAAATATATAAAATAAATTAGGATGAGTTTATATATATGGTTAAGGGAAAATTTTAGCATATCAAAAAATGAGAAATAATTTATCCATAAAAGGATTATATAAAAATAAATTTATAAACTGACGTGACTTGATGCAATACGTCAGATTATAAAATTACTTTTAATGTAAAATATCTAACGTATTATATGAAGTCATGTTAATTTATAAATTTATTTTTATATAATTTATAATTATCTAAAAAAATTGAAGGATAAAGATTGAATGAATAAGAGGACGCTAAAATTTTGGTGCCATCCTGAAACAAGAGTGACAAAATGCTGACCAGCTCATGTAGAATGGAAGTGTCCAGAGAGGGTGTGAGAAACAGCCTCCTTTCTTTTGGCAGGACTATGGTAGTGTCCAAATCAATTGCCGCTAGTCGTGCAATTAATACTACGGTGACCTACGTACATCTTTTACAGATAATAGAATAGACGAAAGAGCTCAACTTGCTCAACATGTCGCTTGATTCTACGAATAGAGCTCGAAATCGGTCAAGATCACTTGCAAAACCAAAAATAATTGGTCAAAAAGGGTCTTTTGTCAAGGGGCAAAGTGTAGGAAACCAATAAAATATATATATATATATGTTTTGAGTGCTTCTTTTCATGCAAAAATCTAGAAATTCATGTCTTGGAGGAAAGAGAAATTAAATAGGGTCTGGAATTAGCTGTAATCTGTTTGACCGTAATAATATAGGAAATCATGTATTCAATAAGGGTTGATTTGGATAATAAAATAAGGTGAGATAATTTTAAATAAATTAAATGAATTATTGTTAAAATATTATTTTTTAATATTATTATTATTTTATGATTTGAAAAAATTAAATTATTTATTATATTTTGTATAAAAATTTATAAAATTATAATTATAAGATGAGATGATATCGTTTTTCTATCTAAACAAGTCCAAGTTTGTCATGATCAAGTAAGTTTAACTCCATTTGTTTGAATGTTTATGTGGAAAATTTAATCACTACTAGTTTGGGAACGCAAGTGTTCTCAAGTATTTTTAAAGATTTTTAGATATTTCTTTCTCAAATATGATTTAAACATAAAATATTTTTTAATTTCAAATCTCCATCTTCTTCATTTAATTATTACTTAATTATTATAATTTTTTCAAACTCTCAAAAAAATATAAAAGATAATACAATTTTTTAAAATTTTAAAATAAAAATAATATTCAAACAATAATTTTAATTAATTTATAATCTTTTTATTCAATTTTTTTTTCATTTTTTTAAATTCAATAAAACATCTTAATTTAAATTATTTTATTATTATTTAAAAATTATTTAATAATTATTTACAGATAATATATATATATATATAAATAAAAGAAGAAGTCCAGAAAAAAAAAATAATAAAAGAAGAAAACTAGGTCTTGATGATTTAAGGCTAGAATTTGGTCTTTTCTCTTTTTTCTCGTCCTGGAGATACATGGCTTATGTTCATCTGCTAATCTTTAATATAGCCTGGTGGCCTTGATTTCATGATTAGGAAAGAATAGATTGATGGGTTTTGCCCTAGCTAGTAGGGCATGTAATTGGGTGTGGCAAGTGGAGTCCAGATTAAACCAAATGTACAATGGGATGAAATCATCCAGATGATGTCATACGTACCATGCATAATTATAACTTGACCTGGCCGCCATGCCTTCAAATCCCTTTGACTCACGTGCATCAACTACTATTTGGGTCCCACTAACGACCCCAAATTGTAGTGGAGCTCCAATGTTCATGTAATTCCACCTTGTTTCAATCTTTTTCATCAATGGTGCGTGTGTATTCTTGCTACTAGTAGTACGTTTTAAACTTACCAGTTTCCCTCCCTTCGTGCCTATATAAAGGCTTGAACCTTTTAACTTTTCTCTATGACCAACAAGAAAGAAATATTCAATCCAAAATGGGTTCCTCATTCTTTCAATGCCCATATTCAGATCACTTCTCCTCCTCTTCTTCAGTTACTTCTGATCTAGAATCTCTGTCATTGAACTGCATGCACAGTTATGAAAACCAACCGGCCCTTCCTTTCAATGAAAATGACTCCCAAGAAATGCTTCTTTTTGGTGTCTTAGCCGAAGCCACTAAAGACTCATCCGAAACCATATCATCTGGCGGCCTTGGTCATCATGTTGTCAAAGATCAGGAGGAAGTGAATTCAAGAGCCACTGCTGAAGTACTGGAGGAGGAGGAGGAGGAGGAGGAGGAGGCCATGAAGGAAGGAGCTGAGATTTCCTACCGAGGGGTCAGAAGGCGGCCCTGGGGGAAGTATGCAGCGGAGATAAGGGATTCTACAAGGAATGGTGTGAGAGTTTGGATAGGAACTTTTGACACTGCTGAGGCTGCAGCTTTGGCTTATGATCAAGCCGCATTTGCACTGAGGGGTTCAATGGCTGTCCTCAACTTTCCTGCAGAGATGGTCCTTGAGTCTCTTCACAAGATGAAGTATGAATATGAGGAGGGATGCTCCCCGGTTTTGGAGTTAAAGAAAAGGCATTCCATGAAGAGTAGGAAGAAGATCATCAAAGAGGAGGAGGAGTTGAGGTCGGAAAATCCTGTGGTGGTGTTGGAGGATTTGGGTTCCGACTATTTGGAGGAACTTTTGCGTATTTCTTAGATGAAAAATTATTCTCGATCAATTACTATTTATCATCCTACATCTCATATCTTATGAAAAATATTCCTATACATCCTATAAAAAATATTCATACATTCTATAAAAAAACTATAAATATAGAATGTAAGAATAAATAATAACTGATGCATAATATTTCTCAAAATGCTAGCTAGCTAGTCACTACTCACCAGCATCAACTTTTAGGTTCTCTCTAATTTCTAGCTGTTTTTTTATATAAATTCTGGAATATGAAATTCTGGGAAAAGATCACCACTTTCTTGGAAAATCTTTGTTTGTTTGTTTGTTTTTTGTAAAATGTTTGAGGAGTATTCAACTTTCAATTGTACAATGCTGACCTTCACTGCGAGGCACATGAACAGCGAGAGGTGTATTATAATAATAATATCTTACAAGTTGCAAGGACGGTTGCATGTCACAATCTTCTTTTTCCCTGTTTCTAATGTTTTTTCTATTTATAATTCATGATCTCACCAGACTATATAGCCAAAAAGTCTTGCATGGGGTCGAGGATTTATCTTTTCTTTTTCATAGCTGATGGACTGAACAACTTCATAATTTAGATGATCCATGTCAGCCATTGTTTTTAATCTCGTACCGTATCGATCGCTACAGTCGATATTTACCATACTAGTCATTAGATCGATATAAATATTATATATATTTAATACCAATCTAAATATCGACCGTACCGACTATATTTCTACTTATACCAGCCGATATTTCGAGCCTTAATTTATTTATTTTTTTTATTTTTTTAAACTATAAATTTATTTTTTGATCCTCAGTTTAGACTAGACTATTTATAATTTATATATATGTATTTATATATAATTTATTCATATATAAATTATTATTTTAGAATATAATTTATATATATATTTATATATATAATTTATTCATATATTGACTATCTCGATACGGTACACGAAACGGTATTAGCATCGAAATATTTCATTCAAGTACCTTGACTGATGCGGTATTCAAAATATTGATATCAACTATGTTTTGCACACCTTCCAGTACTATCTATTTTTTGTCAATAAAATTAATGCAGCTTTGCAGCCATACATTATTGGAAAATACTACTTTCCATTTATTTCTATTGCTCTATTATATTGTTGTGATTTTTTATTTTTATTTTTAATTTTTTTACTAGGTGATTAAGTAAATATTTTTTAATAATATTAAATTTTTTATTTTTTTAACAATATTTAAAAGTATTAAAAAATACATGAATGAAAGAAAAAAAATTCTATAACTAATTGTAGCTCCCAGCTATAACTCTCAACGGTAATTAGGAGCGGTGGCTGTAGTGCCGCTCTACATTATCTGCCCCCTCATTAATGCTTCATCTACTAATATATAAATTCATGTTTATCGTTTCATTAAGAGTTATAAAAACAAATTAAAACGAAATGATGCCTTCTCAAAAAATTAGTCTTTGAGTTGCGACCCAATGTAGTCATGTGAAATTTGTAAAATTGTTAATTTTAAATCTATTTAATAAAATAAATTCTCTTTTGTCAACAATGTAATTGGTCATGTATGCTCCATATTACTTATTAATATAGTATAATTTAATTTAATATATCCTTTTTGATAAATTTTTTATAAAAAATTTAAATATACGAGTAATCAAAATAGATAAGCAAAATGAAACGACTTAAGACATGGTTTGTTTTTAAGACTAAAATCTAAAATTTAAAAATTTTAAAGTCTTTCATTTTATTATTATAATTTTTTAAATTCTCACATAAAATAAAATAAATAATTTAAATTTTAAAATAAAAATAATATTAAAAAATATATTTTAATAATATTTTATTTAATTTTTTAATTTTAATTTTAACTTATCTCATTTGAAAACAAAAAGTCAATCAATATAATTCACAAGTAATTGGAACGGCAGTGCACTGCATGCAGTCGAACCTAGAATAGCACTAGAGTACTGCTGTAGAATCCTACTGGCCTCTAGCGATCCGTCGATTTCTCCAAAGGGCAGTACGCAGTAGTACTACGGCCACCAAAATTCTTTACCTAGGAATTCTCTGCCAAAAGTTTATTTTTTTATTAATTTTTTAATATTTTAAAATATTTAAAAAATACATCCTTTCTCCAAAATCTAAATTTTTCCCAAAATTGATACTTGTAGGCGATTCTTGAGAGATTACTGCTGGGATTTGTGGTACAATATTAGAAATTTATATACATCTCTATATAAGATCTGGAAAAAAAAAATGGCCTTTAGAAAAAAAAATTAGAAAAATACTACTCTTTCCACTTATTTTTATCGCTAGTTTTTATCATTGTGAATTTTTTTATTTAATAATTAAGTAAGTATTTTTTAATAATATAATAATATTTTTTATATTTTAAAATATATTAAAAAAAATCCATTCTAAAACCACTAACGGGAGCCAACGATAACACCAAGCGATAGAAGTAGCACCGCCCAAAGAATTATTAGTGCTTGAGAAACCAATGGGCATAAAGTGTCTGAATTAGCGCATTGCTTTCAAGATGGGCCCATCCAACATCATGAATAACATGTAAGAACCAAGAATGCGAGGGATGATGACCAATATGTTGATGAATGCATCGTACTTATTGTAATGAAATATTTTCTTCTTCATCATAAATCATGTCGTAGTATTAATCAGTCAAAATTAACAATATCGTATATATATTTTAAATAATTATCATTTAAATAATTGATAAAAAAAAAGGTTAGTTATATGTCACATTAACAGATGTGACTGGAAATGAAAGTCGCCTTCTTTTTGTTTCTTTTTAACTAATGGAATATATGATAATAATAATTTTATAAAAAAAAAGGGTTAAACAAAATGAAGTAGTGCTTCTCATATATATATATATATATATATAAAAGCACGTAGAGAGATGTCATCTTAAGGATAAGAGGATGTTTGGATTGAGATAACATTTAATTATTATAATTTTTTTAAATTCTTATTTAAAATATAATAAATAATAAAAAAATTTTAAATATTAAAATAAATATTAATATTAAAAAATAATATTATAATAATATTTAATTTAACTTTCAATTTTTATTTCATATCATCTCATTAAAAAATTTGATATATCAATCACTATTAATTCACTCCCGCATCCCACATCTATAATTTTTTTTTCATAAATTATAAAAAAAAATTTTATAAAATATGAGATGTATAATAATAAATAATGATCGATAAAAATAATTTTTTCATCTTATTTCAACTCATTATTGAAATCTCCCTTTAAGCCGTCACTTCTTGAAATCGTAGAAGTCCGTGGCCCGTGATTTTAATTTGACTAGTAGCTCTAGAAACCTTGAACCATGAAAGTGGCCTAATCCAAAAGAACATGTTTATCATAAGCCTAGAGAGTCGACCATGTCTTTCTTACCGAAGAACACGATAATCTCTCTCTCTCTTTTATTTATTTATTTATAAAAACCCAATATATATATATATATATATATACACATATATACTCTTGAAAATGATTAAAATAGGGAAAAGGGAACATATATTAGATTAAGACAAGCAGAATGGCCAAGAATAATGTAGCTCTTTTTAACTCATTAGAAAAGTGCATGAACCTGCAGATGCATGTCACCCATACAAGTGGAAAGCCTTTAATTCTCATTGCTCAACAACTCCGTCGAGGTTCAGCTGCACATGTATTTTTAGCACTGTTTTAACGTGACAAATTAAAAACCACCAAGCTAGCGGAGGAATCACTTTCTTATTTATTTATTGGGAGGGGGAGTCTCTTTCTCGATCTCATGTAGAACATCTCCAAGAGGTTTTTTAGTAGTATTGAAAGCGAATACATGCATGGCTATTGCTGTGGTCCATTAATATTGTTTGTAAATATTTTAAAGTCATGAATGTCTGCTCCAAAATTAAAAGCGTGAGCAATTAGGGTCTGATCGGACAGTGAAATGAGATGAGTTGAGTTGAGTTGAGTTGAGATGGTTTATAAATAATATTAAAATTATTAATTAAAATTAGATAAGATGAAATATCACATCTGTATCCAAACGGACCCTTAATTTCTAGGATCGACCCATGTGTTATATTTTTCCCTTTATCATATCTCATGTATATATATATATCAACTAAGGTCTAAAGTCCAAACAATCTATACATGGGCGGAGGATTATGATCCTTTGCGTTTAATTAATTATATATATGCTCATTTCGAAAAATATGTATTCTCTCATTGGATAGTAGAGAGATAAAAGAGTAAAATAGGGGTAAAGGTTGTAGAATTTTCATGTTGAATAATTAAAAAATAAAAAAAGATAAATGTACAAGTGTTGGATTATTTTGATCAATGGGGTTCCTTCTAACTTGGAAGCCTTGTTTGCTTTCTACTCAAGAAATTTATTACAGATTCAGTAATCACAACAAATTGATATAAATTAGAAAAATAATAGTTGTAGTCGTGAGTGTGTAAACGTCGTTCAATCACTTCGAAAAAAATGAATAAATATGATATCTATATGAAAAATAATAATTTTTTAATAGTAAATTCTGCTCTTTTTTAAAGTGACTGCACGTATTATACTTGCGCACTCTACGATTATATGTAACATTACTCTATAAATTATATACCCCATAATGATTGATATAGACCACTCACTATATGTTTTCAAATATTATTATTATGGATGCATGGTATCTTGAACTCTTGACCAAAACACGATGCCCAAAGCCTCAAGGAATTGAGTTTATTTGACGGAATAATTGTATTGGACTCCATGCAAAACAAATTAAAGGCGAAAGGATCCAAATAAAAAACAGAGAAAAAGAGGCAAATGATTCTAGTGGGCGAGCGGGCGGGCTAGCTTTGGGATTGCATAGTCCAAACAAACATATATTAATACCTCTAATTGCATGCTACCAAACTCATTTAACATTATAAACAAGTTATTTTATTCATCGATCTGTGCTTCTCGAAAGCTGTTCTTACCATAATCAAATGGTTTTGAGTAGGTATCATTGGCTATCTGAATATAATAACATGAATGGATAAGATATATGGGTGTCTCTTTGGTCGTTGGTCAATCAGACACTACGCTTAAAAACTTCCAGAAGTGTTTGAAAGTCCCAGCCCGGACTCGGAAGTTCCAAGTTATCACAAAAATGCTTGTGGTCAAAAGTTTTAAAGAGTTTATGCAAGACATATTCATAATGGCAATTATGAATATGAATTCCATACTCTGTTCAAAAAGAGCTTGAATTGTGAGTATTAATAATTGTATATTTTAAATTTGTATATTTTGATTGAAAGACGTATGTGGGTACAAAAAGGATGAATGTCAATAAAAAGCTACAATATCACATTCTTTAAGACAATATTTATCGTCACCAGTAACCGTCAGCACACAAATTATTGGTGCATTTTCATCCAAGATACAATAAAATCCATAATGAATTTGTTTATCTATCTGCATTATGCACAAACGAAATTAGATTCGTATACTCTTAGATTATACTATTCTACTAGTAGATTAAAAATCTATCATCTGTAAAATGAACAGATCCTAATGATAAATTTTAAAGAAATGAAATACTTTTGAGAGAATGAGAATTTCAAATTTACTTCTAAGATTATAAGTATGCAGGCCTCTTAACCTGTTTATAAATGACCAAAAGATGGGAATGAAAATAAATACATATGCTGGCACCTGTTGCCGAATGACACAATCCTTGGACTTGGTCCAACCACGATTGGCACCTCTACCAAACCCATTGGCACGGGTTCGAATCCAATCAGGCGCGTTCTTTGGTATTTATCATTCCACGTGAACTTATCGTGCTCGTGCTCCCGCCCTTGGGTTGATGGGCTCACATGCCCAGGCCTGCATAGAGCTCATCCTCTCAATAACGCATTAAGGGTACGGTTGGGTGTTGAGAATGTTTGTGAATAGTTATGAGTAGAGATTGGAGTGAGTTTGTGGGTCCCATTGAGAGTATTTTGAGTTGTTTGGATGTATGAAGTTTGTTGAGTTGTTGACTTTTGAGTAGGTAGTTGAAAAATATGTGGGTCCCATAAATATTATAGTGATTTGATTTTTAATAATAAATATTATAATGATTTTATTATAGTGATTTTTTAATATTAATAAATATTGTAGTGATTTTATTTTACTTTTATATATAATAATGATAAATATTATAATAATTTTATTTATATATATATAATAGTGATAAATATTATAGTAATGTTATTTTTTATTTATATATTATAGTGATTCTATTTTTAATTTATATATAATAGTGATAAATATTATAGTATTTTATTTTTTATTTATATATAATAGAGATAAATATTATAATGATTTTATTTTTTATTTATATATTATAGTGATTTTATTTTTTATTTATATATTATAATGATTTTATTTTTTATTTATATTTAATAGTGATAAATATTATAGTAATTTTATTTTTTATTTTTTATATATTATAGTGATTTTATTTTTTATTTATATATTTTAGTGATTTTATTTTTTATTTATATATAATAGTGATAAATATTTTTTATTTATATATTATAGTTATTTTATTATAGTGATTTTATTTTTTATTTATATATTATAGTGATTTTATTTTTTATTTATATATTATAATGTGATTTTATTTTTTATTTATATATTATAGTGATTTTATTTTTTATTTATATATAATAGTGAGTGATTTTTTTTTATTTATATATTATAATGATTTTTTTTTTATATTTAATAGTGATAAATATTATAGTGATTTTAATTTATATATTATAGTGATTTTATTTTTTATTTATATATTATAGTGATTTTATTTTTTATTTATATTATATATTTTATTTTTTATTTATATTTAATAGTGTGATTTTATTTTTTATTTATATATTATAGTGATTTTGTTTTTTATTTATATATTATAGCGATTTTATTTTTTATTTATATATAATAGTGATAAATATTTTTTATTTATATATTATAGTGATTTTATTTTATTTATATATTAATGATTTTATTTTATTTATATTTAATAGTGATAAATATTATAGTGATTTTATTTTTTATTTATATGTAATAGTGATAAGTATTATAGAATGTTTGTGAATAGTTATGAGTAGAGATTGAAGTGGGTTTGTGGGTCCCATTGAGAGTATTTTAAGTTGTTTAGCATGTGAAGTATTTTCAAAAGTACGAGAATACTTGAAAAGTGTTGAGAAACTTTTGGTACCCAAACATAGCCTAAAATTCCATCTTAACATAGGGTTCAAAACTAATGCTCAATACTGGTGAGGCATTTACCAATTATAATTTATAATATCGACCTAAATCTTATAAGCATAAGCTTATAAATTTTTCATAATTTCTCTTTTTCCAAAATAAATCTCTAAATATTATTATTAATAAATATAATATGTAATTATTTTAAAAATATTTTTAACAATTCTCCATAATTTTCAAAATATATCTCAATTAGAATAGGAAAAATTGTATATAAATAAATGTGTCTTTTGGACTAAAACCTTCACATAATGAAAATATGTCAAAACTAATCAAGATGGCATGTTAAACATGCTTTGAACTAGCGATCATATATGATTAGTCGAATATATTTCACACAAGAATTCTATACTCTTTGGGTAGTTCAAAATACCGACATGTGGATTGGCCTTGTGTCTATATGATTGTTTCATGAGCGCTCTATAGATAAAGCCAATTTCGCATAAGAGGCGGCACTACCTCCGACACTATATATGTAGACTTATTGAAAATGTCATGTAGCTAAATACTTTATTAGAGCTATGTTATAAGGCTATTAAATACTTATTACTCAGTTTCTCCTTTTTATTACAGTAACAAAAACTTCAAACCTTGGGATGCTAAACTAGTTTGAAAGCTAATTCTAATATCACGGTGCTTGCAACCACAAATATATAATGTATTTTGCTCAATGAACTCAGGCTTTGATATGTCCAAAAGTTGGGTTGATGTGACGCACTCGGGTTTCGATTATGATTTGACAAAATCCGTGAACTTAGGATGTTGGCCACACGGGTCAAACACCCCTCACACAATGTGATAACAAGTGTGTGTGCCCAAGATGGTGTGCAGTTATATTAGCAAATAAAAAATAAAACACACAATCATTAAATATAATTAACAATACTAGAAAATTTAAAATTACATCATAATAAAATTATCCATAAGTCACTTGTCTTAACCCATAAGCAACCAAATATTACAGTCATCCAGACTAGTCATGAAACAGACTCAGATACAATACTTAATTACAACAAGGGAATAACACCGCAACACTAGACAAGGAGAAGCACCATGCGGGTGGCGGAAAATCAGCCCAAACAGAGAGGAAGTAAGTTACATAGAGAGAGAGAGAGAGAGAGAGAGAGAGAGAGAGAGAGAGAGAGAGAGAGAGAAAATCCAAGAGGTGGATGGAGGGGGGGATCACAGTGAAAAGCAATGACAGAGCGTGGAGGACGGTAGTGACAAAACCCAAACCGAGAGAGAAAATAGAGGAAAAAACGAGCAAGAGAGAGAGAGAAAGATCTGAGAGAGGAGAGTGAGGCCGCCAAAGGTAATAGAGCAATGGCTAGAGGGGGAGGGGTGTCGGCCTATTATAGGCCGGGAAACACCCTTCACGGTTGCCACAATGCTCGGCTGCAATTGGAGAAAGTGAGCAATGGTCAGACGATGACAATGGAGGGCTAGGTGAACTGTGATGTGTGGGGCTACTACTATTGTGTAGGGGCGTTGTGTAGACTCCCAGGCAGTAGGGACTCACATGAGGGGTGAGGACGGTGCAAAGAGGAAAAGAGAGAAGTATAGAAAAAGAAGGAGAATGGGGGTATTAGGAATTGACATCTCAGGGCCAAAATGATGTTGTTTTGGGGGATGGTTTGGGCTTTTCCTAAGAGCATTGACAATGTCCTAACCATTACCAAGCCCAAATTTTGATTAAAACTTGAAGTTTTGACTAAAGCCAAAACCTTTGAAAATGTTAATTCACATTGGACTAGTCATTCTAAAGTCAAAATAATAATATAATATTATATATTTTAATAAATTTTTTCATTTTTTATATTTTACAAATATACTTCATATATTAATTAATAATTTAATTTTTACTAACCAAACAAATTATTTAACATGAAGGAGAAAGGAAGACAAAGGGAAGGAAGAAAGAGAGGATATGGGGAGTGGGTGAGAAAAGTGAGAATACTTTTTAATAAAATATTATTTTGGTTGGTGAACACTAACTTAGCAAATATGACTTTGGTTTTCCATTTACTGTTACTCATAACTTGACTTGAAGTGATTTGGCTAGTCCAATACAGCTGATTTTGGAAAAATTTAGTCAAAATTTGGACTTGTCTGACATTTGGCTAGTCTAATGCCAGCGTTCTAAGGCTTTGGGCCTTACTGTGGGCTGGGCCTTAGTCAAGTTTTAATTATTGGTGATTTTATTGTATAGACTTTAGTCTCATTGCCTTTGATGTTTTTTACATCAACTTCCTTGTTAGTCTTTTTAATAGATAATTTTTGGCAAGATCTCACAAAATCATTTGTAAATAATTCATCTATGACTAATTGCCTTGCATATCTATGTCTTAATCCAATCCGCCTAGAGTTGCCATTATATGCACGGCTATAGACCCGTGACAGTGTAGACTGACTACCAAAATGCAAATATATTGGTGGCATAGGTTTCAGCCAAATGGAGATCTCTAACAATAAATTTCTTAGCCACTCTATCTCTTTGCTACAAGAAACCAATGTTATAAGCTCAGTCTCCTTAGTTGAGTCAATTATGCACATTTGCTTCTTTGATCCACAAGAAATTGCTCCTCCAACAAGGGTTACTATCTGTTAAATTGATGATCATCATGCTCAGTTCCCGCATTAGTATATCCTTTTACAACCAAATGAAACCTCCTTCAACCAAAGAAAACCTAGTGTACTTAATACCATGACTCATGGTATTTCTCAATACTTTTAAAATTATTTTTATAGCTAAAAAGTGAATATGATTATTTGAATGCATTATATAAATATAGTAATATATAAAGAAATCATATATAGAAGTATGGTGGCCCCAAACCCCCTCTTCGGATGTAATGGAGACTTGGAGCGTTAGGACATGCAACACAATGTTACATACCCTCATTCATGATAATTAATATACAATGCATCCTAGTATGCAATAATCGTAGCAAAAAATAGGGTCACTTATAAAACTTTATGCCAAAATGAACTAAACATCGTAATAATATTAATAAACTCAAGTACATCATTTCCTTAATACAAAATACTTAATCCAAGTTCTATGGTCAGATCAACTCTTTCATACGCTCTGAAGTATGAAGAGTCAATGCTTATAAGCATCAAACTTCTATATAGTCTTCGCTCAAGGTCTGAGTCATCTTCAACCATCTTTATCCAGCGGTCTATCATATTCGTCCTCTACTGGTTCTGACACAACTTCTATCATTCCGGAGGGAATGAAAGTGAGTCTACAAGGGTGAGATGTATTGAAATCTTAGTAAGTTAAACAATCAACTTGCACAAAGATAGAATATGCATGATTAATTATAAACATTAAATGCATGCAATGATATGCAGAAAAAATCCGTATTTTTCTTACATCTAGGTTCCTCAACATTTCTCAGAAAAACTTTAATGCGCATTTCTTTCAAAGAATATTTCACTTTCTTGTTTAAAAAAAGGATATTTTGAAAGAGAACATTTTATACCTCATTTCTTTAAAAAAATATAATATTTTATAATTATTAAAGCCATCATTAACAAACGTATAGTAGCAGCACAGTTTCCCATATGTATCTTGAGCACCCGTCGGTGACCGTAGCACAATTATATTGACACTACGTTTTTATTTGCAAACATCGTTCTCAATGTATTGGTATCACAATATTTCATCATAACATATCATCATTATAACATTTCACTATCATGTATGCACCCACCAGCATTAAGTGTCATATACGACTTCGCTCCAGCATTCTTTAAAAAGAATTCATTCGAAACCCGTTGACAGTTCTTTGTCAACCCAAAGGTTACTACTCAATTTTTGCTCACTCTAGTATGGACATAGGGGTTCCACTAGGATAATTCTCCATCATAGCCTTTGGGGTCGTAACAAATTTATTTTCATGCTATGCTTGAAAAATGTGTTTCATGACATGTGCATATATAGCAATCTTTCATGTGAAAACGACATTTATAGATGCAACACTCTAAAATGGTGAGAATTTCACATGTCATGTAAACAAGTAATCAAATTTTCAATGATGTATCATATGATGTTTCATACTCAAAATGACATTTAGAATATGAATGTGGCGTTTACACAAGAATCATAAATAAATTATCTAAGAGTAAGTTAGAAGCTAATTTACAAACTGTCCGAAGTTATAGAATCAAAGCGGCTGTAATCAAAGTTATGCTAAATTAGGATTTGAACTTCTAAGGAAGATGTTCATAATGAAAAGGTTCACAAATTTAGTATTTACAAAACTACCCCTATACTTAGCAAAATTGTCACTAAGGCCTTAAATTTTTACTATTTACATTTTGGCTCCAAAAATTTCCAAACTTTACAAACCGCATATTTTCTAAGTTCTAAAACCATCTATGTCCTTATAATTTCAAGAATAAAAAAAGGAAATATGCTAATTTCACTCAACCCGTGGCATGTGTGATTTCAACTATTCAACCTCTATGGATGCATGTGTACTAAAATTCATCAAGTGCCAATAGTAATTATAACCTTAGGGATAAATGAAATCTTAGGCATTAGTTCATAGAAGTTCATCCTAACAATTAAACATGGCTCAAGACCTTAATCACCATTAAATCATTCATTAAGCATGCATGATGTTTCTAGCTTTATTCATCAAGAGATGTTTCAAAAACTTAATCAAATCATGCATTTTAATTCTTATCTCAATCACAAGGCTTTTATAAGTTTAATTTATTCAAGCCTAAGTAAATTAATCAAAACTTTCATAAGTTAAGCATAAACTAATCAAAACTGATGCATGCTAGATGATCAACAAAAGATGAATTTAAAGCCTATTATGGCATGATTCAAACTTCAAAATTTAAACCTTCAAAGTTCATTCTAATAAATTTATTAATCATATAAAATTATACTAATACATACAATAGCTAAAAATTCCATCCAAAATAGTTTATGAAATCAATACTTCCCAATTAATCTGGTTTTGAACTTAGCATGCTAAACTTTATTTAAACTTATTCAAAATTCATTCTCATGGCATAAATTAAAGCCTAATATGTTATGCTAATACTAAATAAAGATTGGAACAAGGTTACTTACAAAATTCGTGGCCCTTAGAACTCCTAACACAATTTCTCTCAAGAACTCACTCGGTTTCACTCTATTGCACACTAAGGGGGATAAATGCTCTCAAGACTCAAGAAAAGGCTTGGACGAGAGATGTGGAGAAATGAGGAGGTGAGGGAGGTATTACAGGCTTCAAGGAGGGAGGGGGACTTTGGCCTTGGATGAAGATGAGGCTTTCGATTGGTGGAGGTGGGAGGTGGAGTGATGAGTAAAGTTTTCAGTTTTGTGTCATGCTTGGTTAGTTGAATAGTGCCCTATATTTTCATGATTTCTTGGTCAGGTGTAATAGTGTGTCTATAGGTGCAGGGGCTGCATTGGTGAAGAAATAAAATAAAAAAATAAAAAGAGAAAAACACAAAGAAGGCCAACAGTTTTGAATAAAAACTGTCTAGATTTTGATTCCATTCTTGTCTCTTCTCCTTGGTTTGAATTGAGGGCATTATTACCACCATTCAGTGTCTCTTTCAGGTGGTTAAGGGACCTAGGGTGGGGTGAGGAAGTGATCAAAATAGGTACATAAAACTCAATTGAAACCCAAGGCCACTTGGTTTGGCTTCAACTGGGCTTGTAATGGAATTGGTTGGATTTCTTGGAGCCAATTCATCCAATGCTAGACTTGAACTATGAGGGTTAAGGTAAGTTGTAAATGATGAATTTTCCTTGAGAAAATGGTGTAAGTGGCGTGGGCTAAGAGCTTATTTGGTGCAATGCACATGAGGGTGCATATATGTGCTGATTGGTGGTGACTTGGGCATTGACATGGTTTTGCTTTTATTGACATGTGTTGGGTTAAGATTAAACTTCTAAATTAGTCTAAGAATAATTCAAAACAATAATAAAATCAATAAATTTCATATAAAAAAATGTGAAAAATAATTTGAAGAAAAATTAAGTTTAAAACATGGTTTACAGGTCACTAATCATGTGTAAGTTGATTAATACCCTTAACTCAAGTTAGAAGCTTAATTATGGTCAAGTGGGAACCTTACAGGTGTGTGACACTTCTTGGAATTGAGGGAAACCAATGATATGGTGTATGTGGACTCCAATTGGAAGAATGAAATAAAAGATGAAGCTTTCGACTTCAAGGGTTGAGCTTCCGTTGAGACAAATGTGCAAGCTTGGTTGTAGGCTTTAGTGTGGGTTATTATATGAACCTTATGTCCAGATTTGTGGGTCCTATCCATGGACTCAAAGGCCTACTAGGTTGGGTCTTAATCTTAGGTCTTTTTAGGTTGGGCCAAAGGCCTTCACTCTTACTGAGTTAGGCCCAATGACTTTATGTCCTTTATATTGGGCCTATTTCTAGCGTTTTCCAAGAAATGTTTAAAACTTTATATCTCCAAAATTAGGTCAAAAGCTTTTTAACATCTTATGCTTAGCTCATCTCATCCTTAGTGAATCAGAGTTCTAAAGTCTTATGTCCATTATGTAGAGCCTAAAGTCCATTAAGTAGGGTCTAAAATCTTATATCCATCAAATAGGGCCTAAACTCTTATTTCTCCCAAGTTAGGCCTAAGGTGTTTGTGTCTATCCTTAGCCCATCTCATCTTAGTTAGAGCCCTTATTAAACAACTCTTGGGCCTTTTCTAAATCCATCCAACATTTAACCCAATTGTTTAGCCCATTAATGTGACATGTGTCATTCTTCCATTGGCCTCTTGGCATCTTACCTCAAAATTAATAAAGCACTAAAGTCTTCTAAAAATACTAACTAAATTGATCATGTAAGCTCCTTTGCCAACTAAAACTCAAAAATTTCCTCTATTCAAAAATCACAACTTATACTAGCTAAGATCATGGGTGCTAAAGCCAAGTCCTAAGGTTATTTTTAGTCTGGGTGTTACAAGAAGTCCCAATTTTTTGTTTGTTTTCATACATATTCTACATTTATCTACATATCTTTCACATAGTCATAAATTAAATCTAATTAACCATATCATTTAGGTTTCTAGCATTAGTATGTTCTAAACAACAATTTCATATATTGTATAAATTAAGGATGTAAGCAAAAAGATTAAATTAATTATTAATATTGAATTTGAACATATCTTCACTCAAATATCCCTTCAACACAAAATTACTCATTTGGTCAACACAAACTTATTTGACTCAAAAACTAATTTAAATCTAAACTTATTCATAAGACTGCCAAAACAAGATTCTTTCTAACTTTTGGTACATGATACAAATCCTTCAGAGTAAGAACTATTCTTGAGGTAAACTCCATATTTATTGTCCCTTTGCCTCTAACTATGGTAGTGGATGAGTCCCCATGTAAAAAACATGATTATCTTCTATTGGCTAGTACATCTTGAACATGTTCTTGTCTTTACAAACATGGCCTCAAAATCCTTTTGATTCATATTGTAGAAGTGATCTTGTCTACTTCAATAATTATTCATTCTCTTTCGATTTTCATATCCTAATTGGTTAGGTTGTCCAAGTTGTCTACTGTGTGCATATTTTAGGTCAAAGAGTCATGCTCTTCTTTATAATCTCTAAGCCTGATTTCTTGTTTAATACGAAGATGTTGACTTAGATCTTACAAAAGCAGTTCCTACTTTCTATGTTCCAAACTTCTTTTGTAGACTTTCCATGATAATGGAAGTTATCGATAATTGATTAAACCGATATACAATCATCCACTTTCATTTTGTGTTGAGAAGAATTGATCAAGGATAAGTATAAGTTTATTGAATTATCCAACAACAAGCCAAAGTCTATTATTTTATAACTAAAAAATTAGGTAGCATAAAATTTCTTACTAATAGCATTTTCTAAAAGATACTTACCTTCTAGTGCATCCCACATATCCTTGGTTGTTGTTTTGTTCGGTTAAGCGCCAAACAATATGTCTGACATTGTATTGCAAATATATCCCTTGCATATGTAATGATCTTGTTCCCCTTTGATCCTTGCCCAAATTTGAGTGATTCTCTCGTTCTCATTTGCAAAAGGCCTAGGAGTAGTTAGAACATATGCACTAATTTAAAATTGGCCAGAAGGAAGTGCATTTTCTTTCGTCAACGTTGAAAATGGCTCCATCAAACATTTGAGTTTAACAAAATTCGTATCAAACTCCCTCAAACCATGTTCCATTAGTAATCATATATTGTCTAAAGACTGTTAGTGCAAAGGTGATTGCAAAAGAATAAAATAGTGAGAAGAGCTTGCTTCAAAGCATATTATAATGTCACTTTCTTTAAGAAAATATTTGTCCTCATCAGTTACAATATGCGCACAAGTAATTAATTTGCCTCTAAAATACATAGAGCAAATATGTTTGTCTAACTAGATTATGCACAAATAAATTATACTCAAATACCCTTAGATTTCACTCTTCTATCAATAAATTAGAAATCTCGCAAATGAACATATCCTTATAACAAGTTTTGCAAAAATAAATACTTTTTGGGAGAGAGAGAGAGAGAGAATTTCAAAATTTGCTTATGATATTATAAATCTATAGGCCAAATAGTTTATTTATAGATGACTAAAAGATACCAATGAAAAGTTATAAGTTCTCGTTTGACTAAATTGGTCCTGAATAGGTACACATTCTGCACCTGTTGCCAAATGACTTGAACTTGGTCCCCTCTGTCAACGGGTTATCACTGGTTCGAACTACATTAGGCATCTCTGTTGGTATTTATCCTTTTACATCAATCTACTGCCAATAGTGCACTTGTCCCTGTAGGGGTGTAGAACGGGATCCGGATTCGGATATCCGGCCATAATTAGATTTAGATCCGAATTTTAAAAACCGGGTGATTATCAGCATTGATAAGTTTGGAAAAAATTCGGGTAATAACCAAATGTAAACCCGGATATCCGGGTTTATTAATTTTTTTTTGTATTTAAAAGACTTTTTAAAACTTTCAAAATGTTTTTATGGTACTTTTTTTTTAAAAAATTTGGATATCATGTTTAATACCTAGATTTTTTTTAAAAATATATTTTAAGCACTTTTTAAAAGGTTTTTTTTTTAAAAAAAATTAACAATTCAAAAGGCTTTTTTTATATGCATCTTTTTATACAAAATAAATAATAATACATCAACACATGACACAATGCATGCATACTACATATTACATTGTTGTTTACTTTACAATGCAAAACAACAATTTACAAAGAACAAAATAAATAATAATATGTCACAACAATATCAAGATCATGTAACATTTAATGCTATTTGCCTCTAATATAAACTTATCCAAACTGATTGTTTTAGTTTACTTAGTAATTACTTAGTCTGTGATAAATTAATAACATGTATTATAAGGAACCAGAAATTAAGATTAACTCTGGAGGAAAATGCTACTCCAAATATTAATTTATCACTAAACTAGTGAAAAATATGCCAAAAATTTCCTATGGTCTTGCATGAGACTATCACTCATGCATGCGTGTTAATTAATGTTGGTATATATATGACTTCGATATGTCAAAATAAGTACTCAAGAAGTTTGTGAAAATGCGCCTTCTAAAGACAATATATTTGCATAACAAATAGGTCTAATCTAAGGTGACTTCAAAGGAAAAAAAGAAAAGAAAAAGAAAAATACCGCATGCATGCATGATTAATATTAAGATTTTAGCAAAATCTTTCTCTTAAGATGTGATTTTGGATATTTTGATGAGATTACCTGCTATGGATAGTAAAATGAAATGAGATGAGTTGTTGAAAGTAATAAAATAATTTGTGAATTGTAATAAATGATTTGAGTTAATATGTTATATGGAATTTTGAGAGATGAGAGATAAAAAATAGAATAAAAATATTATAAAGTTAAAAAGTATTATTAGAATATAATTTTTGCATATAATTTTTGTTTTGAGATTTGGAAAAGTTAAATTGTATTTTGTGTCTTTTCATATAAGACCTGGTTACGGATAACCGGTTACATAACCGGATTCTTAACCGGGTCTACACCGGATCCAGTTTCATCTTACCCGCTCGGGTCCAATCTGGACGGATAACTGTTCGGATTTATGAGTTCCGTACCAATCCAAAAAAATTTGATCTGATTGCACACCCCTATCCCCTTGGGCTACTTTGCTGCACACAGCTCGCATGGAGCCCATCCTTTCAATAAGAAAAATGCTATTTTGCACCCTCAACTTGTCTCCTCATTTTGACACCTCATATATTTTAGTTTATTTTAATTATTTTTTTACTTAATAATTAAGGAAGTGACTATTAGTGTATGAATATATTTTTTTTATATTTTTTTAAAATGTTTTAAAATGATAAAAACTATGAATAAAAAAATTGAAAAAAAATAAAAATGTATTTTTCACCTAACGGTCACTTGGAGCGGGCTACTCTGAGCGGTAGAGTAGCATCGCTCTTTCAATAAAGCATTAAAATTGCTTCTTGACACTTGTGCTCAATACCATTGAGCCATTTAGCGAGCATAATTCATAATGCCGATCTAAATTCTCATAACCATAAGCATAAACTTATCTTTCCCTAATTTTTCTCTTTTCAAAATAATTCATAACTTCATAAACAAATATAAGTATTTATCAATAAAAAATATAATATATAATTATTTTCAAAATATTTTCAAAAACCTATTTACTCCCTCTTTATATGATAAAGAGAAAACTATTATATAGTTCGGGTATGAACGGCATAATACCCTCATCCTATCCAAAGATATAATGCCATTAAAATTATATATATATATATATATATAAGCATTAATTTTTTATAATATGTAATCCTGTAATAAAACTTAAAATGTGTTAGCATGAAAGTTTCTTAGATACGTAACTTAGCCAGTTCAAACTTCAAAAGATCGATTGGGAAGGTGAAATCAGCTATTTTTTAGGACCGTTTTGAGTAGATTTGTTTGGGAAAATTATTAAGATGATTTATTGGCCTGTAGTGGCATAGGGAAGATGGGCATTCCACCTTTCCAATAAGTCATTTTTCCAGATACTTGGGATTGTCTTGAACACATAGGTTTGTCAATAGTGTTTAAAGAACAGAACCATAATGTCATCAAGCCTCGACTTTTCATTGGGCCTAAACATCAACATTCAATATTTCCAGAGTCCTGTTTGTAGTTTTCAGGTTTTGAGAGAGCCTTTAGTTAAGGCTGCGGAACCAGCAGGATTTTGGTTGTCATGCTTGGGCTACTACAACATGGCTACTTGCGTTTTATGACCATAAATTTTCAAACATATAGAGAATAGTGGACCCACCATCATGTACCACACCTTGGACTTGTTTGAAAACACAAACCATCACCATCTTATCTCAAAATTTCTTATAATTTTATTCCTAAACATAAACACGTTTTAATTTTAAATTTTCATCTAATCATTACCTAATCATTATAATTTTTTCAAACTTTAAAACAAAACACAAAAAATCATACAATTTTTTCAAATCGAAAACAAAAATAATTTAAAAAAATTAAATTCTAACAATATTAAACTTTATAGTATTTTTATTCAACTTTTTTTCTTTCATTTCTCGAAACTCAATATAACATCTTATCTTAAACTATTTCACTATTATTCACAAATTATTTCACTATTATTAACATAGTTATCATCTCATCTCATTCTCGAGACACCAATTTAGACTATCCTCTCTTATATTTTTCCCCCAGCTCTTAATTGGTCAGTAATTCGATTTCCCAAGGCCTCTTACAGAGGATGAAGCAAAGTCTCTACCACATAATTATTTGTCCGTCTACTGAAAAATATCATTGAAATCCCCAACCAAAAGGGTAGGCCGTTTGTTAGAGAACAAGTTGTACTATCTAAAATTGCCCAATATTCTGGCTTTTGGAGTCATTCTGTTTGTCCATGAATAAAAGATGTCCTCCATGGTTTGTGCTTAGGCTCATGGGTACCTTGAAAATTTTTAATTATTGATGTATATTTTATCTGGGCATGTTTTGGGCTTTCTCCCTAATGTTAAGATATAAAATAAATAATAAAATCAACCTCTTCCCATCAGTTTAAATTTTTAGGACAAATGGTGATTTCATATGGTATCAGAGTAGAGGTTCTACTTGTTAAGCCTACTCATTAAAGGAAGGTCTGATCCACAAGTGAGGGGGAGTGTTAAGATATAAAATAAATAATAAAATCTACCTCTTTCAATTAGCTTAAATTTTTAGGACAAGTGGTAATTTCACACAGAGTCCCCAGCCTTAAGCAGACAATCCAATTATAATATTAAATAATTAAATTTACGTATTTCAACTTTTTTAGACAAGTAGAAATTTAAAGTGGTATTAGAGCATAAGTTCTAAATTCAAATCATGACTAACACTTGACATCATTTAATTAAATATTCTATATGCTGAATCTACTTATTAAAAAATATTTCGGAACACACATGAGAAAGTGCTAAAATATAACATAAATATTTAAATTTAGATATTTCTATTAATCTAATTTTTTAACACAACTAATAATTTAAAACTAAGTAGCTCAGTCGGATAGTTTCTAAGGAGTGTGTGTCTTACAACCAATCTTCGACCCCTGCAGGCAAGGTGAGATTCACATGGAAGGAAAATTACTCTTTATTTAGCTTGAAAGTTATGTTTGGATGTTAAGAATATCTCAGATAATTTGTTAATAGTAGTGGAATGGTAGTGAAGTAATATGAGAATATCTTAAAACAGTTGTGTTCCCAAATAGTGCTTAAGTGGGGTAGAGCATGTTTCTTGGACCTATTGTTATAACGATGGATCCATTTGGTTTGAGATTGAGCCACAGCTGATCTGATTGAGACCTACTGAGGCAGTTTCTTGGGTCTCCTTTTTTGGGACATCTTTGTTTGCCTTTGCAATTCTTGCAGAAATGGCTCTGATAACATGTGCTTTAGGGCATTGCTACACGTGAGAGATATTGGTTTGGACTAAAATTAGTCTTAAATAAATATAATAACTGATTATTAGAACTATACTTAGTTTGAGATTGTCGTTGGATTTTGGATCGTCATAAAATAAATTTATGTTTGGATTATACCACTCACTTCTAATTTATTAACAATTCTTCTAGGTACAATCGATTTGGAGCACCAACCGCATACCGAATGTTGAGGTGGATTGAGCAGTCAGATGCCATAACTAAAATTTTGAGAACACGAGCCATTCTTCTAGGTTGGGAACACAAGCCGCTTTGAGCTTAAAGTTTTAAGAAAAAGTGATGACAAAGAAGAGAAGAACTAAGGAAGAAAGTTGGGAGCAAAACAAAGAGTTTCGACACTTGAGGAAAAAATGAGCATAGCTTCTTCTTCTTCATCACCTCCTTGTAACAAAGAGCAAAGATATGAGTTGAAAGCTTATATATTAAACCATTTATATGGATTTCACACCACATATATGTAACAACATAGACCTCAATGTCAAACCATGTAAAACATTTGTGCCTCATTTCTTTTTTATTTATTTTAGTAAGCCATGGATACATAACAACACCAAAATATGAGTAATCCAACCAACTATTGGCCACCGGATTGAGAAATGATTCAAAATGGTTCAACAATTTGGCGCCTTGTGTGAGTTCGATTCATTGCTCTTCAAAGAAAAAGCCCATGACTCGCTTGAAGCACTCTGTGTGTGAAGGAAAACACTAAAGACAAGATAAGCATACAAGTTTTCTTGATATCCCATAAAGACAATATAAGCATGTAAGTTTTCTTGCTATCTTAGTCCCTACTTTCATTTATTTTATCGTCCTAACATCATGACATCATCATGAGGGCTTAAAACATATTGTACATGCCCTAGTACAAATGCTCACTAGTCTAAAACCATTGGGGTAACTCCTCTAAGGCCACAACCAGTAATCTAGGGCCATTGGAACACAACGAGGCATGCAACTACGCCCTGACCCACATTTTTTGAGATGAGAAATGATCCACAAACTAGTAAGGCTATACCAAAAACCTCAGTCTTTGATTCTATTCTAATTTCCATTTTGATCAAAATCAAAATTTTAGTAGGTTGGACTTGGAGTTCAAGTAGAAAAAATGTAGAAGTCAGAGTAGGAGATTGGAGTATTGTTAAGGACTCGTTTCGCACACCAGCAATCATGCTCGCGTTGATTCTGGATTATCCTGCTTGCACCTAAAATAAAAAGGAAGATGGGCTCAGCCTCCTTGGCTAGCTGGGGGTTGTCTCCGATGCTTAAGTCAATTGCCACCAAAGATATTTTCTTGATCATTCAAAAGAGAGTATCAGCGTACCTTTAGATCTTCCCTCTGTTCCTTATTTGTATTTTGTTTTCGGTGGGAGTCTCACCTAGTGCTTTTAATGGTTTGGCAATTGTACTTCTCTGAGGGAGTATGCCGTCTCATTTAATGCGGTAATCCCTCTGGGCTCGAGACTAGTCTTGCTTGTCCTGGACTTGACCTCTCGAGTGGGTGCATTGGCACATTTAATGCGACATGCCCTCTGAGGTTCTCAGCAAGCACCTTATTGACACCAGGGTCGGCTCAATGGTAAGGCCATTTAGGTCATTGCCTAAGGCCCCCACCATGTTCAAGTCCCCTAAAAATAAAAGTGAGATTTTTTTAAATAAAAAATAAAAACAATTTCATTAAATAAAAGTTTAAATATTTTATATATTTTTCAATGTGTGCAAGGCCCCATAATACTAAATTTAATATTTAATATAATGAATTATTTATATTTTTAAATAACTATTTTTAGATTTTACTAAATTGAGGAACAAAATTTGCATTGAGGCCGTATTTAAGTTGTTGTATTAAATATAAATTCAAATAAATTTTATTTAAGAATTTTCAAATAAAATATCATTTTATTATATTCCATATAATAATTTATATTTTATTTTATTATAGTTACGAATGACTAACTTAAATTTTACCTTAGACCTCAATTTGCATTCAATTGCCCTGCTTGACATGGACATTTTCACTCTGTAGTCAGCGTGCTCTTTGTAATGGACTTATTGTGAGGAGGTGGGCTATCACTTTGCCTTGTGGCTCTGCCCCTGTCTCTATGTGACGAACCTTTGGGGAGCTCCACTGACTTTTCCACTTTCCACGTAGGCTCCAGTTCAGTAGACTCGTTCTATGGGCTCGGTTAGGTTTTAATCTTTTGGGGTGTGATTTGGGCCCAACAAATATATATTCATTGCACCATAACATAGAACCCTAATTCTTTCACAACTTCTATGCCTCTCCCTCTCCTCCTCACAGAATTGGAACACTTGGTACGTAGCATTGAATCGGAATGGCCCTGCATGCATCATGCACTACATCGCCAACCTTGCTCAGCCACAACATGACACTTCCTTTGACAGCATGCACATTGACGACATCATTAAGATTCTCATGATGCATCTCTATAATAATTTTGAATTTCATATTGGTTGACTATTGGTATAAGTATTAGTGTATTAGTGATGATTTGTTCTAAATGCAAAACAAAAGTGAGGAATTATATGTTTTCCAACTTTGCTTAATGAAGTTTGACTTGGACCATGCAGAATAGATTTGGTGTTGGCTCCAATTTGGAGTCAGAGTCAGAGTCTGAATTCTACTCTGAGTCTGTGAATCTTATTCTCGAAATCCTAGATTCCAACTCTGATACCAAGCCACTTGTACAAACTAGTGCTCCCAATCTCATGCACATAGGCATGCCACCATTTTTGAGTGGAGTATTGTTCCAAGGACCAGTGTCCCCTGTTAATATCGTGTTTTGTACGCCTTTGGGCTGGGTTCTAGCAACTCAGGTCTTCAAAGCTGGGTTTGTGAAAATGAAGAAGAAAGAAGCTGTGAGTAGGCGGCCTTGGGGCTAAGGAGTCTCCGATGCTAAAGTCAGTAAAGTATTTTGGAATTTTTGACATAATGAGAGTGTCTGGAGACCAGAGAGCTTTTTTGTACTTGTGAATTGCTACTTATACCGAGAGCTTGGGGGGACAAATAGTGCATGCCCCTGTTGAGTCCATATCATTTTTACTGTTCCTTTTATCCGAGTCCTGTAAAGGCAGCGTGCCTCTGTGACGGTGCCATGAATATGGCGTGTTGCTCGGGTAGTGGTGCCATTAATGCAGTGTGGTTCTCCAATTTGCTTTACTCTGCTGGTGTCTTTGATGGTTCATCGATGTTCCGATGTCAGAAGATCAAAGGTTCTCCATCTTTTCGATTTTGCCCTGTCAGAGTCCCCATGAGTGGGGTACGGCCGAACGATGTCAGACCTGTCCGTCCCATCAACCATTATTGTTTACTTTTCCTTGCAAGTGAATTTCTTCATGGTTAGGTTTGGGCCTTGGGGATGGGTATTGGGCGAAGCCTATTACTCTCGGCCGAGAGCCCAGTGGGCTTATGAGTGTGGAAGAAATCTCCTTACAATTGTCCCGCCAATTCCGATTGGACGGGTTTGATGGGAATTCTTTCTTTCCTTCCTTGATTATTCAATATTTCCAACTGTGGCAATACGACCTTGGGATCGTGGAGTCGTGGATTTCTCAATGCTCACGTGTCTCACTTCTGCATTCCAGCCATATTTGAGTGGCCTTTTCGTCTTTACAAAATACTTGGAAACGGTTCGCCTTAAGCTTTTACGACTATATTTTGATAGTTCCGATTCGCATTAAATGGCACCTCTTTAGTCCCTTCGTAATTATTCGCGTTAAGTGGTTACTTCTTTCCCACATTGTATCATTGGATACGTTCCTCTGGAATTGCGGCGATCATGGGATTCTGGTACTCCGTGGGGTGCATGGATTCCCACTGCCTCATAATGTAAACTGTCGAGCTTGCCTATATAAGGTCCCCTTCTTTCTCAACAACAAGTTACATCTATTCTCTCTTCTATTGAATATAGTGTGTTCCCCTTTCTCTTTCAAGAAATTCCCTTTGCATTGTTTTTTCTAATTTCTCTTCTTTCTCCCTAGTTGCTAATGACCCTCGAGAAAGCATTGCACCCTTCCGGGCTAGCTAGATCTTCCGACTTTGTTCGTGTCCCAGAAGGGCATGGCGACACCATTCCAGAGGAGTTTGCTAGCTTCTCGTGGCGTTCGGAGGTGACTCCCGTCGAGTTGGAGTCATTGAGGGAGACCTATCGGATTCCTCAGACCATGGAACTCGAGTTGCTCCCTTAATGAAGGCACGGTAGACTTTGAGGATTTTGCCTCCATAGTGGTGGTGTACCCCACCATATTCTCTAGCGGCTTCTGATTGCCTTTTTATTGTCTAGTTGGCGCCAACTGGAAATGATCCTTGTGTCGTGCTATGTCATTTGGCTTTACGCGTTGGAGGAGGGTAGGGCTGACTACCCATACCTTACGGCATGTGAGTTCCTCCTCACTCACAACCTTCTGAGGTGAGGTTGTAATACTTATAGTTTCAAACCGGTCTAGGCGTTAGTTCGGTTGGAGTCGTAGTATACCAAAGAGAGGGAGTGGGGTTGCCTATTCTTCTTTCTGTCTGGCAAGGGGTGGGAGTTCCCTGTCGGCCAGGCCAATCAGCGCGCGTTCCCTATTCGTGCCATTTGGCTGGTCGTGGGTGATGATAGGACCGTAGTCCTACCGTGACCCCAGGTAAGACACTCAGGATTGAGGTCAGTCACACTTGGACGAAGGTCTATCTTGACAATGTTATTTCATAGGCTTTTCTGGCTGAAGACAGCCTTTGTCGGCATCCTTCCAGCCAATTTATGTTCCGACGTAGTCTTCCTGCTAAGGGAGGTCACTCCCCAAGTCCGCAGCATTTCGCTGAGGGCGGGGGGTCCCTTGAGTGGGTTTCCATCCCGAAGTCCCTCTATTATGCTCTCCTGAGGTCGAGGTTGCCTTAGCCGGTGCTGAAGTGGCGAGGGCCATTGCTTGGATCGAGGAGGTGGTGGCAGGCATTCTTGTGGCTGAGGTAGCTACAATTTCCGCAGTCATTGGCGTGGATAGGCCACCTTGTCACCACAGGGAAGGGTAAGTTTGGGTCAGGTTGATACTGATCTCACAATTCATCGTCATGGAGGTCGGGGTAAGTTATTCGGATAGCTGGGGGCTCATCCGCTCTCTGGCGTGGGGAGACAAGGTGGCCTTTGGCTTGACTTGCCTCCTTAGTCAGCGGGTAGGTAGATTATTTGGGTAGTCTGTAACTAGATCCACTCCCACATGTTGATGCTTATGTGGAAGGTAAGTCTTCGTCTTCGAGTAGCTGAGTACTACTCGCACTCAGTCGGGGCGGGGATAGAATGCCTTAAGCCAAACTGCCTCGTTGCTCTTTGAGAATGTAATTCAGACATCGATGTGGCTGGTCCTCTCATTCGCCGCAATGAAGGTCGGGGTAAGTTTTTGGATAGCCTCAGGGCTAGACCCACTCTCCATCGCAGGAGGGACAAGGTGGCCTCTGGCTCAACCCTTCCCTTTGTTCCCAACGGAAGGTAGGTTGTTCGGGAAGTCTGCTACTGGAAGGTGGGCATGGTTTCCCGATTTGCTTTACTCTGCTGGTGTCTTTGGTGGTCCATTGATATTCCCATGTCAGAAGATCAAAGGTTTTCTGTCTTTCCTATTTTGCCATGTATGAGTCCTCATGAGCGGGGTGCAGCCTAGCGGCATCAGGCCTGTCCGTCCCATCAGCCATCATTGTTTATTTTTTTATGTAGACTAGTTGCTAAGTCGGCAAGTTTGGGCCCTGGGGCCAAGTATCGTGGTGATGCCCATTACTCTCAGCCGAGTGCCCAGTGGGCTTATGAGTGAGGGGAAAATCTCTTAGACCCCCAATTGCAATGCACTAGATTGAAACGCCTCATGGCTCGTCGTTGAACAAAGGCCCAACATAAAAGCTTGCTTCCGCATGCAACAAATTCACCTTGTAGCGAGGGCTCGATGGCATGGAGTAAGAAGCGAACTCACAGAGCACACCTCCATGGCAAGCTCACCTCATCCATAACAATGAGGGAGCAAACACGCCTCACAGTGCATTCATAGAGCATGATAGCATGATGGTGAGCTCCCTAGCTAGCTCGCTTATGAAGGGAGCTAGGCATGAACCAGATATCCCACATGGCAAGCTCGTCAATTTTGCAACCATGGGGAGCTCGCCACCTCTTATGGCACCCAACTCGAAGCTTGCATGGCAAGCTCCCTATCTCTAGTAAGCTCGCTTTCTCAGCATGCCACAGATGTGAGAGCCCATCGATGTTAATGTTACGAGCTAGCCTTTTTAGGCAAGGTCACAATTCTAACTTCTTAGTTTTTTCATTATTGTTAGAACATCCCCTTGTTTGATGCACCTTCCCACACATTTTTTACAAGATCACTCTCTAACCTCTATCTTCAAACCCATGATAACACTTGTTGGAGATACTCATTCAAACCTTTCACACCATTCCATATTTGTCACCACTTTGTATAACTTTTCTTTCATGAAATTGTGATTCCTATAATTATTGCACCAAGTAAACTAGCACTCAGAGTAACCAAGATCATTCAGCTGACATGTTCATAACTCATTTCAAAACTCCTCCATTTATCTCTATGTTCTATGGGATTCACACTTTTTTCCACTTTGAGGTAGGTGCTCTTTAAAATCACCCACACACAACCATAGCTTGGGATTAATTTGTTGTAACAACTTTAGTACATTCCATCTTTGTCCTCTGTTTTCAACCTCTAGATGTCCATAAGAGCCAATTAACTTCCAACTAAATTCACCACATTCCCAATCAGTAACTAGAGCATGAAAGTGATTCTAGATGCCAGGCTTATATCTTCCTTCCAAAATAAAGCTAATCTTCCACTCTTACCTACACTATCCACCACAAATACATTAGCAAAACCCAGTTTTCTTTTAATGCCACCATACCTTGCTGAAATTTTGTTTCAGATAAGAATAAAATTGTTGGCTTCTTTTCCTCTACCATACGGTAAAGGTCCCAAACTATTCATGGGTCCCCAAGCCTATGACAGTCCCAACTTATGAGATTCGTGGCTCCCAACAAGCTCTGAGACTCGGGCACTACCAATAGATAAACAAGATCATTTGAACACTTAAGATTATCTAGCATAAATTTTTTCTTCAAAACTATATAATCATAAGGTCATCAACTAGAAAACGACATGAAGTAAAGAGGATTTACATTTTATTCTTTAATCCCACTAGCATCAAACTGCAAGCCCAATTTTGCTTTACATTTGAAACTCCTTTTCCTATTATCCTGTTTATTCGTCATCTCTTTTTACCTTCTTCTCTATACCAAGTGTAAGGGGTTTTCCCCTCACACATAAGCCCACTAGGAGCTCAGTCAATAATGATGGGTTTCGCCTCGATACCTAGCCCTTGGACCCAAACTTGCCCACGAAGTAGCTCGCCAAGTAAGCAATGATGGCTGATGGGACGGGCAAGTCTAACGTCACTCAACTGCATCCCACTCATGGGGAGTCATATAGGGTAGAATGGGACAAAGAATCTTTGATCTTCTAACAAGGGAATATAGACAGATGGCCAAGAGGGCCTGCAGAATAAAGCGATTAGGAAGTCACGCCATGTTAATGACACCATTACCTAAGCAACACGCCACATTAATGGCACCGTCGTAGAGGCACGCCTCATTTAAAGGACTCTGACAAAAGGAACAATAAAAGGGACATGGGCTCCATGTGGGCAGGTACAATTTGTCAGTCCCCCAAACTTCCTGTATAAATAGCAATTTTTGGGTACGAAAAAGCTCTCTGGTCTCTAGACTCAATCATTATTTACAAACTTCTAAAATACTCTTCTGACTTTAGCATTGAAGACCCCCCAATCTCAAGGCTGCCCTCTCCCAGTTGCTTTATTTTTCGTTTTCACAGGCCCAACTTTAAAGACCTGAGTTGTTGGAGTCTGGCTCAAAGGCGTACTAAACACATCTTTGGGATCCTTGTAGATATTACGTGTACTTTGTAGGCTTGCGACAACCCGTTCCAGACAGATTGGGTCTTTAAAGAACAATAGTGCTAACGAACATGGAAGCCCACCAACAAGGAAGGGCAAAGCTCCTAGAATTGGAGGAGGAGACGTCACGGAAGAGAGGTGAGAACATTTTCAGGAAGGGTTGCCTCAGTGTGGTTGGGTGAACGCGGTATGCCCTACTGTGGATGACTGCACCTTACCACCGCCACCTGTCTATACCCCAGCAGAAGGAGAAATTCGAGAGGAGAAGAGACTCAGAAAGGTGGAACCAATCGAGCTATTGGACTTCATTCCCTTAAACTTGAATCGACCATAAGCCACTACAAGGATTGGTAGCAAGATGACGCTTAAGGGGCAGAGCGCCATGTAACAACTTTTCACCGAGCACTAGGATGTATTCGCTTGGAGTGGGTCCAATCACAAACTGCTCGAACAATGTACCTTCCGCGAAGCCAAAGTGGCTGGTTAAGCCAAATGTAGCATTGTCTCTCCAGCGACGGTGAGCAGGTCCAGCCCCGAGACTACCCAAAAAACTTATCTCGATCTCCACCACAACGAAGTGTGTGATCAGAGCCAACCTAACCCAAACTGCCAGAACAACCTACCTCCCCACGAAGGATGATAGGTAAGTAGAAGGCTCAATCTCCTCATTTGAGAGAGAGGGTCGGACCCCCCAGCGTTCTGAAAAACTTACCCTGGCCCCCATCGCGGTGAAGGAGTGGACCAGCCACATCACTGTCCGAATTACAAGAGGGAAAAGTAAGCCAAAAGGTTACCTCAGCCCTCCTGCGACGGAGTGCGGTTCAATCCTCAACTACTCGAAGGCAAAGAGTTACCTTCCTTATAAGTGTCAACAGTCGGGAGAGGGTCTAGTAGCAGATTACCTGAACAACCTACCTCCCCCCGGACCAAGGAGATGGGTCAAGCTAGAGGTTGCATTGTCTCCCTACAGTGGAGAGCAGGACCAGCCCCACGACTACCCGAATAGCTTACCCAGACCTCAGCTACGACGAAGAGTGAGTTCAGCGCAACCTAACCCAAAACTTACCCTTCCTTACATTTTCAACGGGTGGCAGTGAGGGCGAGAGTGGACTGCCAGAACAACCTACCTCAAGTTGGAAACAAAGGGACAGATTGAGCTAGAGGCCACCTTGTCCCTCCTGTGATGGAGAGCAGGTCTAGCCTCGAGGCTGCTTGAAAATTTACCCTGACCTCCATCGGGACAAAGGAGCAGTCCAACCACATCACTGTCTGAATTACCTCATCGGAGGGTAGAGGGGCAGTTTGGCTTGAGGCATCCCAACCCTTCCTTGATGGAGTGCAAGTAGTTCTCAGCTACTCAAAGACAAAGACTTACCTTCCTCGTAAGCATCAACAGGCGGGAGCAGATTCAGTAGCAGACTGCGCGAACGAACTACCTCCCCACGAACCAAGGAGAATGGTCTAGCTTGAGGCCGCCTTGTTTCCCAGCAACAGGGAGCAGGACCAGCCCCACGGCTATCCGAATAACTTACCCTGACCTCTGCTACGACAAAGAGTGGAATCAGTGCCAGCCTAAGCCAAAACTTACTCTTCTCTACAATGTCAACGGGCGAGAGCGGGTCCAGTAACAAACTGCCCAAACAACCTACCTCCCGCGGAGAACAAAGGGACAGGTTGAGCCAAAAGTCATCTTGTCCCTCTTGTGATGGACAGCGGGTCCAACCCAGAGGCTACCTAAAAACTTATCCGACCCCCATTGCGATGAAGGAGACGACTAGCCACATCGTTGTCTAAATTACCTCATTGGGAGGCAAATGGGCAGTTTGGCTTGAGGCATTCCAACCGCTCCCCAATGGAGTACAGGCCGGGTCCTTCGAATGCCTGAATGCTGCACCCAAGAATGCGGACTTCAACAACATGGTAAAAAGCAGCAAGCACTTTGTGTCATAGGCCAAAGCGCACAGGTTTGCAAAGTCTAACTCTTACGAAGCTAAGGATAAAGTTATGATAACCTGCTTATTTTTCAGTCGGGAATTAAATACGCAATGTCAAAGGGCGGGAGCAGGTCCGGTCTTAAACTTTCCTAACAACCTACCTCCTGCGGGGGCAAAAGGGGTGGGTCGAGCTAGAGGTCGCCTTGTCCCTCTAGTGACGAAGAGCGGGTCGGCCTCTCGGTCACCCAAACACTTATCCCGGCCCCCATTGCAGTAAAGAGCAGTCTGTATTATTTAATTTGACTCCACGACCATGGTGCTACTTAAAGGAACATAGAGGCGGGTTAGAAAAATGCTTCCCAGCCTCTCCCCCCTGAGGAGGCAACTGGAGTCTCCCTGACACAGCTTAACTATTATAGGGGATTTAAATCCCCTTCAAATCGACATCAGTGTACGAGAGCCGACAAACGTTGATGACACTTTTTTTTTTTTCAGTTACATATCAAAATAAAGCATGGCAACTCAAAACGGAAGAACTAAAGGACTAGGTGGGGTAAAGCGTATCCAAGAGACCAACGGCAAAAAAGAAGGAAATTGGCTTAAAGAAAAAATGGAGAGACATCAGACTCGTTAACAATATCGCTAAAGACACTGAGAGGATAATTGACTAATGAAGGCAAACGAGGACAATATAAACGGGAAGCCTTTGGTTGGTGAGGTCTTCTAGGATGGGTTTGGTGTTGGCGGGGTGAACCGTAAAGCTCTAACTGACAGAAATCCCTGCCCAGCACCAACCCCACAATTCCCTGCGTCGAAACCCCCAGGCCGGCCACGAGAGAGAGAGAGAGAGAGAGAGAGAGAGAGAGAGAGAGAGAGAGAGAGTTTGTGTGTCTGAGAGAGAGAAAAGAGAAAAGGGAGACCTCGAAAGCGAATGGCCACAGAAGATAAACAGAAAGCAAAAAGGATACTTTTATTAACAACATGAAGCCGTAAACAAATGACAAGTTACAACATGAGCCAGCAGCACAGCACGAGGAAGGTTCGTGATCGTCATCATTTTCCTTGGCAATGACAACTCTGGCTTAATAACAAGCACTTACGTGGAAGGACCTCCAAGAGGAATGAGAAGGTCGTAAGAGTTGGCTCTTGGGGGAGAAACCCTCCAAGGCCTTTTCCCTTTCCCCTCCACCGGTGGGCTTGGAGAGCGGTTGTAGACTTGGGGCATGACCTTTCTTAGCGGGCAGGCTGCATTAGAATGCAAATTGGCTAGAGGGGCTAGATGCGGACGAAGGCTATTCTAGTTAGCAAAGCCTCCAAAAGAACGTCGTCTGGATGGGCCTTCGCCAAGCACAAAAGACCTTGATCCTGACTGCCTTGCCCGCGGTCGTGGTAGGACGATGGCGGTTGTCATTGCCCACAACCCCTCATATGGCGCAAACAAGGAAGGCGATCTAATTTGCCTGGCCAATAGGGAATTCCCACCCCTTGTTGGACATAAAGAAGAATAGGCGACCCCACCCCTCGCTTTGGTAAATTGTGACACAAGTTGAACCAACACTTGGACTAGTTTGAAGTTGTAAATATTACGACCTCGCCTTAGAAGGTTGTGAGTGAGGAGGAACTCACGTGCTATGAGTTTTGGGTAGTCAACCCGGGCCTCCTCCAATGCGTGACGCCAAATGACACAACACAACACAAGGATCCTCCACGCCCTAGGAGGGAGTTGAGCAGGAGCCAACTGGAAATGATTCAACACTTATTGCACTGGACGACATAAAGGCAACTTGAGGCCATTGAGAACATGGTGGGGTAAACCGCCACTCTAGAGGCAAAATCCTATAGGTCTCCTTTAACAACTCCAACTTGACGGGAGTCACCTCCGAACGCCACAAGAAGCCAGCGATCTCCTCTGGAACAATGTCGCCTTGCCCGTTTGAGGCATGGTCAGATTCAGGAAATCTAGTCGGCTCAGAAGGGTGCAAGGATTTCTTGGGGGGCTCTTAGCATCCCGGGAGGAAAGGAAGATGAATCAGAAAGAACAATGCAAGGAGAAGTGCTTGACAAGGAGAGGGGAACACAAAATATTCATAAGAAGAGAGAATAGACAAAGTAATCCGTTGCTGAGAAAGAAGGGGACCTCATATAGACAAGCTTGATGATTGACATCCCAAGGCAGTAGGAACCTACACGCCTCACGAGAGAAGTAACAGCCTAACGTAAATAGTGACGAAGGCACTAAACAGGCGCCACTTAATGTGAATCAGAATCATTGAATTACAACCATAAGAGCTAAAGGCGAACTGTTGCCAGGTATTGTGTAAAGACAAAAAGGCCACTCGGATATGGCTGGAAAACATAAGTGCAACACATTAGCATTGAGAAACCCACAACTCCCCGTCTCGAGAAATGAAAAGGTCGTATTGCCACAGTTGCAAAATTTGATTAATCAAGGAAGGAAATGAAGAATTCCCATTGGACCGAAATTGACGGGGTAACTGTAAGGGGATTTCCCTCTCACTCATAAGCCCACTAGTCACTTGGTCGGGAGTGAAGTGCTTTGCATACCCGGCCTCAGGGCCCAGACTTGCCCACGAAGAGCTCGCTTGCAAGGAAAAGTAAGCAATGATTGCTGATGGGACGGGTAGGCCTGACGCTGCTCAGTCACATCCCACTCATAGGGACTCGTACAAGGCAGAATAGGAAATATGGAAAATCGTTGATCTTCTGACAAGGGAACATCGATGGACGTCTAACAGGGCGTATTGAATAAAGTGATTAGGAAGCCACACCGCATTAATGGCACCACTACCCGAGCAACATGGCACATTAATAGTGTCATCACAGAGCTACGCTGCATTTCAAGGACTAGGGCTATACACCAATGGGTTTGACATCGGTTTTAGTGCCAAGTCAAGACCCCACCAACGCTTGCCATAGTGTATTGAACTGGCCAAAACTAATCGATTGGGGAGGGAAAATTGATCATATCAGTCTCGAAGTGTGTCGGTGTGGTCTTTTGTCTACCGTCGACGTCTTATGCGAAGGAGGAGGAATTGAGAAAGAAGAAGACATGTTGTGCCATTGTTTGCCCTGGGAGTTTGGAAGAATGTTGCAGATGGGAATTGAGGAAGAAAAAAATGTGGGGAAGAAGAAAATGGGGGGTTATTAATCCATTTTGAAACGGCACTGTTTGACTTAAAAGCCAAATGACGCCGTTCTATTATATATATATATATTTTAACTTCCAAGCCCTAAAACAATGTCATTTCACATAATTTCACTTATTTATGTGAAATGGTGCCGTTTTATATACATATATTAAAATAAATAAATAAATAGACTGGATCGGGCAATTCAACGGTTTCCTATGGGTTCAAATTGGCGCCGAACCACCAATATCGATTTTCCCTTAAATCCTCTCGCCTGCCAAATGGTTCCTTGCCAGTTCCGTGCTTTGGTGGCCAGCCTGATTGGTTTCCGGCTGGTTCCCGCGATTCCTGTACACTCCTATAAAGGACTTTGACAAAAGAAATAATAAAAAGGACATGGGCTCCACGGGGCAGGCATGATTTGTCCCTCCAAACTCTCGATGTAAATAGTAATTTTCAGGTACGAAAAAACTCTCTAGACTCTCATTATTTACAAATTTTCAAAATACTCTATTAACTTTGATATCGGAGACTCCCCGACTCAAGGTTGCCTTCTCCTAGTCTCTTTATTCTTCATTTTCATAGGCCCAAATTTAAAAACCTGAATTGTTAGAACCTGGTCCAAAGGCGCACGAAACACGATGTTAACACCAAGATCAGCTTCCTTCTTAGTCTCCATATTCACTAATTGTACATCTATGTCTTCTTGTAAAATATTGCACCCTGAATTAGCCAAATATTGCACCCTGAATTAGCCATTCAATTCACGTACATGATACAAGCATTTCTATACAGGTTCGGTTTGGAAGGCCAATACTACTTTGAAATTGTTGTAGTTGACAGCTTCCTTCACGGTCCATAACTGCTGATCTATCATCATGTACTTCCACATTGTATTTTTTTTTTTTTAGAAATAATTGACTGGAAAAAACCATCTACTAACTTTTCCCAAATGTGTCATCATCATCTTCCTCCTTGCAAAATCCTGATAGTCTTTCGTACTTAAAAGGAAGCCAGACTTGTTAGTTAACGGACGACATCTTTCTAGGGGTTTGTAATGTCAACATTTGCTGATTTGACTCGTATATACGGCCTTCTCCGTCAATTTCTATATGCCTAGTTTGTTTTCACAATTTTTCACAACTTATTTTATCTAAATATTATAATTTTTTTAAATTTTTACATAAAATAAAATAAATAATTTTATTTTTTTAAATCTCAAAATAAAAATAATATTAAAAATATATATTCTAACAATATTTTATTTAAATTTTAATTTTAATCTCAATTCATCTCATCTATAAAAATAAACAAGACCGTTTTGACATCCACTTGTTCAACTTCTCCTATAGTTGATCCACTATGATCCCCAGTCTTCTGATTCGTGCACCCTAAAGTCATATTACTGAACTGAATCCAAAAGGCCATATGATTGAAGCACAGTTCCGTTGTTAATCCATCAAATTACTTTTTTAGACACGATAGATGCTTATCAAACAGTTACACCTGCCTATCCCAAACTATGCGTAGATCATTATCTTTTCAAATTCAATAACCCATAGATTATTGCTTGCTTCTTTAAATTCTATCATCCCCATTGGCCTTCGCACTTTCCCCATTGTGGATCTAAAAGCTTAAATCCTTCTTTATAATCTTTTTCAGCAGTAATCTCACACGAAGCAATGATTGCTTCACCTCTCTTACGGAAGAAATTGCTTCCAAAATAAGAATTCCATCACGTTCTTCTTCAGTTAACTTCATATTCTGCCACAACCTGTCCAACTCTTTTCCATATTTTCCTAAACACTTTCTGCTGCCATCCAAAAGTGGATGTCCTTCAGACTGTACAGAGAATCTTTCGTTTAGTAGACACAAAATAGAGAAGAAACTTCCGTTGGCAAACACTATAGAAGTACCACCTCCTAGAGAGAGGCACTGTGGCCATGCTTGATTATGAAAAATGTTGAAATTTTTGAAAATTTTGAGAATCTTTTTTAGATTGGATTTTGGGAGATAAGAGATCAGAAAAATATGAAAATACTTGTTATATTGAAATCTTTTATCGTGGATAAATAGATTTAAAAGTTGTTTAAATATGATCTTTTAAGAGTTTTCTTGTTTTGGTGTCTATAAAGATTGAATTGATTTTATATTTAAATAATATTTGGGTAATGAATGAATTTGAAATGATCAAGGGGAAAGCTCATTAAATCATTTTAATTATACGTTGTACATTAGGAGTGAACATGAACCACCGAAAACAACTAGAACTGGCCGCCAAATTCTGAAACCAGCCGATATTGGTGGAGAATCAGTCGGCCAACAGTCCAAAGCGATGAAAACTAAAGTTGGTTAGTACGGTTCCGGCTATATTGTGTTCAAACTAGTGAACAACCGATATAATATATTTATATTTTTTTATTCTTATATAAAACGATATTGTTTAACAAAGTTAAATGACATCATTTTGTTATTGTTTTAGAAAATAATAATAATAATAGTAAAACAACACTGTTTGATTTAATAAAAATCTAACACCGTCATTATGGGTTAGGGCTAAACCTGAGTCCCCTCCCTCCCTCTTCTTCATTTCTCCTCTCCTCACCATGCCGTTTCTCCCTCACATCTCTTAGACCTCTCTCCGCTCTCGCTTTAGCCTCCACTCGGCTATCCACCAGTGAGATTCACCTTGCTCTGTTGCCACGATGCCATCTCTCTCTCTCTCTCTCTCATCCCGTTGTCAACAACTCAACATTGCCCATCGCCCACTTGTGTCCCTGTTATTGACAAGTGCTAAACTCGGTTTCAAGGATATAAGTTAATTTGATCTATGTTGTCCATATTATTTTTCGTCTAGTTTGTTTATCTCTACATGTATAGTCATTTCGAGATTTTTGGACAAAATTATTGGGACCGTGAACAACAATCCAAGAGCTATTTTCCATTGTGAGTGAGCTACATGTTGGGTTTAGTATACATTTTTGAATGAAAAATTTAAAAATTAGATTATTGTTCATAATATGTTGTTGTGACATTCTTTTGATGTAAAATGTTGAAAGATGAATGAACTAGAATCTACATTTTAGAGTCTTAGACTTGTAATATTTTGCATGTTGCTAACTAGCTGCTGTGTAATTGTGGTTTTCTGTTTTACATTGAAAAATTGAAAAATTAGATTATTGTTCTTTGTTCATTGAATGTGTTGTTGTGATTCTATTAGGACGTTGTTTTGATGTAAATTATGGAAAAATGAGTGAACTAAAATCTAGATTTTAGAGTCTTAGATTTGTAATGTTTTGCCATATTGCAAACTAGTTGTTGTGTAATTGTGGTTTTTTTTTTGTTTGTTTTGTATTTTGTTTTTGTACTTTGTAATTATTATTTTTTTCACATGTTAGATGGCTTCTTTGTCAACTCCAATTGATGTTGACTCAAGCGAACCAACCGCAAACTTGGAAAATGATGTGAGTGATGCCCAAACATCATGACCCCTGAGTGCCACTACCTATAATATTTGTCTATTTCCTAAAAGATGGATGGGTAATTCTTCGTCATTTGTTTGGGATCATTTTAAAAAGGTAGTGGGTTGTCTAGTAGATGATCCCTAAGGCAAGCATAACTATTATGACAAGATCTATGCTTACAACTCAGAGGGGAATGAGACTTCACAATGTAAAACCATTTGCTTGCATATCTTGAAAATCCTCATAAACGTGAGTCATTAGATAAGCACAAAAAAAAAAAAAAAAAAAGTTGGTGAGGCAATATCTGAGGAGGGGGTTGAAGATGATATTGATAATATTGGTGTAACTGATCCGACTTGGTCAGGTTTTGTACATTTTTCATAATCGAACCAGTGTAAACTAGTTTTAAAAATTTAAGAACCGATATATTGAAACCGAAACTTCTGGTTTTTTAGTTTCGGCACGGTCCGGTCCTATTTTTTTCAGTTTTACAGATTATCTATATTAGTAATAATATAATATTTACATATACTGCATTATTAGTCTATTTATCTTATAGTATAAGTACATTATTTTATTATAATTAATACATACTAGTATAGTTTTAAATTTAATTAATACATATTAATGTATTTTATTATAATTATCTTATACTAGTCTAGTCTATATAAGTTTTAAACTTTTTTTATATGAGTATATATGATCAAATATGTAAAAATATATTTACAAAAAGAATATATATTATAATTTATTATGTATTTATCATTGATATAATATATATATATATATCAAAAGGAAGTTTATATTAATAACTTAATATTAATGTTTATGTTTAAGATTAAAATAAATATGTTATATTAAAAATTACAATATTAATTTTATGTTATAAGATTAATAGACTTGAATAATAAGACTAGAATTTTATGTTATAATAACTAGCAATTTAGTATATAATATATATATATATATAATATAATATAATAGAAAAAGTTATATATAATATAAAAAATTATAAATATATATCGGCCCAGTTCTGTTTAAAGCGGTTTTCAAAATATGAAAATCGGTATCACACTGATTTAGGATCAGTTTTGATTCTTAAGAATTGGTCCTGTATTGGACCGCATACAAACAGGACCAAACCAGTCAATTTTGTCCGGCCATGTCTAGTTCAACCAGTTTTTCGGTTTTTTTTATACCCATAGTTGGTAGATGAAGACTCTTGTAACCCACAATTAAAGTGAAGAGGCTATGAGGTTGGTGATTGCAGAAATTATAATTATAGATGAGTTGTCAATTAGAGTTGTTGGAGAGCATGGATTTAAGAAGGCGTGTTGGTCTCTTCGGTTTAAGATGTTATGTCGCGTCACACTTGCAAGAGATTGTATGAAGTTATTTGCATTGAAAAAAGGGAAACTCAAAATGTTGTTTAAAGATGGTGGCATAAGGATTTCATTAACTATCAATATATGGACATCAGTACAAAATCTTAATTTTATGTGTCTAACCACACATTTCATTTATATGAATTGTAATGGGTTCTTCCCACTAGCCATGGCTTGGCCTAACCTTTGGCTCTGATACCACTTGTCATGGTGCTGAGTCCTTCAAGCCCACAAACTGCAGCACATTGCTAATTGTCCACTATAGTAGAGTAAGCTGAAAAATCCCTTTCAATCTTGTTAGGAAAGCCTAAGGGCCGTGCAGTTTTTCGAAAGTGCTAACGAGTAAGATTGCATAAAAAAATTCATAACTTTTGTTGAATTCCTAATCATTGAGGGGAAATTATTTGGAGATATGTTGACTTATGCATCCTTGATTGACTCATTGAGAGGATATTTCTAATAATTGTGGATAATACAAGCTCAAATGATTTTACTAGGCCTCGTTTGCATTCAAAACCCACCTCAACTCAACTCAACTCAACTCATCTCATCTTATTATTACAACTTTTCTAAATTCTCACACAAAATATAATAAACAATTCAAAATTTTCAAATCCCAAAACAACTTTCTCAAATTTTCACACAAAATATAATAAATAATTCAACTTTTATTCTACTATTCACAAACCATCTCAACCCATCTCAACTCATCTCTGAATCCAAACCACTTGAATCTTTGAGACTGTTTTTTACAGAGAATGTGTTGGGGAAAATATATGCATATTGTGCTCATATTTTAAACTTTATTGTAAATGAGGATTTGGGAGAGTGTAATAACGCTATCACAATGGTTCGAAATATGGTTAGATATGTGAATTCCTCCCCTACGAGATTAGATTAGTTTAAGAGATATACAAAAAAAATAAAAAAATAAAATAAAATAAAAACTGATTGTAAGAAAAGGTTGTCTATTGATGTACCAACTCGATGGAACTCAACATGCTTGATGTTAGAGACTGTTGAGAAGCTTGCGAAAGTTTTAAGGCATACTGAGAGTGAGCATTACAATCTCATCTCTTGTTTTGTTGATGGACATACAAGGCCTCATTGAGTTGAGGAGTGAGAGACAGAGCAGGTGCTTGTAAGGTTTCTAAAAATATTTCCTGATATTGCAACTACGATATCTTCTGGGTGTTTGTTTGTCATGACCAATACCAATTTTAAGAACATTGTCAACTCCAAAAATGGTTGTTTAGGCCAAGCTAAAGTCATAATCATTATTTGATGAGCATGACTACAAGCATGAGAAGGAAATATGATAAATATTAGGGGTCATTAGATTGGTTGAATTTGTTGATATTGATTGTAGTTATACTTAGTCCACGTAGCAAGTTAGGGTTTCTTAGTTTCCACTTAAAGAAAATTCATGATGAGACTTGTGCTAAAGAATTGGTATCGAGTGTAAGACAATTATTAGTGAATTTGTATGATGGTAATTATGACGCCCCCAAATTCTACCAAGGATCAGACAGATATTTGAAGCGTCGAGACATGCAACACAAGATTACCTGTCCTTGTTCATGACAATTAAAGATGCAATATACCTAGCATGCAATTAACAATATGCAATATTCGCAGTGAATAATTTTTTTCTTTGAACAATACTTTATGACATTCACAATATAATTAATATCCAAAAGGTTACAGTACTTGTCCAACAGGTTTATTACCCAACAGGTTTATTATATAATTAATACTGGACATAGAACTCCCTAACTACATGCAACACTATGGTAACTGCTACGCTAATCCATTAAGTAGTTCGTGCAACTCGGTCAAGGATGTCATAATACTATAGAGGAAATGGAGCATCGAAGTGATGAGCTCAGCATCGTGCCGCTATCTAGTCAGCCGCCTCCAATCTTTCATCTGTCACGGATCGACTACCGTGTCCTATAATCCTGGCGTATGATCTACCATTCTGGGGGGAATGGTATTAGGAACTATTACAATGAAATTTGATTACAAATCTCAACAAGTTAACCGAAAATTTAACATACAGTTTAAATATGCATGTATGACAATAAAAACATTAATGCATACGTGATAACCATAAATAAGCATGATGTGACTAGACATATAACATGACATGAACTGACATGACTTAAACAAAGCACAGACTAAACTTGAAACTTGAAATGACAAGAACTGACATGAGAAGATCTGAACTGGCGTGAACTTAAACATGACATGAAGTTGAACGTAAACTGAACCTGAATTGACTGAAATTGAGCATGAATTGAACTGGACATTAAATAACAAGAGCATAAATGTGAAATACATGAATTTGAGATCTTGTTCAATAACTAAGCGTGATTAATAAAAATCAAATATGGGTGTTACATGGGTCCCCTTGAGCCATGTATCCCTACCAATTACTGCATCACAACAAAGAAATTTTCACCAGCTGTGAGTACGTTAACATATGTGCCAGTTCATAAGTATACGCACTTGTTGTGGAACAAGTAATGTACGTATCTCATGTTAGGTATCTACATTAGCATGAGTATGTATAAAACAAAATTGAAATGTGGGTGGCAGCATCGGCATTAGTGTCTGACTTTGCTCTAATGACCAATTAATTAGACCCCATTTGAAACCTATTGATCTTTAGCTTGTCAACACAGGGGATTTCACACTAATTTAGACACTCCAACATGAAACAAATGAGTTTCACTAGGATATTACATTATCCTAGCATTTAGGTTCATGATAAATGTAAACAGACTTGACTGACATAAAAATATTAGTTTCGAGGTATACAAACTGTACTCGAGATACAACCTAACATAACATGAAATGACAAATGACCTAACGTAACGTAACGTGAAATGTGTATGAGATGTATCACTTGATGTAACATGAAGCAAACAACAATACATGACATGACATAATGTGTCAAAGATAACATTATATGACATAGCATAATGTTTAAAAGATAACATTATGTGACAAAATATATATATATATAGTGTAACAGATAGATATTGTGTGATAGAATATATCGTGTAAATGATAAATACTTCGTGATAGAATAATATGTGTAATATATCAACATAGTGACATGGCATAGCATAGCATAGATGATAACAGAAGTACATAAACAATAGTTCCCTTACCCATCGCACATACATAGTAATCTGACAGTAAATTAGAAACATGTAACACGAGAAATTGTAAGTAAGGATTCTAAAAATTAGAAACTTTATTACTAATAACTTAGTAACATGAAATATGCTAACTTAGAGTAAAATGACCATTTTACCCTCTACATGTGAAAAATAACCATTTTTCCCTTAACTTAAAGATTTCACATCCTAACTCCAAAAATACCAAAATTTACATTTCTCATGTAAATTTTATTTTAAACTCAAATATCAACTTAGAAAAATTTAAAATAACTCACAACCATTAAAATCACACCAAAGCCAAAACTCCCTTGGGTCATTTCTCTTTGATTTTTGTTGCATTTTTATCAAACTTCAATACTCATACTTAAACCAAAATATTGCAAGATAGATCATCACATCCTATACTTAGAAGCATGCTTCAAACAACCAATAAAAATTCACTTCACATAAACACAAAAGTTTTTAGTAAAAAAATCTAAACTTTTTAACTAAAATACAAACTCTTAAATCTCAAATTTTTGACTCTTTAAAAAAAAATATCTCCAAGAAATCCAAAAATTCAAAACTTTCTTTTAACATGTCCATAACACTCCTAAGAATTATCATACTATGAATCATCTAACACAAATCACCAAAAAATACAAAAATCAAATTTGAAGCACTCGACTTCAACACTTAATCAAAACAAAATTTTCTCAACTTTGGTTTTGATCAAAGCTCTTGATCTGAGCCATATCATGATAAAAAAAACAATATCATATAGTTTAAAAATATGTCCTAAACTAGATCAAAGTATTAAACTTAAAATCACATGGCTAAAAATAAACTAAAACATGGATCTATCCAAAGACTTCATATTTTTTACTTAATCGAGTATTTTCATGCATAAAAATCATATCTTTACTAATCAACTCCTAAATTGTTCCAACCAACATCCTAACATGTAGATAAAAGGTTTAGGATCATCAAATTAAAATATCAAAGTCATTTGGAGTAACATTAAACTACAAAAAGTCCAAATTTTCTTAAAATAGAAACTATTTTTCTTTTTCTAGTTTCTAACAAACATTCATATAAAAATGTTAGCAATACTACATAAAAACTTTGGACCCAGATCTTTCTATTAGCTTGGTCAAAAACTTCAAATTATAACACACTATCTAGTTTATCGCCTAGACAGACCTTTCCATAGTTAAAGAAAACTTCAAGAATGCTCAGAAAACTGCTCGAGATAAAACTCTCAGTATTCTCTCCAAGAACGTGAGTGAAAGGGATGAAATGAGGAAGAAAATGGCATGCATGACTCTTACACATTCTGAAGAGTGAAGTGAGGTCTTGAGTGACGCTTGAGTGATGGAATTCTTGGCCAAAACAAGGGGCAAATTGCCCATGGTATGGGCTGCCTTGAGGTGCCTTGTAGGTGGTTGTGGTGAGGTGTCATTTGCTTTCCTATCAAGAACTATTTGACGGTTGTCATGAGTAGTGGGTGGTTAGCCTTGGGTGGGTGGAAACTTCCTCAAGAAGTCTTGCCAAGGTGGCCAAAATTCATGGGCCTAAAGGGCCTTAATCGAATTGGCTTCATTTTGGGGTTTAAAGAGAGTTTGGTTAGAGTTTCAGATACTATCAAGCTCAAATCCAAGTTTTCTTGGACCAATCAAATTTTCAAGACTTAAAGGGTTGAATAATAATGGTATAACAAGAATTTGAGGGATTAATAGCATGTGTAAAGTGATTTAATCAAGTGGTTATTAAACACAATGTTAAAAATTAGATCTATTAGGGTTTTGAAATCAAGTTTAGGGTTTGAGGTAATCCTTTAGGTTTCAGTTTCCTCCAAGCTTTTTTGGAGTTTCAATTGGACTTTTTAGTGTTTAAAATTTCGCTAGGACTGAAACCTTCTTTGGTTTGGTACAATTTGAATGGTTGGATGTAATATGGTTTTGCTTAGGTAAGATGATCTTACACCTTGATTTCCTTCACATTTCCATTTCATGGTTTTTATTGGTGTCAACTGTCCAATGCTATTCGTCAAGTGTGGCTAAGATCTTGCCAATTATCCAAACAAAACTTCTCTAACCTAATTTGGACATTCCACAATGTGGTTTTAAAAATACTGAACTTGGTGCTACTATCGATGTTACTATTCACTCCTGGAAAAGTGAAAATAAACTTTACACTGTAAAATCCTAAATGATTATATTAACTTAATAGGGCAAATCTTTTATCAAATTTCAGCTTCGAAGTGCCTTAAAATAATCAAAACGTGTTTTAGAACAAACGTTTCATCCGAAAACTGAAAATGAGTTTATCGGCCATAAAATCCTAAATAATCAAATGGGTTCAATAGTGTAGACCATAACTTATTCTGAAACTTCTAACTACCTCAAATAAATAAAATTGCATTTTTTGTCTCATAGTGAGTAGTAACATTGACTATTCTAACTATGCGATTGATTGATTCGTTAAAACTTACGGAGTTTTCACGAGGTTTCTAAAGCATATAGAAATTCCACCATTGAATTTTTAACAAGTTGTTATAGTAATGTCGACGCTGAGACATGATTGTGCGATGAGTGAGATCTATTGTTACCAAAATATAGTTGGATTAGCATTTATCAAATGGTTGTGAGGCCTGGATCCCATATTTTGGCTTGCTGATTTGGAAGAAACTTAATGAGGCTAACTATACTATACTTGTGAGGATTCCACGGTTGCATCCGAGTTAGTATTTAGTATTGGAGATCGTGTGCTTAATTCTTTTCAGAGTTTATTAGTTCCGAGAACTGTTGATACCCTTATATGTGCTCAAAATTGGTTAAAACATTTGTCAATACTAATTGATATTCGAGAGTCTATGAGTAATGTGGAAAGCTTCTTGGTGGCATCAAATAATATTTTTATATTCACTTGCTTTTATAATCTAATTTTAGTATTTCTCATCAGCAAAGTTTACTTATATTTGATATTTTATTTTTGTCTAAGTTTCTATATAGAGTAATCAAATATCACAACTATTCAAGCATCGTTGAAGATTATTTATCTTATGTTTTGTAATTGTAAAAATTTTATTTTGTAACATTTGTATGATGCATTGGTACTTAGGAAAATTTGGTTTGTATTTGTAATGTGTATTAAACTTCTATTGGAGTTGTTTTTATTTTGTCGACTGGCTTATCTAGTATGTACTATTTCTATTTTTTTTTTGTTAACCAAACATTACCAATATAATTAAAAGTTTAAAACGAAATTTAAATATTAAAAATGACATTTAAAATGTCACTACACTAAATCAAGATTTTAATTGGATCCTAAAATAATCTAGACATAGTTTTAAGAAAAAAGGCCAAAAAATACAAGCCTAAACTGACCCCACAACCTGCCAAACTGACCTAAACCGGTTCGGCTGGTTCTCTTTTCCCCGTCGATCGGTTCTAGGGAAATAAAAAACCGGTTGGTTTGGTTTTAGACCGAAGTCGACCGACCGATTCGATCTTTCAACCCTACCAAGCGTCCCTCAGCTTTTTTTTTTTTTAATTATTGAACTCAATGAAGATATATTAGACCATTGGCACTCATTTAGGTAAAGTTTGGCTTTTGTTACTCACTCAAAATTTGAATCCGATGTTGAATTACTCATCTTACTCATTGTATTAATAAAACATTATTTATTTATTTTTTTAATGCATATATTTTTTTTATTTTCTTAAATATATTTTTATTTTTATTTTCATAATTCCCAACAACCTATACATCAAATTAGGCTGCGTTTGAATTTCAAAATCATTTCAACTTATTTCAAACCGATCATTAATGAGACTTATTATTTTTTTAATTTTTTTATAAAAAATTAAACATATTTCAACATATTTCATTCATTTAAATACATCTCAACGTGATTTAGAAAATATTATTATTCATATATCAACTCAAATCTCAATAAAATCTCCTCATTTGATATCACTTTAACACTCAAACGTAACCTTACATAAATGATAAATGTAACAGTTTTGATCTACAGATGAGTTTCGAGAGAGCTAAGGTAAGAGAAACAATATTTTTTTAAAAAAATAATACTAAGCTACTATGTACATACATAAACCAAAGAAGTGTATCATAAAATTTTGGCCCAATCCAATGCCAGCCATTTTCATCGATCTTAAGCGAATTTTGTATTGCAATGGCACCAAGCCAATGAATTGCTAGTCGTTTTGACAAACTAGATCACTATTTGCCAATTTGCCAGTCCTAGGCTATGTTTCCTCCAACCCAATGTCCGAAGGGCCAAAATATCTAAAATCTACTAAGTACGAACATCAGATAAGGCTGGGACTGTCCTCCTCCCCCCTCTCTCTCTCTCTCTATCTCTCTCTATCCTTCCTGCACTCCCCCACCATGGTCTCTGTAACAGTAAACACCTTCAAACCCCTCTTCTCCTCCACTTTCCTCAATCCGCACCCTGCTCTCAGCCTCCCCCTCCACTCTCCCTTCCCTAAACAACCCCACAAACCCATCTCCGCCACTTTCACCCCACCTTCCAAGCCCCAACATCGGCAGCTCTACCAACCCTTCAGGCCTCCCCCCACTTCCCCTCTCCCTGCTCAGTTCCGCTCTCTCGACCTATCCAGCCGTATAGACATCCTGGCCAACCGCCTTGGCTTGTGGTTCGAATACGCCCCACTTATCCCCACCCTAATCCGAGAAGGTTTCTCCCCATCTTCCATCGAAGAATCCACCGGAATCTCCGGTGTCGAGCAGAACCGCCTAGTGGTTGCTGCTCAAGTGCGAGACTCCCTCCTACAATCCAATACCGACCCTGAAATCCTCTCCTCGTTCGACACGGGCGGTGCTGAGTTGCTGTACGAGATTCGGCTCCTGAGCGCCCAGCAGCGCGCCGCTGCGGCCAGTTACATTGTTGAACAAAGGTTTGATGCCAAGGGCGCCCAGGATCTCGCCCGCGCCATGAAGGATTTTCCTCGTAGGCGTGGGGATAAAGGGTGGGAGAGCTTTGACTATGCTCTACCTGGTGATTGTCTCTCCTTTATGTATTATAGGCAGAGTAGGGAGCATAAGGATCCATCGGAGGAGAGGACCGCTTCTTTAGAGCAGGCATTGAGGGTTGCGCAAACCGAGAAAGCGAAAAGTAGGATATTGGAGGATTTAGAGGGGAAAGGCGAGGGAAAAGGAGGGATGGAAGGGGATATGGAATATGGGGTTCGGGTTCCGGTAGTGAGGTTGAAGATTGGAGAGGTAGCAGAGGCGAGTAGCGTGGTGGTATTGCCGGTTTGTAGAGCTGAGGAGATGGAGGGAGGCATTTTGGAAGCGCCGTGGGAGTGTGGGAGTGAGGGAGAGTTTGGTGTGGTGGTGGCAGAGAAGGCATGGAAGAGGTGGGTGGTGTTGCCGGGGTGGACACCAGTGATGGAGTTAGGAAAAGGGGGAGTTGCTGTATCGTTTGGGGATGCAAGGGCATTGCCATGGAAGGCGAATAGATGGTATAAGGAGGAGGCTATCTTGGTGGTAGCTGATAGGGGTAGGAAAGAGGTGGCAGCCGATGATGGGTTTTATTTGGTGGCAGTTGACAGTGATGGACGCGGAGCCTTGAAGGTTGAAAGAGGGTCGGCATTGAAGGAAATGGGCGTGAAGGAGAGTTTGGGGACTGTGGTTTTGGTGGTTAGGCCACCAAGAGAAGATACTGATGATCAATTGAGTGATGAAGATTGGGAGTGAAAGAATCGAGGTAGAGTGATACTGTCTGTGTTAATCAGTGACACGAGTGGGGATATTGATACAATTCGTTTAGGAGAGTAGAAGCTGGAAGTTCTACAAAAGGGACTTCAGATAAATGCGCCCGCTAAAAAGGAATATTTTTTGTGTTCTTCCACTAGGAATTTTCATGTAATTCTCAATCTTATTCATCAATGGGGAAATTTTAGCCCTTATATTCTTGGCTAGTATTTGAGGTTCATTTACATATTCATATGTGATTGTTCACTGCCTTTGTTTTCCATTGACATTGTTGCAAGTGTTTGTCTGTCATCTGATGCTGTTTAATAGGCGGGGAAATTTACAGATTTGTTAGGAGTCCTCAGATCGATATTCCACTTCATGGTTGAATCTATGAATTACTGCAGACATTGGCCAATCCATGAATGCCGAACTTGTTTTGTTTAACTTAATTATGTAAAGTAGTTTGATTTTGGAGGTCGGTCGTTATCTACTCATTTACCTTGCCTTCACCCTTGGCATATCTTCATAGATTTCATTCAGCTGTATTGAAGACATCTTCATGATCTCTTTTCATGAAATCAAGATTAACTAGTGATGACTACTCAGTTAGAAACTAAAACCTGCATATCTTCATTAACTACTATCAATCTTTTTCTTCTGGAAGTTCCTTTTTCGTTAGTGTTATGGACATATACATTTCGAAGCCTTTTTTGTTCGTATGGACTTTTGTAGATTAAATTATACGGATCATTGGTTGGTTTCTGTTACATTTGTGCATCATAGGACATCAGAATCTGATGCATTTACCCTGTCTGTACCATTTTAGAAGGGCTGCTGTGTCAGCTCGAAATAGAAGTTCTAAAGAGGCAGGCACCGAAAATGAATCATTGATGACAGACACAGAGAGAGAACCACTTTTTTGAGTTGCCGGCACAGGGTGGCTGGTCCGTGCCCCTGCTCCTAGTAGCAGATTCAGTTAACTTCAGTTCCAGTATAACAATTTCCTGTAATCTGTAGTAACTGGTTGGGTTCTTGTCCTTTATACCACTGGATTATTTTTCTTGGTTAGATGTACTGGTGGTGCTGCACTCTCGAGGTTTGTGTTTCTTGGGAAACTCATGTAGTTTTTAATTACCAAATGAAGAGTTGTGCTACTATATACAGCCCGAAGTTACCCCTTGAGGTGGCAAAACACGTTGCATCACGTGGTTAAATTGATAGAGATAAAAACAGACCAAGACTTCTCCGAGCTCTATTCCTAATCTCAGACCTCCTCAACACCGAGAACTCTGTTTTGTCCCGGAGCTCTTAAATCTGTGCGATTCCATCTTGATCAATTTTTAATTTTGACTTCTAAGCGTAGACGCTGTTAAAGTAATATCAAGGTACATCTTAAGATCAAATTCACAAAAACAATGAAAATTTAACAAACAATTTATATTTACAAGACAACATATTACTGTTTGTGATGATAAGAAATCAGTATACTAAATGATCTTGAACAAAAATAATAAGAAAAGAGAAATAAGTTTTAGAAATTAATCACTAACTATATCAACATCAAAATGGAGTTATTTACTAAGAGAGTGTGGAATGAATTAAGAGTGAAATTGTTAGGAAGTTCCCGCATGAGTGAAGCTAAAAATAAAAGTGAATCTATTTTTCTAAAATTACTAAGAATCAAGAGATTTAAAGAAAACGTGCGGAAGTTGACTTAAACTTGTAAGAAGCAATTAAACAAATACTTGAGATGCAATTTTCGCCAACTAATTTGGTGATGGATTTACTTCTCTTTTCATTTTCTCTCAACCATTCTCTCATTCCTAGAAATCATGGTCGGATAATATAGCAATGAACCACAATTTTTATTCTAATAAAACTACTTGACAAATTATATGACAATTATAGAAAAGTGAAAGAAAAACATCAAAGTCATGTTACTTGTTCAAGTATCAATTGTGCATTTACGTCTACAATTGATCTAAACCAAGAACAAAGAACTCTAATATTTTCTAGATGCACATTGAAATATAATCCATCAAGTTAATCATCAAAAGCACTAAATATTGAAGAAAATCCAACTCCAAATAGTCATGAGTTACTTATTGAATTCCAAGCTAAAAATCTAGCCTATCATCTCTAGATTAACAAAATGCTCAAAAAGATTAAATTCCAACATCACTAATTACTGTTTCAAAGGAAAATTGCTGAATAAAAAAAATATTGTATCCCTAAAATTTGCTGAAATCCGAAACTAAGAAGAAAACCAAACGAAAATAAAGAAGAAGTAAAAAGAACTGGAAAATAAACGAAGAAGAAGAACCAGCCGCCTGGAAAATAAATCTGGAAAAAAAGAGAGTCCCGGCGCACGACAAAATATTTCTTTTTATACTCTTAGCCCCTTTCTGCGTTTCACGTCTTCCAGCTACCCGTTTCACTTCAGCCCAGCATAGGTTCTGCAGTTGTGTTTCAACTCCCTATTTCGTGCGATTTGAGCCACTGCTGTCCGTGCGTGAATGGGTCCTGCTGTGAGTGCGTGAGTGCTCCATTTTCGTGCGTTCCGCGTCTAAGCCTTGCGTTTTGAGCCAGGTCCTACAGTTCACATTTCTTTTCCTGCTTTTCGAGCCAGCCTACTGTGAGGCCCGATCCAGCCCAGGTTCTGTACAGCATCAAAGCCACGTAGCATTGCACGTCTCCCTGGTCTGCGTTTTGATCTGCCCAGCACCATTTCAATTCCGGCTCCCTGCAGTGCGCACCTTCAGCTGTGCGTTTCATCTCAGCCCAGCACCATGCCGTTTCGCATCTCCATTTCTTGCTTCACTTTTCTTTGCCTTGCAGTACTTTTCCGAGTGCGTGAGTCTGGCCTTTTCATGTTGTTGTGCCAGTTGGGTATTTCCAAGAATACCCATGTGTTTTAATATTTTTTCCATAATGCCCTCCAACATAAATAAAATATGAGGAATAAAATTTTAGAATATTAATTTTGGTGTGAACTAATTGCAATACAACTCATTTCAAGTGCAAAATATCAAAATTTAATATTGAGTCAAGAACTAAAAATTACTACATAATTAAGTGCTTCATTCATATTTTGGTTAAACAAATCATTCACTTTAGCAGCTTAATCATGTAGTTTTTGACACTTTATCACTCATT